>NW_026870493.1:0-300000 GCF_963576545.1 Limanda limanda
GAAGAGGTCGACCGACGAAATTCCCCCAAATCTGAGGAGATATTCTTGAATAACTTTTTTTGTGAAGGTCGGAGAGACTTGCAAGTAGGCTCTACCCCCACTAAATGGGGTAGCGCGCATCGATCGGTACCATCCTTGAGCTTCTCCGACTTTCGGAAGGGTTAGGGTTAGGGTTAGGGATGAAAGCACATAGGAGAAAGAGATATTCTTGAATAACTTTTTTTGTGAAGGTCGGAGAGACTTGGAAAGTGGTTGCATCTGGACTAATTTGGGTCCTGCAGATCGATTGGTACCATCCCCGAGCTTGTACGACCTTCGGAAGAGGTCGACCGACGAAATTCCCCCAAATCTGAGGAGATATTCTTGAATAACTTTTTTTGTGAAGGTCGGAGAGACTTGCAAGTAGGCTCTACCCCCACTAAATGGGGTAGCGCGCATCGATCGGTACCATCCTTGAGCTTCTCCGACTTTCGGAAGGGTTAGGGTTAGGGATGAAAGCACATAGGAGAAAGAGATATTCTTGAATAACTTTTTTTGTGAAGGTCGGAGAGACTTGCAAGTAGGCTCTACCCCCACTAAATGGGGTAGCGCGCATCGATCGGTACCATCCTTGAGCTTCTCCGACTTTCGGAAGGGTTAGGGTTAGGGTTAGGGATGAAAGCACATAGGAGAAAGAGATATTCTTGAATAACTTTTTTTGTGAAGGTCGGAGAGACTTGGAAAGTGGTTGCATCTGGACTAATTTGGGTCCTGCGGATCGATTGGTACCATCCCCGAGCTTGTACGACCTTCGGAAGAGGTCGACCGACGAAATTCCCCCAAATCTGAGGAGATATTCTTGAATAACTTTTTTTTGTGAAGGTCGGAGAGACTTGCAAGTAGGCTCTACCCCCACTAAATGGGGTAGCGCGCATCGATCGGTACCATCCTTGAGCTTCTCCGACTTTCGGAAGGGTTAGGGTTAGGGTTAGGGATGAAAGCACATAGGAGAAAGAGATATTCTTGAATAACTTTTTTTGTGAAGGTCGGAGAGACTTGCAAGTAGGCTCTACCCCCACTAAATGGGGTAGCGCGCATCGATCGGTACCATCCTTGAGCTTCTCCGACTTTCGGAAGGGTTAGGGTTAGGGTTAGGGATGAAAGCACATAGGAGAAAGAGATATTCTTGAATAACTTTTTTTGTGAAGGTCGGAGAGACTTGCAAGTAGGCTCTACCCCCACTAAATGGGGTAGCGCGCATCGATCAGTACCATCCTTGAGCTTCTCCGACTTTCGGAAGGGTTAGGGTTAGGGTTAGGGATGAAAGCACATAGGAGAAAGAGATATTCTTGAATAACTTTTTTTGTGAAGGTCGGAGAGACTTGGAAAGTGGTTGCATCTGGACTAATTTGGGTCCTGCGGATCGATTGGTACCATCCCCGAGCTTGTACGACCTTCGGAAGAGGTCGACCGACGAAATTCCCCCAAATCTGAGGAGATATTCTTGAATAACTTTTTTTGTGAAGGTCGGAGAGACTTGCAAGTAGGCTCTACCCCCACTAAATGGGGTAGCGCGCATCGATCGGTACCATCCTTGAGCTTCTCCGACTTTCGGAAGGGTTAGGGTTAGGGTTAGGGATGAAAGCACATAGGAGAAAGAGATATTCTTGAATAACTTTTTTTGTGAAGGTCGGAGAGACTTGGAAAGTGGTTGCATCTGGACTAATTTGGGTCCTGCAGATCGATTGGTACCATCCCCGAGCTTGTACGACCTTCGGAAGAGGTCGACCGACGAAATTCCCCCAAATCTGAGGAGATATTCTTGAATAACTTTTTTTGTGAAGGTCGGAGAGACTTGCAAGTAGGCTCTACCCCCACTAAATGGGGTAGCGCGCATCGATCGGTACCATCCTTGAGCTTCTCCGACTTTCGGAAGGGTTAGGGTTAGGGTTAGGGATGAAAGCACATAGGAGAAAGAGATATTCTTGAATAACTTTTTTTGTGAAGGTCGGAGAGACTTGCAAGTAGGCTCTACCCCCACTAAATGGGGTAGCGCGCATCGATCGTTACCATCCTTGAGCTTCTCCGACTTTCGGAAGGGTTAGGGTTAGGGTTAGGGATGAAAGCACATAGGAGAAAGAGATATTCTTGAATAACTTTTTTTGTGAAGGTCGGAGAGACTTGCAAGTAGGCTCTACCCCCACTAAATGGGGTAGCGCGCATCGATCGGTACCATCCTTGAGCTTCTCCGACTTTCGGAAGGGTTAGGGTTAGGGTTAGGGATGAAAGCACATAGGAGAAAGAGATATTCTTGAATAACTTTTTTTGTGAAGGTCGGAGAGACTTGCAAGTAGGCTCTACCCCCACTAAATGGGGTAGCGCGCATCGATCGGTACCATCCTTGAGCTTCTCCGACTTTCGGAAGGGTTAGGGTTAGGGTTAGGGATGAAAGCACATAGGAGAAAGAGATATTCTTGAATAACTTTTTTTGTGAAGGTCGGAGAGACTTGGAAAGTGGTTGCATCTGGACTAATTTGGGTCCTGCGGATCGATTGGTACCATCCCCGAGCTTGTACGACCTTCGGAAGAGGTCGACCGACGAAATTCCCCCAAATCTGAGGAGATATTCTTGAATAACTTTTTTTGTGAAGGTCGGAGAGACTTGCAAGTAGGCTCTACTCCCACTAAATGGGGTAGCGCGCATCGATCGGTACCATCCTTGAGCTTCTCCGACTTTCGGAAGGGTTAGGGTTAGGGTTAGGGATGAAAGCACATAGGAGAAAGAGATATTCTTGAATAACTTTTTTTGTGAAGGTCGGAGAGACTTGCAAGTAGGCTCTACCCCCACTAAATGGGGTAGCGCGCATCGATCATTACCATCCTTGAGCTTCTCCGACTTTCGGAAGGGTTAGGGTTAGGGTTAGGGATGAAAGCACATAGGAGAAAGAGATATTCTTGAATAACTTTTTTTGTGAAGGTCGGAGAGACTTGCAAGTAGGCTCTACCCCCACTAAATGGGGTAGCGCTCATCGATCGGTACCATCCTTGAGCTTCTCCGACTTTCGGAAGGGTTAGGGTTAGGGTTAGGGATGAAAGCACATAGGAGAAAGAGATATTCTTGAATAACTTTTTTTGTGAAGGTCGGAGAGACTTGCAAGTAGGCTCTACCCCCACTAAATGGGGTAGCGCGCATCGATCGGTACCATCCTTGAGCTTCTCCGACTTTCGGAAGGGTTAGGGTTAGGGTTAGGGATGAAAGCACATAGGAGAAAGAGATATTCTTGAATAACTTTTTTTGTGAAGGTCGGAGAGACTTGGAAAGTGGTTGCATCTGGACTAATTTGGGTCCTGCGGATCGATTGGTACCATCCCCGAGCTTGTACGACCTTCGGAAGAGGTCGACCGACGAAATTCCCCCAAATCTGAGGAGATATTCTTGAATAACTTTTTTTGTGAAGGTCGGAGAGACTTGCAAGTAGGCTCTACCCCCACTAAATGGGGTAGCGCGCATCGATCGGTACCATCCTTGAGCTTCTCCGACTTTCGGAAGGGTTAGGGTTAGGGTTAGGGATGAAAGCACATAGGAGAAAGAGATATTCTTGAATAACTTTTTTTGTGAAGGTCGGAGAGACTTGCAAGTAGGCTCTACCCCCACTAAATGGGGTAGCGCGCATCGATCGGTACCATCCTTGAGCTTCTCCGACTTTCGGAAGGGTTAGGGTTAGGGTTAGGGATGAAAGCACATAGGAGAAAGAGATATTCTTGAATAACTTTTTTTGTGAAGGTCGGAGAGACTTGCAAGTAGGCTCTACCCCCACTAAATGGGGTTGCGCACATCGATCGGTACCATCCTTGAGCTTCTCCGACTTTCGGAAGGGTTAGGGTTAGGGTTAGGGATGAAAGCACATAGGAGAAAGAGATATTCTTGAATAACTTTTTTTGTGAAGGTCGGAGAGACTTGGAAAGTGGTTGCATCTGGACTAATTTGGGTCCTGCGGATCGATTGGTACCATCCCCGAGCTTGTACGACCTTCGGAAGAGGTCGACCGACGAAATTCCCCCAAATCTGAGGAGATATTCTTGAATAACTTTTTTTGTGAAGGTCGGAGAGACTTGCAAGTAGGCTCTACCCCCACTAAATGGGGTAGCGCGCATCGATCGGTACCATCCTTGAGCTTCTCCGACTTTCGGAAGGGTTAGGGTTAGGGTTAGGGATGAAAGCACATAGGAGAAAGAGATATTCTTGAATAACTTTTTTTGTGAAGGTCGGAGAGACTTGTAAAGTGGTTGCATCTGGACTAATTTGGGTCCTGCGGATCGATTGGTACCATCCCCGAGCTTGTACGACCTTCGGAAGAGGTCGACCGACGAAATTCCCCCAAATCTGAGGAGATATTCTTGAATAACTTTTTTTGTGAAGGTCGGAGAGACTTGCAAGTAGGCTCTACCCCCACTAAATGGGGTAGCGCGCATCGATCGGTACCATCCTTGAGCTTCTCCGACTTTCGGAAGGGTTAGGGTTAGGGTTAGGGATGAAAGCACATAGGAGAAAGAGATATTCTTGAATAACTTTTTTTGTGAAGGTCGGAGAGACTTGGAAAGTGGTTGCATCTGGACTAATTTGGGTCCTGCAGATCGATTGGTACCATCCCCGAGCTTGTACGACCTTCGGAAGAGGTCGACCGACGAAATTCCCCCAAATCTGAGGAGATATTCTTGAATAACTTTTTTTGTGAAGGTCGGAGAGACTTGCAAGTAGGCTCTACCCCCACTAAATGGGGTAGCGCGCATCGATCGGTACCATCCTTGAGCTTCTCCGACTTTCGGAAGGGTTAGGGTTAGGGTTAGGGATGAAAGCACATAGGAGAAAGAGATATTCTTGAATAACTTTTTTTGTGAAGGTCGGAGAGACTTGCAAGTAGGCTCTACCCCCACTAAATGGGGTAGCGCGCATCGATCGGTACCATCCTTGAGCTTCTCCGACTTTCGGAAGGGTTAGGGTTAGGGTTAGGGATGAAAGCACATAGGAGAAAGAGATATTCTTGAATAACTTTTTTTGTGAAGGTCGGAGAGACTTGGAAAGTGGTTGCATCTGGACTAATTTGGGTCCTGCGGATCGATTGGTACCATCCCCGAGCTTGTACGACCTTCGGAAGAGGTCGACCGACGAAATTCCCCCAAATCTGAGGAGATATTCTTGAATAACTTTTTTTGTGAAGGTCGGAGAGACTTGCAAGTAGGCTCTACCCCCACTAAATGGGGTAGCGCGCATCGATCGGTACCATCCTTGAGCTTCTCCGACTTTCGGAAGGGTTAGGGTTAGGGTTAGGGATGAAAGCACATAGGAGAAAGAGATATTCTTGAATAACTTTTTTTGTGAAGGTCGGAGAGACTTGCAAGTAGGCTCTACCCCCACTAAATGGGGTAGCGCGCATCGATCGGTACCATCCTTGAGCTTCTCCGACTTTCGGAAGGGTTAGGGTTAGGGTTAGGGATGAAAGCACATAGGAGAAAGAGATATTCTTGAATAACTTTTTTTGTGAAGGTCGGAGAGACTTGCAAGTAGGCTCTACCCCCACTAAATGGGGTAGCGCGCATCGATCAGTACCATCCTTGAGCTTCTCCGACTTTCGGAAGGGTTAGGGTTAGGGTTAGGGATGAAAGCACATAGGAGAAAGAGATATTCTTGAATAACTTTTTTTGTGAAGGTCGGAGAGACTTGGAAAGTGGTTGCATCTGGACTAATTTGGGTCCTGCGGATCGATTGGTACCATCCCCGAGCTTGTACGACCTTCGGAAGAGGTCGACCGACGAAATTCCCCCAAATCTGAGGAGATATTCTTGAATAACTTTTTTTGTGAAGGTCGGAGAGACTTGCAAGTAGGCTCTACCCCCACTAAATGGGGTAGCGCGCATCGATCGGTACCATCCTTGAGCTTCTCCGACTTTCGGAAGGGTTAGGGTTAGGGTTAGGGATGAAAGCACATAGGAGAAAGAGATATTCTTGAATAACTTTTTTTGTGAAGGTCGGAGAGACTTGGAAAGTGGTTGCATCTGGACTAATTTGGGTCCTGCAGATCGATTGGTACCATCCCCGAGCTTGTACGACCTTCGGAAGAGGTCGACCGACGAAATTCCCCCAAATCTGAGGAGATATTCTTGAATAACTTTTTTTGTGAAGGTCGGAGAGACTTGCAAGTAGGCTCTACCCCCACTAAATGGGGTAGCGCGCATCGATCGGTACCATCCTTGAGCTTCTCCGACTTTCGGAAGGGTTAGGGTTAGGGTTAGGGATGAAAGCACATAGGAGAAAGAGATATTCTTGAATAACTTTTTTTGTGAAGGTCGGAGAGACTTGCAAGTAGGCTCTACCCCCACTAAATGGGGTAGCGCGCATCGATCGTTACCATCCTTGAGCTTCTCCGACTTTCGGAAGGGTTAGGGTTAGGGTTAGGGATGAAAGCACATAGGAGAAAGAGATATTCTTGAATAACTTTTTTTGTGAAGGTCGGAGAGACTTGCAAGTAGGCTCTACCCCCACTAAATGGGGTAGCGCGCATCGATCGGTACCATCCTTGAGCTTCTCCGACTTTCGGAAGGGTTAGGGTTAGGGTTAGGGATGAAAGCACATAGGAGAAAGAGATATTCTTGAATAACTTTTTTTGTGAAGGTCGGAGAGACTTGCAAGTAGGCTCTACCCCCACTAAATGGGGTAGCGCGCATCGATCGGTACCATCCTTGAGCTTCTCCGACTTTCGGAAGGGTTAGGGTTAGGGTTAGGGATGAAAGCACATAGGAGAAAGAGATATTCTTGAATAACTTTTTTTGTGAAGGTCGGAGAGACTTGGAAAGTGGTTGCATCTGGACTAATTTGGGTCCTGCGGATCGATTGGTACCATCCCCGAGCTTGTACGACCTTCGGAAGAGGTCGACCGACGAAATTCCCCCAAATCTGAGGAGATATTCTTGAATAACTTTTTTTGTGAAGGTCGGAGAGACTTGCAAGTAGGCTCTACCCCCACTAAATGGGGTAGCGCGCATCGATCGGTACCATCCTTGAGCTTCTCCGACTTTCGGAAGGGTTAGGGTTAGGGTTAGGGATGAAAGCACATAGGAGAAAGAGATATTCTTGAATAACTTTTTTTGTGAAGGTCGGAGAGACTTGCAAGTAGGCTCTACCCCCACTAAATGGGGTAGCGCGCATCGATCATTACCATCCTTGAGCTTCTCCGACTTTCGGAAGGGTTAGGGTTAGGGTTAGGGATGAAAGCACATAGGAGAAAGAGATATTCTTGAATAACTTTTTTTGTGAAGGTCGGAGAGACTTGCAAGTAGGCTCTACCCCCACTAAATGGGGTAGCGCTCATCGATCGGTACCATCCTTGAGCTTCTCCGACTTTCGGAAGGGTTAGGGTTAGGGTTAGGGATGAAAGCACATAGGAGAAAGAGATATTCTTGAATAACTTTTTTTGTGAAGGTCGGAGAGACTTGCAAGTAGGCTCTACCCCCACTAAATGGGGTAGCGCGCATCGATCGGTACCATCCTTGAGCTTCTCCGACTTTCGGAAGGGTTAGGGTTAGGGTTAGGGATGAAAGCACATAGGAGAAAGAGATATTCTTGAATAACTTTTTTTGTGAAGGTCGGAGAGACTTGGAAAGTGGTTGCATCTGGACTAATTTGGGTCCTGCGGATCGATTGGTACCATCTTTGAGCTTGTACGACCTTCGGAAGAGGTCGACCGACGAAATTCCCCCAAATCTGAGGAGATATTCTTGAATAACTTTTTTTGTGAAGGTCGGAGAGACTTGCAAGTAGGCTCTACCCCCACTAAATGGGGTAGCGCGCATCGATCGGTACCATCCTTGAGCTTCTCCGACTTTCGGAAGGGTTAGGGTTAGGGTTAGGGATGAAAGCACATAGGAGAAAGAGATATTCTTGAATAACTTTTTTTGTGAAGGTCGGAGAGACTTGCAAGTAGGCTCTACCCCCACTAAATGGGGTAGCGCGCATCGATCGGTACCATCCTTGAGCTTCTCCGACTTTCGGAAGGGTTAGGGTTAGGGTTAGGGATGAAAGCACATAGGAGAAAGAGATATTCTTGAATAACTTTTTTTGTGAAGGTCGGAGAGACTTGCAAGTAGGCTCTACCCCCACTAAATGGGGTTGCGCGCATCGATCAGTACCATCCTTGAGCTTCTCCGACTTTCGGAAGGGTTAGGGTTAGGGTTAGGGATGAAAGCACATAGGAGAAAGAGATTTTCTTGAATAACTTTTTTTGTGAAGGTCGGAGAGACTTGGAAAGTGGTTGCATCTGGACTAATTTGGGTCCTGCGGATCGATTGGTACCATCCCCGAGCTTGTACGACCTTCGGAAGAGGTCGACCGACGAAATTCCCCCAAATCTGAGGAGATATTCTTGAATAACTTTTTTTGTGAAGGTCGGAGAGACTTGCAAGTAGGCTCTACCCCCACTAAATGGGGTAGCGCGCATCGATCGGTACCATCCTTGAGCTTCTCCGACTTTCGGAAGGGTTAGGGTTAGGGTTAGGGATGAAAGCACATAGGAGAAAGAGATATTCTTGAATAACTTTTTTTGTGAAGGTCGGAGAGACTTGGAAAGTGGTTGCATCTGGACTAATTTGGGTCCTGCGGATCGATTGGTACCATCCCCGAGCTTGTACGACCTTCGGAAGAGGTCGACCGACGAAATTCCCCCAAATCTGAGGAGATATTCTTGAATAACTTTTTTTGTGAAGGTCGGAGAGACTTGCAAGTAGGCTCTACCCCCACTAAATGGGGTAGCGCGCATCGATCGGTACCATCCTTGAGCTTCTCCGACTTTCGGAAGGGTTAGGGTTAGGGTTAGGGATGAAAGCACATAGGAGAAAGAGATATTCTTGAATAACTTTTTTTGTGAAGGTCGGAGAGACTTGCAAGTAGGCTCTACCCCCACTAAATGGGGTAGCGCGCATCGATCGTTACCATCCTTGAGCTTCTCCGACTTTCGGAAGGGTTAGGGTTAGGGTTAGGGATGAAAGCACATAGGAGAAAGAGATATTCTTGAATAACTTTTTTTGTGAAGGTCGGAGAGACTTGCAAGTAGGCTCTACCCCCACTAAATGGGGTAGCGCGCATCGATCGGTACCATCCTTGAGCTTCTCCGACTTTCGGAAGGGTTAGGGTTAGGGTTAGGGATGAAAGCACATAGGAGAAAGAGATATTCTTGAATAACTTTTTTTGTGAAGGTCGGAGAGACTTGCAAGTAGGCTTTACCCCCACTAAATGGGGTTGCGCGCATCGATCGGTACCATCCTTGAGCTTCTCCGACTTTCGGAAGGGTTAGGGTTAGGGTTAGGGATGAAAGCACATAGGAGAAAGAGATATTCTTGAATAACTTTTTTTGTGAAGGTCGGAGAGACTTGGAAAGTGGTTGCATCTGGACTAATTTGGGTCCTGCGGATCGATTGGTACCATCCCCGAGCTTGTACGACCTTCGGAGGAGGTCGACCGACGAAATTCCCCCAAATCTGAGGAGATATTCTTGAATAACTTTTTTTGTGAAGGTCGGAGAGACTTGCAAGTAGGCTCTACCCCCACTAAATGGGGTAGCGCGCATCGATCGGTACCATCCTTGAGCTTCTCCGACTTTCGGAAGGGTTAGGGTTAGGGTTAGGGATGAAAGCACATAGGAGAAAGAGATATTCTTGAATAACTTTTTTTGTGAAGGTCGGAGAGACTTGCAAGTAGGCTCTACCCCCACTAAATGGGGTAGCGCGCATCGATCGGTACCATCCTTGAGCTTCTCCGACTTTCGGAAGGGTTAGGGTTAGGGTTAGGGATGAAAGCACATAGGAGAAAGAGATATTCTTGAATAACTTTTTTTGTGAAGGTCGGAGAGACTTGCAAGTAGGCTCTACCCCCACTAAATGGGGTAGCGCGCATCGATCGGTACCATCCTTGAGCTTCTCCGACTTTCGGAAGGGTTAGGGTTAGGGTTAGGGATGAAAGCACATAGGAGAAAGAGATATTCTTGAATAACTTTTTTTGTGAAGGTCGGAGAGACTTGGAAAGTGGTTGCATCTGGACTAATTTGGGTCCTGCGGATCGATTGGTACCATCCCCGAGCTTGTACGACCTTCGGAAGAGGTTGACCGACGAAATTCCCCCAAATCTGAGGAGATATTCTTGAATAACTTTTTTTGTGAAGGTCGGAGAGACTTGCAAGTAGGCTCTACCCCCACTAAATGGGGTAGCGCGCATCGATCGGTACCATCCTTGAGCTTCTCCGACTTTCGGAAGGGTTAGGGTTAGGGATGAAAGCACATAGGAGAAAGAGATATTCTTGAATAACGTTTTTTGTGAAGGTCGGAGAGACTTGCAAGTAGGCTCTACCCCCACTAAATGGGGTAGCGCGCATCGATCGGTACCATCCTTGAGCTTCTCCGACTTTCGGAAGGGTTAGGGTTAGGGTTAGGGATGAAAGCACATAGGAGAAAGAGATATTCTTGAATAACTTTTTTTGTGAAGGTCGGAGAGACTTGGAAAGTGGTTGCATCTGGACTAATTTGGGTCCTGCGGATCGATTGGTACCATCCCCGAGCTTGTACGACCTTCGGAAGAGGTCGACCGACGAAATTCCCCCAAATCTGAGGAGATATTCTTGAATAACTTTTTTTGTGAAGGTCGGAGAGACTTGCAAGTAGGCTCTACCCCCACTAAATGGGGTAGCGCGCATCGATCGGTACCATCCTTGAGCTTCTCCGACTTTCGGAAGGGTTAGGGTTAGGGTTAGGGATGAAAGCACATAGGAGAAAGAGATATTCTTGAATAACTTTTTTTGTGAAGGTCGGAGAGACTTGCAAGTAGGCTCTACCCCCACTAAATGGGGTAGCGCGCATCGATCGTTACCATCTTTGAGCTTCTCCGACTTTCGGAAGGGTTAGGGTTAGGGTTAGGGATGAAAGCACATAGGAGAAAGAGATATTCTTGAATAACTTTTTTTGTGAAGGTCGGAGAGACTTGCAAGTAGGCTCTACCCCCACTAAATGGGGTAGCGCGCATCGATCGGTACCATCCTTGAGCTTCTCCGACTTTCGGAAGGGTTAGGGTTAGGGATGAAAGCACATAGGAGAAAGAGATATTCTTGAATAACTTTTTTTGTGAAGGTCGGAGAGACTTGGAAAGTGGTTGCATCTGGACTAATTTGGGTCCTGCGGATCGATTGGTACCATCCCCGAGCTTGTACGACCTTCGGAAGAGGTCGACCGACGAAATTCCCCCAAATCTGAGGAGATATTCTTGAATAACTTTTTTTGTGAAGGTCGGAGAGACTTGCAAGTAGGCTCTACCCCCACTAAATGGGGTAGCGCGCATCGATCGGTACCATCCTTGAGCTTCTCCGACTTTCGGAAGGGTTAGGGTTAGGGTTAGGGATGAAAGCACATAGGAGAAAGAGATATTCTTGAATAACTTTTTTTGTGAAGGTCGGAGAGACTTGGAAAGTGGTTGCATCTGGACTAATTTGGGTCCTGCGGATCGATTGGTACCATCCCCGAGCTTGTACGACCTTCGGAAGAGGTCGACCGACGAAATTCCCCCAAATCTGAGGAGATATTCTTGAATAACTTTTTTTGTGAAGGTCGGAGAGACTTGCAAGTAGGCTCTACCCCCACTAAATGGGGTAGCGCGCATCGATCGGTACCATCCTTGAGCTTCTCCGACTTTCGGAAGGGTTAGGGTTAGGGTTAGGGATGAAAGCACATAGGAGAAAGAGATATTCTTGAATAACTTTTTTTGTGAAGGTCGGAGAGACTTGGAAAGTGGTTGCATCTGGACTAATTTGGGTCCTGCGGATCGATTGGTACCATCCCCGAGCTTGTACGACCTTCGGAAGAGGTCGACCGACGAAATTCCCCCAAATCTGAGGAGATATTCTTGAATAACTTTTTTTGTGAAGGTCGGAGAGACTTGCAAGTAGGCTCTACCCCCACTAAATGGGGTAGCGCGCATCGATCGGTACCATCCTTGAGCTTCTCCGACTTTCGGAAGGGTTAGGGTTAGGGTTAGGGATGAAAGCACATAGGAGAAAGAGATATTCTTGAATAACTTTTTTTGTGAAGGTCGGAGAGACTTGCAAGTAGGCTCTACCCCCACTAAATGGGGTTGCGCGCATCGATCGGTACCATCCTTGAGCTTCTCCGACTTTCGGAAGGGTTAGGGTTAGGGATGAAAGCACATAGGAGAAAGAGATATTCTTGAATAACTTTTTTTGTGAAGGTCGGAGAGACTTGGAAAGTGGTTGCATCTGGACTAATTTGGGTCCTGCGGATCGATTGGTACCATCCCCGAGCTTGTACGACCTTCGGAAGAGGTCCACCGACGAAATTCCCTCAAATCTGAGGAGATATTCTTGAATAACTTTTTTTGTGAAGGTCGGAGAGACTTGCAAGTAGGCTTTACCCACACTAAATGGGGTAGCGCGCATCGATCGGTACCATCCTTGAGCTTCTCCGACTTTCGGAAGGGTTAGGGTTAGGGTTAGGGATGAAAGCACATAGGAGAAAGAGATATTCTTGAATAACTTTTTTTGTGAAGGTCGGAGAGACTTGGAAAGTGGTTGCATCTGGACTAATTTGGGTCCTGCGGATCGATTGGTACCATCCCCGAGCTTGTACGACCTTCGAAAGAGGTCGACCGACGAAATTCCCCCAAATCTGAGGAGATATTCTTGAATAACTTTTTTTGTGAAGGTCGGAGAGACTTGCAAGTAGGCTCTACCCCCACTAAATGGGGTAGCACGCATCGATCGGTACCATCCTTGAGCTTCTCCGACTTTCGGAAGGGTTAGGGTTAGGGTTAGGGATGAAAGCACATAGGAGAAAGAGATATTCTTGAATAACTTTTTTTGTGAAGGTCGGAGAGACTTGCAAGTAGGCTCTACCCCCACTAAATGGGGTAGCGCGCATCGATCGGTACCATCCTTGAGCTTCTCCGACTTTCGGAAGGGTTAGGGTTAGGGTTAGGGATGAAAGCACATAGGAGAAAGAGATATTCTTGAATAACTTTTTTTGTGAAGGTCGGAGAGACTTGCAAGTAGGCTCTACCCCCACTAAATGGGGTAGCGCGCATCGATCGGTACCATCCTTGAGCTTCTCCGACTTTCGGAAGGGTTAGGGTTAGGGTTAGGGATGAAAGCACATAGGAGAAAGAGATATTCTTGAATAACTTTTTTTGTGAAGGTCGGAGAGACTTGGAAAGTGGTTGCATCTGGACTAATTTGGGTCCTGCGGATCGATTGGTACCATCCCCGAGCTTGTACGACCTTCGGAAGAGGTCGACCGACGAAATTCCCCCAAATCTGAGGAGATATTCTTGAATAACTTTTTTTGTGAAGGTCGGAGAGACTTGCAAGTAGGCTCTACCCCCACTAAATGGGGTAGCGCACATCGATCGGTACCATCCTTGAGCTTCTCCGACTTTCGGAAGGGTTAGGGTTAGGGTTAGGGATGAAAGCACATAGGAGAAAGAGATATTCTTGAATAACGTTTTTTGTGAAGGTCGGAGAGACTTGCAAGTAGGCTCTACCCCCACTAAATGGGGTAGCGCGCATCGATCGGTACCATCCTTGAGCTTCTCCGACTTTCGGAAGGGTTAGGGTTAGGGTTAGGGATGAAAGCACATAGGAGAAAGAGATATTCTTGAATAACTTTTTTTGTGAAGGTCGGAGAGACTTGGAAAGTGGTTGCATCTGGACTAATTTGGGTCCTGCAGATCGATTGGTACCATCCCCGAGCTTGTACGACCTTCGGAAGAGGTCGACCGACGAAATTCCCCCAAATCTGAGGAGATATTCTTGAATAACTTTTTTTGTGAAGGTCGGAGAGACTTGCAAGTAGGCTCTACCCCCACTAAATGGGGTAGCGCGCATCGATCGGTACCATCCTTGAGCTTCTCCGACTTTCGGAAGGGTTAGGGTTAGGGTTAGGGATGAAAGCACATAGGAGAAAGAGATATTCTTGAATAACTTTTTTTGTGAAGGTCGGAGAGACTTGGAAAGTGGTTGCATCTGGACTAATTTGGGTCCTGCGGATCGATTGGTACCATCCCCGAGCTTGTACGACCTTCGGAAGAGGTCGACCGACGAAATTCCCCCAAATCTGAGGAGATATTCTTGAATAACTTTTTTTGTGAAGGTCGGAGAGACTTGCAAGTAGGCTCTACCCCCACTAAATGGGGTAGCACGCATCGATCGGTACCATCCTTGAGCTTCTCCGACTTTCGGAAGGGTTAGGGTTAGGGTTAGGGATGAAAGCACATAGGAGAAAGAGATATTCTTGAATAACTTTTTTTGTGAAGGTCGGAGAGACTTGCAAGTAGGCTCTACCCCCACTAAATGGGGTAGCGCGCATCGATCGGTACCATCCTTGAGCTTCTCCGACTTTCGGAAGGGTTAGGGTTAGGGTTAGGGATGAAAGCACATAGGAGAAAGAGATATTCTTGAATAACTTTTTTCGTGAAGGTCGGAGAGACTTGCAAGTAGGCTCTACCCCCACTAAATGGGGTAGCGCGCATCGATCGGTACCATCCTTGAGCTTCTCCGACTTTCGGAAGGGTTAGGGTTAGGGTTAGGGATGAAAGCACATAGGAGAAAGAGATATTCTTGAATAACTTTTTTTGTGAAGGTCGGAGAGACTTGGAAAGTGGTTGCATCTGGACTAATTTGGGTCCTGCGGATCGATTGGTACCATCCCCGAGCTTGTACGACCTTTGGAAGAGGTCGACCGACGAAATTCCCCCAAATCTGAGGAGATATTCTTGAATAACTTTTTTTGTGAAGGTCGGAGAGACTTGCAAGTAGGCTCTACCCCCACTAAATGGGGTAGCGCACATCGATCGGTACCATCCTTGAGCTTCTCCGACTTTCGGAAGGGTTAGGGTTAGGGTTCGGGATGAAAGCACATAGGAGAAAGAGATATTCTTGAATAACGTTTTTTGTGAAGGTCGGAGAGACTTGCAAGTAGGCTCTACCCCCACTAAATGGGGTAGCGCGCATCGATCGGTACCATCCTTGAGCTTCTCCGACTTTCGGAAGGGTTAGGGTTAGGGTTAGGGATGAAAGCACATAGGAGAAAGAGATATTCTTGAATAACTTTTTTTGTGAAGGTCGGAGAGACTTGGAAAGTGGTTGCATCTGGACTAATTTGGGTCCTGCAGATCGATTGGTACCATCCCCGAGCTTGTACGACCTTCGGAAGAGGTCGACCGACGAAATTCCCCCAAATCTGAGGAGATATTCTTGAATAACTTTTTTTGTGAAGGTCGGAGAGACTTGCAAGTAGGCTCTACCCCCACTAAATGGGGTAGCGCGCATCGATCGGTACCATCCTTGAGCTTCTCCGACTTTCGGAAGGGTTAGGGTTAGGGATGAAAGCACATAGGAGAAAGAGATATTCTTGAATAACTTTTTTTGTGAAGGTCGGAGAGACTTGCAAGTAGGCTCTACCCCCACTAAATGGGGTAGCGCGCATCGATCATTACCATCCTTGAGCTTCTCCGACTTTCGGAAGGGTTAGGGTTAGGGTTAGGGATGAAAGCACATAGGAGAAAGAGATATTCTTGAATAACTTTTTTTGTGAAGGTCGGAGAGACTTGCAAGTAGGCTCTACCCCCACTAAATGGGGTAGCGCGCATCGATCGGTACCATCCTTGAGCTTCTCCGACTTTCGGAAGGGTTAGGGTTAGGGTTAGGGATGAAAGCACATAGGAGAAAGAGATATTCTTGAATAACTTTTTTTGTGAAGGTCGGAGAGACTTGCAAGTAGGCTCTACCCCCACTAAATGGGGTTGCGCGCATCGATCGGTACCATCCTTGAGCTTCTCCGACTTTCGGAAGGGTTAGGGTTAGGGTTAGGGATGAAAGCACATAGGAGAAAGAGATATTCTTGAATAACTTTTTTTGTGAAGGTCGGAGAGACTTGGAAAGTGGTTGCATCTGGACTAATTTGGGTCCTGCGGATCGATTGGTACCATCCCCGAGCTTGTACGACCTTCGGAAGAGGTCGACCGACGAAATTCCCCCAAATCTGAGGAGATATTCTTGAATAACTTTTTTTGTGAAGGTCGGAGAGACTTGCAAGTAGGCTCTACCCCCACTAAATGGGGTAGCGCGCATCGATCGGTACCATCCTTGAGCTTCTCCGACTTTCGGAAGGGTTAGGGTTAGGGTTAGGGATGAAAGCACATAGGAGAAAGAGATATTCTTGAATAACTTTTTTTGTGAAGGTCGGAGAGACTTGGAAAGTGGTTGCATCTGGACTAATTTGGGTCCTGCGGATCGATTGGTACCATCCCCGAGCTTGTACGACCTTCGGAAGAGGTCGACCGACGAAATTCCCCCAAATCTGAGGAGATATTCTTGAATAACTTTTTTTGTGAAGGTCGGAGAGACTTGCAAGTAGGCTCTACCCCCACTAAATGGGGTAGCGCGCATCGATCGGTACCATCCTTGAGCTTCTCCGACTTTCGGAAGGGTTAGGGTTAGGGTTAGGGATGAAAGCACATAGGAGAAAGAGATATTCTTGAATAACTTTTTTTGTGAAGGTCGGAGAGACTTGCAAGTAGGCTCTACCCCCACTAAATGGGGTAGCGCGCATCGATCGTTACCATCCTTGAGCTTCTCCGACTTTCGGAAGGGTTAGGGTTAGGGTTAGGGATGAAAGCACATAGGAGAAAGAGATATTCTTGAATAACTTTTTTTGTGAAGGTCGGAGAGACTTGCAAGTAGGCTCTACCCCCACTAAATGGGGTAGCGCGCATCGATCGGTACCATCCTTGAGCTTCTCCGACTTTCGGAAGGGTTAGGGTTAGGGTTAGGGATGAAAGCACATAGGAGAAAGAGATATTCTTGAATAACTTTTTTTGTGAAGGTCGGAGAGACTTGGAAAGTGGTTGCATCTGGACTAATTTGGGTCCTGCGGATCGATTGGTACCATCCCCGAGCTTGTACGACCTTCGGAAGAGGTCGACCGACGAAATTCCCCCAAATCTGAGGAGATATTCTTGAATAACTTTTTTTGTGAAGGTCGGAGAGACTTGCAAGTAGGCTCTACCCCCACTAAATGGGGTAGCGCGCATCGATCGGTACCATCCTTGAGCTTCTCCGACTTTCGGAAGGGTTAGGGTTAGGGTTAGGGATGAAAGCACATAGGAGAAAGAGATATTCTTGAATAACTTTTTTTGTGAAGGTCGGAGAGACTTGCAAGTAGGCTCTACCCCCACTAAATGGGGTTGCGCGCATCGATCGGTACCATCCTTGAGCTTCTCCGACTTTCGGAAGGGTTAGGGTTAGGGATGAAAGCACATAGGAGAAAGAGATATTCTTGAATAACTTTTTTTGTGAAGGTCGGAGAGACTTGGAAAGTGGTTGCATCTGGACTAATTTGGGTCCTGCGGATCGATTGGTACCATCCCCGAGCTTGTACGACCTTCGGAAGAGGTCCACCGACGAAATTCCCCCAAATCTGAGGAGATATTCTTGAATAACTTTTTTTGTGAAGGTCGGAGAGACTTGCAAGTAGGCTCTACCCCCACTAAATGGGGTAGCGCGCATCGATCGGTACCATCCTTGAGCTTCTCCGACTTTCGGAAGGGTTAGGGTTAGGGTTAGGGATGAAAGCACATAGGAGAAAGAGATATTCTTGAATAACTTTTTTTGTGAAGGTCGGAGAGACTTGGAAAGTGGTTGCATCTGGACTAATTTGGGTCCTGCGGATCGATTGGTACCATCCCCGAGCTTGTACGACCTTCGGAAGAGGTCGACCGACGAAATTCCCCCAAATCTGAGGAGATATTCTTGAATAACTTTTTTTGTGAAGGTCGGAGAGACTTGCAAGTAGGCTCTACCCCCACTAAATGGGGTAGCGCGCATCGATCGGTACCATCCTTGAGCTTCTCCGACTTTCGGAAGGGTTAGGGTTAGGGTTAGGGATGAAAGCACATAGGAGAAAGAGATATTCTTGAATAACTTTTTTTGTGAAGGTCGGAGAGACTTGCAAGTAGGCTCTACCCCCACTAAATGGGGTAGCGCGCATCGATCGTTACCATCTTTGAGCTTCTCCGACTTTCGGAAGGGTTAGGGTTAGGGTTAGGGATGAAAGCACATAGGAGAAAGAGATATTCTTGAATAACTTTTTTTGTGAAGGTCGGAGAGACTTGCAAGTAGGCTCTACCCCCACTAAATGGGGTAGCGCGCATCGATCGGTACCATCCTTGAGCTTCTCCGACTTTCGGAAGGGTTAGGGTTAGGGTTAGGGATGAAAGCACATAGGAGAAAGAGATATTCTTGAATAACTTTTTTTGTGAAGGTCGGAGAGACTTGGAAAGTGGTTGCATCTGGACTAATTTGGGTCCTGCGGATCGATTGGTACCATCCCCGAGCTTGTACGACCTTCGGAAGAGGTCGACCGACGAAATTCCCCCAAATCTGAGGAGATATTCTTGAATAACTTTTTTTGTGAAGGTCGGAGAGACTTGCAAGTAGGCTCTACCCCCACTAAATGGGGTAGCGCGCATCGATCGGTACCATCCTTGAGCTTCTCCGACTTTCGGAAGGGTTAGGGTTAGGGTTAGGGATGAAAGCACATAGGAGAAAGAGATATTCTTGAATAACTTTTTTTGTGAAGGTCGGAGAGACTTGGAAAGTGGTTGCATCTGGACTAATTTGGGTCCTGCGGATCGATTGGTACCATCCCCGAGCTTGTACGACCTTCGGAAGAGGTCGACCGACGAAATTCCCCCAAATCTGAGGAGATATTCTTGAATAACTTTTTTTGTGAAGGTCGGAGAGACTTGCAAGTAGGCTCTACCCCCACTAAATGGGGTAGCGCGCATCGATCGGTACCATCCTTGAGCTTCTCCGACTTTCGGAAGGGTTAGGGTTAGGGTTAGGGATGAAAGCACATAGGAGAAAGAGATATTCTTGAATAACTTTTTTTGTGAAGGTCGGAGAGACTTGGAAAGTGGTTGCATCTGGACTAATTTGGGTCCTGCGGATCGATTGGTACCATCCCCGAGCTTGTACGACCTTCGGAAGAGGTCGACCGACGAAATTCCCCCAAATCTGAGGAGATATTCTTGAATAACTTTTTTTGTGAAGGTCGGAGAGACTTGCAAGTAGGCTCTACCCCCACTAAATGGGGTAGCGCGCATCGATCGGTACCATCCTTGAGCTTCTCCGACTTTCGGAAGGGTTAGGGTTAGGGTTAGGGATGAAAGCACATAGGAGAAAGAGATATTCTTGAATAACTTTTTTGTGAAGGTCGGAGAGACTTGCAAGTAGGCTCTACCCCCACTAAATGGGGTTGCGCGCATCGATCGGTACCATCCTTGAGCTTCTCCGACTTTCGGAAGGGTTAGGGTTAGGGATGAAAGCACATAGGAGAAAGAGATATTCTTGAATAACTTTTTTTGTGAAGGTCGGAGAGACTTGGAAAGTGGTTGCATCTGGACTAATTTGGGTCCTGCGGATCGATTGGTACCATCCCCGAGCTTGTACGACCTTCGGAAGAGGTCCACCGACGAAATTCCCCCAAATCTGAGGAGATATTCTTGAATAACTTTTTTTGTGAAGGTCGGAGAGACTTGCAAGTAGGCTTTACCCACACTAAATGGGGTAGCGCGCATCGATCGGTACCATCCTTGAGCTTCTCCGACTTTCGGAAGGGTTAGGGTTAGGGTTAGGGATGAAAGCACATAGGAGAAAGAGATATTCTTGAATAACTTTTTTTGTGAAGGTCGGAGAGACTTGGAAAGTGGTTGCATCTGGACTAATTTGGGTCCTGCGGATCGATTGGTACCATCCCCGAGCTTGTACGACCTTCGAAAGAGGTCGACCGACGAAATTCCCCCAAATCTGAGGAGATATTCTTGAATAACTTTTTTTGTGAAGGTCGGAGAGACTTGCAAGTAGGCTCTACCCCCACTAAATGGGGTAGCACGCATCGATCGGTACCATCCTTGAGCTTCTCCGACTTTCGGAAGGGTTAGGGTTAGGGTTAGGGATGAAAGCACATAGGAGAAAGAGATATTCTTGAATAACTTTTTTTGTGAAGGTCGGAGAGACTTGCAAGTAGGCTCTACCCCCACTAAATGGGGTAGCGCGCATCGATCGGTACCATCCTTGAGCTTCTCCGACTTTCGGAAGGGTTAGGGTTAGGGTTAGGGATGAAAGCACATAGGAGAAAGAGATATTCTTGAATAACTTTTTTTGTGAAGGTCGGAGAGACTTGCAAGTAGGCTCTACCCCCACTAAATGGGGTAGCGCGCATCGATCGGTACCATCCTTGAGCTTCTCCGACTTTCGGAAGGGTTAGGGTTAGGGTTAGGGATGAAAGCACATAGGAGAAAGAGATATTCTTGAATAACTTTTTTTGTGAAGGTCGGAGAGACTTGGAAAGTGGTTGCATCTGGACTAATTTGGGTCCTGCGGATCGATTGGTACCATCCCCGAGCTTGTACGACCTTCGGAAGAGGTCGACCGACGAAATTCCCCCAAATCTGAGGAGATATTCTTGAATAACTTTTTTTGTGAAGGTCGGAGAGACTTGCAAGTAGGCTCTACCCCCACTAAATGGGGTAGCGCACATCGATCGGTACCATCCTTGAGCTTCTCCGACTTTCGGAAGGGTTAGGGTTAGGGTTAGGGATGAAAGCACATAGGAGAAAGAGATATTCTTGAATAACGTTTTTTGTGAAGGTCGGAGAGACTTGCAAGTAGGCTCTACCCCCACTAAATGGGGTAGCGCGCATCGATCGGTACCATCCTTGAGCTTCTCCGACTTTCGGAAGGGTTAGGGTTAGGGTTAGGGATGAAAGCACATAGGAGAAAGAGATATTCTTGAATAACTTTTTTTGTGAAGGTCGGAGAGACTTGGAAAGTGGTTGCATCTGGACTAATTTGGGTCCTGCAGATCGATTGGTACCATCCCCGAGCTTGTACGACCTTCGGAAGAGGTCGACCGACGAAATTCCCCCAAATCTGAGGAGATATTCTTGAATAACTTTTTTTGTGAAGGTCGGAGAGACTTGCAAGTAGGCTCTACCCCCACTAAATGGGGTAGCGCGCATCGATCGGTACCATCCTTGAGCTTCTCCGACTTTCGGAAGGGTTAGGGTTAGGGTTAGGGATGAAAGCACATAGGAGAAAGAGATATTCTTGAATAACTTTTTTTGTGAAGGTCGGAGAGACTTGGAAAGTGGTTGCATCTGGACTAATTTGGGTCCTGCGGATCGATTGGTACCATCCCCGAGCTTGTACGACCTTCGGAAGAGGTCGACCGACGAAATTCCCCCAAATCTGAGGAGATATTCTTGAATAACTTTTTTTGTGAAGGTCGGAGAGACTTGCAAGTAGGCTCTACCCCCACTAAATGGGGTAGCACGCATCGATCGGTACCATCCTTGAGCTTCTCCGACTTTCGGAAGGGTTAGGGTTAGGGTTAGGGATGAAAGCACATAGGAGAAAGAGATATTCTTGAATAACTTTTTTTGTGAAGGTCGGAGAGACTTGCAAGTAGGCTCTACCCCCACTAAATGGGGTAGCGCGCATCGATCGGTACCATCCTTGAGCTTCTCCGACTTTCGGAAGGGTTAGGGTTAGGGTTAGGGATGAAAGCACATAGGAGAAAGAGATATTCTTGAATAACTTTTTTTGTGAAGGTCGGAGAGACTTGCAAGTAGGCTCTACCCCCACTAAATGGGGTAGCGCGCATCGATCGGTACCATCCTTGAGCTTCTCCGACTTTCGGAAGGGTTAGGGTTAGGGTTAGGGATGAAAGCACATAGGAGAAAGAGATATTCTTGAATAACTTTTTTCGTGAAGGTCGGAGAGACTTGCAAGTAGGCTCTACCCCCACTAAATGGGGTAGCGCGCATCGATCGGTACCATCCTTGAGCTTCTCCGACTTTCGGAAGGGTTAGGGTTAGGGTTAGGGATGAAAGCACATAGGAGAAAGAGATATTCTTGAATAACTTTTTTTGTGAAGGTCGGAGAGACTTGGAAAGTGGTTGCATCTGGACTAATTTGGGTCCTGCGGATCGATTGGTACCATCCCCGAGCTTGTACGACCTTTGGAAGAGGTCGACCGACGAAATTCCCCCAAATCTGAGGAGATATTCTTGAATAACTTTTTTTGTGAAGGTCGGAGAGACTTGCAAGTAGGCTCTACCCCCACTAAATGGGGTAGCGCACATCGATCGGTACCATCCTTGAGCTTCTCCGACTTTCGGAAGGGTTAGGGTTAGGGTTAGGGATGAAAGCACATAGGAGAAAGAGATATTCTTGAATAACGTTTTTTGTGAAGGTCGGAGAGACTTGCAAGTAGGCTCTACCCCCACTAAATGGGGTAGCGCGCATCGATCGGTACCATCCTTGAGCTTCTCCGACTTTCGGAAGGGTTAGGGTTAGGGTTAGGGATGAAAGCACATAGGAGAAAGAGATATTCTTGAATAACTTTTTTTGTGAAGGTCGGAGAGACTTGGAAAGTGGTTGCATCTGGACTAATTTGGGTCCTGCAGATCGATTGGTACCATCCCCGAGCTTGTACGACCTTCGGAAGAGGTCGACCGACGAAATTCCCCCAAATCTGAGGAGATATTCTTGAATAACTTTTTTTGTGAAGGTCGGAGAGACTTGCAAGTAGGCTCTACCCCCACTAAATGGGGTAACGCGCATCGATCGGTACCATCCTTGAGCTTCTCCGACTTTCGGAAGGGTTAGGGTTAGGGATGAAAGCACATAGGAGAAAGAGATATTCTTGAATAACTTTTTTTGTGAAGGTCGGAGAGACTTGCAAGTAGGCTCTACCCCCACTAAATGGGGTAGCGCGCATCGATCATTACCATCCTTGAGCTTCTCCGACTTTCGGAAGGGTTAGGGTTAGGGTTAGGGATGAAAGCACATAGGAGAAAGAGATATTCTTGAATAACTTTTTTTGTGAAGGTCGGAGAGACTTGCAAGTAGGCTCTACCCCCACTAAATGGGGTAGCGCGCATCGATCGGTACCATCCTTGAGCTTCTCCGACTTTCGGAAGGGTTAGGGTTAGGGTTAGGGATGAAAGCACATAGGAGAAAGAGATATTCTTGAATAACTTTTTTTGTGAAGGTCGGAGAGACTTGCAAGTAGGCTCTACCCCCACTAAATGGGGTTGCGCGCATCGATCGGTACCATCCTTGAGCTTCTCCGACTTTCGGAAGGGTTAGGGTTAGGGTTAGGGATGAAAGCACATAGGAGAAAGAGATATTCTTGAATAACTTTTTTTGTGAAGGTCGGAGAGACTTGGAAAGTGGTTGCATCTGGACTAATTTGGGTCCTGCGGATCGATTGGTACCATCCCCGAGCTTGTACGACCTTCGGAAGAGGTCGACCGACGAAATTCCCCCAAATCTGAGGAGATATTCTTGAATAACTTTTTTTGTGAAGGTCGGAGAGACTTGCAAGTAGGCTCTACCCCCACTAAATGGGGTAGCGCGCATCGATCGGTACCATCCTTGAGCTTCTCCGACTTTCGGAAGGGTTAGGGTTAGGGTTAGGGATGAAAGCACATAGGAGAAAGAGATATTCTTGAATAACTTTTTTTGTGAAGGTCGGAGAGACTTGGAAAGTGGTTGCATCTGGACTAATTTGGGTCCTGCGGATCGATTGGTACCATCCCCGAGCTTGTACGACCTTCGGAAGAGGTCGACCGACGAAATTCCCCCAAATCTGAGGAGATATTCTTGAATAACTTTTTTTGTGAAGGTCGGAGAGACTTGCAAGTAGGCTCTACCCCCACTAAATGGGGTAGCGCGCATCGATCGGTACCATCCTTGAGCTTCTCCGACTTTCGGAAGGGTTAGGGTTAGGGTTAGGGATGAAAGCACATAGGAGAAAGAGATATTCTTGAATAACTTTTTTTGTGAAGGTCGGAGAGACTTGCAAGTAGGCTCTACCCCCACTAAATGGGGTAGCGCGCATCGATCGTTACCATCCTTGAGCTTCTCCGACTTTCGGAAGGGTTAGGGTTAGGGTTAGGGATGAAAGCACATAGGAGAAAGAGATATTCTTGAATAACTTTTTTTGTGAAGGTCGGAGAGACTTGCAAGTAGGCTCTACCCCCACTAAATGGGGTAGCGCGCATCGATCGGTACCATCCTTGAGCTTCTCCGACTTTCGGAAGGGTTAGGGTTAGGGTTAGGGATGAAAGCACATAGGAGAAAGAGATATTCTTGAATAACTTTTTTTGTGAAGGTCGGAGAGACTTGGAAAGTGGTTGCATCTGGACTAATTTGGGTCCTGCGGATCGATTGGTACCATCCCCGAGCTTGTACGACCTTCGGAAGAGGTCGACCGACGAAATTCCCCCAAATCTGAGGAGATATTCTTGAATAACTTTTTTTGTGAAGGTCGGAGAGACTTGCAAGTAGGCTCTACCCCCACTAAATGGGGTAGCGCGCATCGATCGGTACCATCCTTGAGCTTCTCCGACTTTCGGAAGGGTTAGGGTTAGGGTTAGGGATGAAAGCACATAGGAGAAAGAGATATTCTTGAATAACTTTTTTTGTGAAGGTCGGAGAGACTTGCAAGTAGGCTCTACCCCCACTAAATGGGGTTGCGCGCATCGATCGGTACCATCCTTGAGCTTCTCCGACTTTCGGAAGGGTTAGGGTTAGGGATGAAAGCACATAGGAGAAAGAGATATTCTTGAATAACTTTTTTTGTGAAGGTCGGAGAGACTTGGAAAGTGGTTGCATCTGGACTAATTTGGGTCCTGCGGATCGATTGGTACCATCCCCGAGCTTGTACGACCTTCGGAAGAGGTCGACCGACGAAATTCCCCCAAATCTGAGGAGATATTCTTGAATAACTTTTTTTGTGAAGGTCGGAGAGACTTGCAAGTAGGCTCTACCCCCACTAAATGGGGTAGCGCGCATCGATCGGTACCATCCTTGAGCTTCTCCGACTTTCGGAAGGGTTAGGGTTAGGGTTAGGGATGAAAGCACATAGGAGAAAGAGATATTCTTGAATAACTTTTTTCGTGAAGGTCGGAGAGACTTGCAAGTAGGCTCTACCCCCACTAAATGGGGTAGCGCGCATCGATCGGTACCATCCTTGAGCTTCTCCGACTTTCGGAAGGGTTAGGGTTAGGGTTAGGGATGAAAGCACATAGGAGAAAGAGATATTCTTGAATAACTTTTTTTGTGAAGGTCGGAGAGACTTGGAAAGTGGTTGCATCTGGACTAATTTGGGTCCTGCGGATCGATTGGTACCATCCCCGAGCTTGTACGACCTTTGGAAGAGGTCGACCGACGAAATTCCCCCAAATCTGAGGAGATATTCTTGAATAACTTTTTTTGTGAAGGTCGGAGAGACTTGCAAGTAGGCTCTACCCCCACTAAATGGGGTAGCGCACATCGATCGGTACCATCCTTGAGCTTCTCCGACTTTCGGAAGGGTTAGGGTTAGGGTTAGGGATGAAAGCACATAGGAGAAAGAGATATTCTTGAATAACGTTTTTTGTGAAGGTCGGAGAGACTTGCAAGTAGGCTCTACCCCCACTAAATGGGGTAGCGCGCATCGATCGGTACCATCCTTGAGCTTCTCCGACTTTCGGAAGGGTTAGGGTTAGGGTTAGGGATGAAAGCACATAGGAGAAAGAGATATTCTTGAATAACTTTTTTTGTGAAGGTCGGAGAGACTTGGAAAGTGGTTGCATCTGGACTAATTTGGGTCCTGCAGATCGATTGGTACCATCCCCGAGCTTGTACGACCTTCGGAAGAGGTCGACCGACGAAATTCCCCCAAATCTGAGGAGATATTCTTGAATAACTTTTTTTGTGAAGGTCGGAGAGACTTGCAAGTAGGCTCTACCCCCACTAAATGGGGTAACGCGCATCGATCGGTACCATCCTTGAGCTTCTCCGACTTTCGGAAGGGTTAGGGTTAGGGATGAAAGCACATAGGAGAAAGAGATATTCTTGAATAACTTTTTTTGTGAAGGTCGGAGAGACTTGCAAGTAGGCTCTACCCCCACTAAATGGGGTAGCGCGCATCGATCATTACCATCCTTGAGCTTCTCCGACTTTCGGAAGGGTTAGGGTTAGGGTTAGGGATGAAAGCACATAGGAGAAAGAGATATTCTTGAATAACTTTTTTTGTGAAGGTCGGAGAGACTTGCAAGTAGGCTCTACCCCCACTAAATGGGGTAGCGCGCATCGATCGGTACCATCCTTGAGCTTCTCCGACTTTCGGAAGGGTTAGGGTTAGGGTTAGGGATGAAAGCACATAGGAGAAAGAGATATTCTTGAATAACTTTTTTTGTGAAGGTCGGAGAGACTTGCAAGTAGGCTCTACCCCCACTAAATGGGGTTGCGCGCATCGATCGGTACCATCCTTGAGCTTCTCCGACTTTCGGAAGGGTTAGGGTTAGGGTTAGGGATGAAAGCACATAGGAGAAAGAGATATTCTTGAATAACTTTTTTTGTGAAGGTCGGAGAGACTTGGAAAGTGGTTGCATCTGGACTAATTTGGGTCCTGCGGATCGATTGGTACCATCCCCGAGCTTGTACGACCTTCGGAAGAGGTCGACCGACGAAATTCCCCCAAATCTGAGGAGATATTCTTGAATAACTTTTTTTGTGAAGGTCGGAGAGACTTGCAAGTAGGCTCTACCCCCACTAAATGGGGTAGCGCGCATCGATCGGTACCATCCTTGAGCTTCTCCGACTTTCGGAAGGGTTAGGGTTAGGGTTAGGGATGAAAGCACATAGGAGAAAGAGATATTCTTGAATAACTTTTTTTGTGAAGGTCGGAGAGACTTGGAAAGTGGTTGCATCTGGACTAATTTGGGTCCTGCGGATCGATTGGTACCATCCCCGAGCTTGTACGACCTTCGGAAGAGGTCGACCGACGAAATTCCCCCAAATCTGAGGAGATATTCTTGAATAACTTTTTTTGTGAAGGTCGGAGAGACTTGCAAGTAGGCTCTACCCCCACTAAATGGGGTAGCGCGCATCGATCGGTACCATCCTTGAGCTTCTCCGACTTTCGGAAGGGTTAGGGTTAGGGTTAGGGATGAAAGCACATAGGAGAAAGAGATATTCTTGAATAACTTTTTTTGTGAAGGTCGGAGAGACTTGCAAGTAGGCTCTACCCCCACTAAATGGGGTAGCGCGCATCGATCGTTACCATCCTTGAGCTTCTCCGACTTTCGGAAGGGTTAGGGTTAGGGATGAAAGCACATAGGAGAAAGAGATATTCTTGAATAACTTTTTTTGTGAAGGTCGGAGAGACTTGCAAGTAGGCTCTACCCCCACTAAATGGGGTAGCGCGCATCGATCGGTACCATCCTTGAGCTTCTCCGACTTTCGGAAGGGTTAGGGTTAGGGTTAGGGATGAAAGCACATAGGAGAAAGAGATATTCTTGAATAACTTTTTTTGTGAAGGTCGGAGAGACTTGGAAAGTGGTTGCATCTGGACTAATTTGGGTCCTGCGGATCGATTGGTACCATCCCCGAGCTTGTACGACCTTCGGAAGAGGTCGACCGACGAAATTCCCCCAAATCTGAGGAGATATTCTTGAATAACTTTTTTTGTGAAGGTCGGAGAGACTTGCAAGTAGGCTCTACCCCCACTAAATGGGGTAGCGCGCATCGATCGGTACCATCCTTGAGCTTCTCCGACTTTCGGAAGGGTTAGGGTTAGGGATGAAAGCACATAGGAGAAAGAGATATTCTTGAATAACTTTTTTTGTGAAGGTCGGAGAGACTTGCAAGTAGGCTCTACCCCCACTAAATGGGGTTGCGCGCATCGATCGGTACCATCCTTGAGCTTCTCCGACTTTCGGAAGGGTTAGGGTTAGGGATGAAAGCACATAGGAGAAAGAGATATTCTTGAATAACTTTTTTTGTGAAGGTCGGAGAGACTTGGAAAGTGGTTGCATCTGGACTAATTTGGGTCCTGCGGATCGATTGGTACCATCCCCGAGCTTGTACGACCTTCGGAAGAGGTCCACCGACGAAATTCCCCCAAATCTGAGGAGATATTCTTGAATAACTTTTTTTGTGAAGGTCGGAGAGACTTGCAAGTAGGCTCTACCCCCACTAAATGGGGTAGCGCGCATCGATCGGTACCATCCTTGAGCTTCTCCGACTTTCGGAAGGGTTAGGGTTAGGGTTAGGGATGAAAGCACATAGGAGAAAGAGATATTCTTGAATAACTTTTTTTGTGAAGGTCGGAGAGACTTGAAAAGTGGTTGCATCTGGACTAATTTGGGTCCTGCGGATCGATTGGTACCATCCCCGAGCTTGTACGACCTTCGAAAGAGGTCGACCGACGAAATTCCCCCAAATCTGAGGAGATATTCTTGAATAACTTTTTTTGTGAAGGTCGGAGAGACTTGCAAGTAGGCTCTACCCCCACTAAATGGGGTAGCACGCATCGATCGGTACCATCCTTGAGCTTATCCGACTTTCGGAAGGGTTAGGGTTAGGGTTAGGGATGAAAGCACATAGGAGAAAGAGATATTCTTGAATAACTTTTTTTGTGAAGGTCGGAGAGACTTGCAAGTAGGCTCTACCCCCACTAAATGGGGTAGCGCGCATCGATCGGTACCATCCTTGAGCTTCTCCGACTTTCGGAAGGGTTAGGGTTAGGGTTAGGGATGAAAGCACATAGGAGAAAGAGATATTCTTGAATAACTTTTTTTGTGAAGGTCGGAGAGACTTGCAAGTAGGCTCTACCCCCACTAAATGGGGTAGCGCGCATCGATCGGTACCATCCTTGAGCTTCTCCGACTTTCGGAAGGGTTAGGGTTAGGGTTAGGGATGAAAGCACATAGGAGAAAGAGATATTCTTGAATAACTTTTTTTGTGAAGGTCGGAGAGACTTGGAAAGTGGTTGCATCTGGACTAATTTGGGTCCTGCGGATCGATTGGTACCATCCCCGAGCTTGTACGACCTTCGGAAGAGGTCGATTGACGAAATTCCCCCAAATCTGAGGAGATATTCTTGAATAACTTTTTTTGTGAAGGTCGGAGAGACTTGCAAGTAGGCTCTACCCCCACTAAATGGGGTAGCGCACATCGATCGGTACCATCCTTGAGCTTCTCCGACTTTCGGAAGGGTTAGGGTTAGGGTTAGGGATGAAAGCACATAGGAGAAAGAGATATTCTTGAATAACGTTTTTTGTGAAGGTCGGAGAGACTTGCAAGTAGGCTCTACCCCCACTAAATGGGGTAGCGCGCATCGATCGGTACCATCTTTGAGCTTCTCCGACTTTCGGAAGGGTTAGGGTTAGGGTTAGGGATGAAAGCACATAGGAGAAAGAGATATTCTTGAATAACTTTTTTTGTGAAGGTCGGAGAGACTTGGAAAGTGGTTGCATCTGGACTAATTTGGGTCCTGCAGATCGATTGGTACCATCCCCGAGCTTGTACGACCTTCGGAAGAGGTCGACCGACGAAATTCCCCCAAATCTGAGGAGATATTCTTGAATAACTTTTTTTGTGAAGGTCGGAGAGACTTGCAAGTAGGCTCTACCCCCACTAAATGGGGTAGCGCGCATCGATCGGTACCATCCTTGAGCTTCTCCGACTTTCGGAAGGGTTAGGGTTAGGGATGAAAGCACATAGGAGAAAGAGATATTCTTGAATAACTTTTTTTGTGAAGGTCGGAGAGACTTGGAAAGTGGTTGCATCTGGACTAATTTGGGTCCTGCGGATCGATTGGTACCATCCCCGAGCTTGTACGACCTTCGGAAGAGGTCGACCGACGAAATTCCCCCAAATCTGAGGAGATATTCTTGAATAACTTTTTTTGTGAAGGTCGGAGAGACTTGCAAGTAGGCTCTACCCCCACTAAATGGGGTAGCACGCATCGATCGGTACCATCCTTGAGCTTCTCCGACTTTCGGAAGGGTTAGGGTTAGGGTTAGGGATGAAAGCACATAGGAGAAAGAGATATTCTTGAATAACTTTTTTTGTGAAGGTCGGAGAGACTTGCAAGTAGGCTCTACCCCCACTAAATGGGGTAGCGCACATCGATCGGTACCATCCTTGAGCTTCTCCGACTTTCGGAAGGGTTAGGGTTAGGGTTAGGGATGAAAGCACATAGGAGAAAGAGATATTCTTGAATAACTTTTTTTGTGAAGGTCGGAGAGACTTGGAAAGTGGTTGCATCTGGACTAATTTGGGTCCTGCGGATCGATTGGTACCATCCCCGAGCTTGTACGACCTTCGGAAGAGGTCGACCGACGAAATTCCCCCAAATCTGAGGAGATATTCTTGAATAACTTTTTTTGTGAAGGTCGGAGAGACTTGCAAGTAGGCTCTACCCCCACTAAATGGGGTAGCGCACATCGATCGGTACCATCCTTGAGCTTCTCCGACTTTCGGAAGGGTTAGGGTTAGGGTTAGGGATGAAAGCACATAGGAGAAAGAGATATTCTTGAATAACGTTTTTTGTGAAGGTCGGAGAGACTTGCAAGTAGGCTCTACCCCCACTAAATGGGGTAGCGCGCATCGATCGGTACCATCCTTGAGCTTCTCCGACTTTCGGAAGGGTTAGGGTTAGGGTTAGGGATGAAAGCACATAGGAGAAAGAGATATTCTTGAATAACTTTTTTTGTGAAGGTCGGAGAGACTTGGAAAGTGGTTGCATCTGGACTAATTTGGGTCCTGCAGATCGATTGGTACCATCCCCGAGCTTGTACGACCTTCGGAAGAGGTCGACCGACGAAATTCCCCCAAATCTGAGGAGATATTCTTGAATAACTTTTTTTGTGAAGGTCGGAGAGACTTGCAAGTAGGCTCTACCCCCACTAAATGGGGTAGCGCGCATCGATCGGTACCATCCTTGAGCTTCTCCGACTTTCGGAAGGGTTAGGGTTAGGGTTAGGGATGAAAGCACATAGGAGAAAGAGATATTCTTGAATAACTTTTTTTGTGAAGGTCGGAGAGACTTGCAAGTAGGCTCTACCCCCACTAAATGGGGTAGCGCGCATCGATCATTACCATCCTTGAGCTTCTCCGACTTTCGGAAGGGTTAGGGTTAGGGTTAGGGATGAAAGCACATAGGAGAAAGAGATATTCTTGAATAACTTTTTTTGTGAAGGTCGGAGAGACTTGCAAGTAGGCTCTACCCCCACTAAATGGGGTAGCGCGCATCGATCGGTACCATCCTTGAGCTTCTCCGACTTTCGGAAGGGTTAGGGTTAGGGTTAGGGATGAAAGCACATAGGAGAAAGAGATATTCTTGAATAACTTTTTTTGTGAAGGTCGGAGAGACTTGCAAGTAGGCTCTACCCCCACTAAATGGGGTAGCGCGCATCGATCGGTACCATCCTTGAGCTTCTCCGACTTTCGGAAGGGTTAGGGTTAGGGTTAGGGATGAAAGCACATAGGAGAAAGAGATATTCTTGAATAACTTTTTTTGTGAAGGTCGGAGAGACTTGCAAGTAGGCTCTACCCCCACTAAATGGGGTTGCGCGCATCGATCGGTACCATCCTTGAGCTTCTCCGACTTTCGGAAGGGTTAGGGTTAGGGTTAGGGATGAAAGCACATAGGAGAAAGAGATATTCTTGAATAACTTTTTTTGTGAAGGTCGGAGAGACTTGCAAGTAGGCTCTACCCCCACTAAATGGGGTTGCGCGCATCGATCAGTACCATCCTTGAGCTTCTCCGACTTTCGGAAGGGTTAGGGTTAGGGTTAGGGATGAAAGCACATAGGAGAAAGAGATATTCTTGAATAACTTTTTTTGTGAAGGTCGGAGAGACTTGGAAAGTGGTTGCATCTGGACTAATTTGGGTCCTGCGGATCGATTGGTACCATCCCCGAGCTTGTACGACCTTCGGAAGAGGTCGACCGACGAAATTCCCCCAAATCTGAGGAGATATTCTTGAATAACTTTTTTTGTGAAGGTCGGAGAGACTTGCAAGTAGGCTCTACCCCCACTAAATGGGGTAGCGCGCATCGATCGGTACCATCCTTGAGCTTCTCCGACTTTCGGAAGGGTTAGGGTTAGGGTTAGGGATGAAAGCACATAGGAGAAAGAGATATTCTTGAATAACTTTTTTTGTGAAGGTCGGAGAGACTTGCAAGTAGGCTCTACCCCCACTAAATGGGGTAGCGCGCATCGATCGGTACCATCCTTGAGCTTCTCCGACTTTCGGAAGGGTTAGGGTTAGGGTTAGGGATGAAAGCACATAGGAGAAAGAGATATTCTTGAATAACTTTTTTTGTGAAGGTCGGAGAGACTTGGAAAGTGGTTGCATCTGGACTAATTTGGGTCCTGCGGATCGATTGGTACCATCCCCGAGCTTGTACGACTTTCGGAAGAGGTCGACCGACGAAATTCCCCCAAATCTGAGGAGATATTCTTGAATAACTTTTTTTGTGAAGGTCGGAGAGACTTGCAAGTAGGCTCTACCCCCACTAAATGGGGTAGCACGCATCGATCGGTACCATCCTTGAGCTTCTCCGACTTTCGGAAGGGTTAGGGTTAGGGTTAGGGATGAAAGCACATAGGAGAAAGAGATATTCTTGAATAACTTTTTTTGTGAAGGTCGGAGAGACTTGCAAGTAGGCTCTACCCCCACTAAATGGGGTAGCGCACATCGATCGGTACCATCCTTGAGCTTCTCCGACTTTCGGAAGGGTTAGGGTTAGGGTTAGGGATGAAAGCACATAGGAGAAAGAGATATTCTTGAATAACTTTTTTTGTGAAGGTCGGAGAGACTTGGAAAGTGGTTGCATCTGGACTAATTTGGGTCCTGCGGATCGATTGGTACCATCCCCGAGCTTGTACGACCTTCGGAAGAGGTCGACCGACGAAATTCCCCCAAATCTGAGGAGATATTCTTGAATAACTTTTTTTGTGAAGGTCGGAGAGACTTGCAAGTAGGCTCTACCCCCACTAAATGGGGTAGCACGCATCGATCGGTACCATCCTTGAGCTTCTCCGACTTTCGGAAGGGTTAGGGTTAGGGTTAGGGATGAAAGCACATAGGAGAAAGAGATATTCTTGAATAACTTTTTTTGTGAAGGTCGGAGAGACTTGCAAGTAGGCTCTACCCCCACTAAATGGGGTAGCGCACATCGATCGGTACCATCCTTGAGCTTCTCCGACTTTCGGAAGGGTTAGGGTTAGGGTTAGGGATGAAAGCACATAGGAGAAAGAGATATTCTTGAATAACTTTTTTTGTGAAGGTCGGAGAGACTTGCAAGTAGGCTCTACCCCCACTAAATGGGGTAGCGCGCATCGATCGGTACCATCCTTGAGCTTCTCCGACTTTCGGAAGGGTTAGGGTTAGGGTTAGGGATGAAAGCACATAGGAGAAAGAGATATTCTTGAATAACTTTTTTTGTGAAGGTCGGAGAGACTTGGAAAGTGGTTGCATCTGGACTAATTTGGGTCCTGCGGATCGATTGGTACCATCCCCGAGCTTGTACGACCTTCGGAAGAGGTCGACCGACGAAATTCCCCCAAATCTGAGGAGATATTCTTGAATAACTTTTTTTGTGAAGGTCGGAGAGACTTGCAAGTAGGCTCTACCCCCACTAAATGGGGTAGCGCACATCGATCGGTACCATCCTTGAGCTTCTCCGACTTTCGGAAGGGTTAGGGTTAGGGTTAGGGATGAAAGCACATAGGAGAAAGAGATATTCTTGAATAACGTTTTTTGTGAAGGTCGGAGAGACTTGCAAGTAGGCTCTACCCCCACTAAATGGGGTAGCGCGCATCGATCGGTACCATCCTTGAGCTTCTCCGACTTTCGGAAGGGTTAGGGTTAGGGTTAGGGATGAAAGCACATAGGAGAAAGAGATATTCTTGAATAACTTTTTTTGTGAAGGTCGGAGAGACTTGGAAAGTGGTTGCATCTGGACTAATTTGGGTCCTGCAGATCGATTGGTACCATCCCCGAGCTTGTACGACCTTCGAAAGAGGTCGACCGACGAAATTCCCCCAAATCTGAGGAGATATTCTTGAATAACTTTTTTTGTGAAGGTCGGAGAGACTTGCAAGTAGGCTCTACCCCCACTAAATGGGGTAGCGCGCATCGATCGGTACCATCCTTGAGCTTCTCCGACTTTCGGAAGGGTTAGGGTTAGGGTTAGGGATGAAAGCACATAGGAGAAAGAGATATTCTTGAATAACTTTTTTTGTGAAGGTCGGAGAGACTTGCAAGTAGGCTCTACCCCCACTAAATGGGGTAGCGCGCATCGATCATTACCATCCTTGAGCTTCTCCGACTTTCGGAAGGGTTAGGGTTAGGGTTAGGGATGAAAGCACATAGGAGAAAGAGATATTCTTGAATAACTTTTTTTGTGAAGGTCGGAGAGACTTGCAAGTAGGCTCTACCCCCACTAAATGGGGTAGCGCGCATCGATCGGTACCATCCTTGAGCTTCTCCGACTTTCGGAAGGGTTAGGGTTAGGGTTAGGGATGAAAGCACATAGGAGAAAGAGATATTCTTGAATAACTTTTTTTTTGAAGGTCGGAGAGACTTGCAAGTAGGCTCTACCCCCACTAAATGGGGTAGCGCGCATCGATCGGTACCATCCTTGAGCTTCTCCGACTTTCGGAAGGGTTAGGGTTAGGGTTAGGGATGAAAGCACATAGGAGAAAGAGATATTCTTGAATAACTTTTTTTGTGAAGGTCGGAGAGACTTGCAAGTAGGCTCTACCCCCACTAAATGGGGTTGCGCGCATCGATCGGTACCATCCTTGAGCTTCTCCGACTTTCGGAAGGGTTAGGGTTAGGGTTAGGGATGAAAGCACATAGGAGAAAGAGATATTCTTGAATAACTTTTTTTGTGAAGGTCGGAGAGACTTGCAAGTAGGCTCTACCCCCACTAAATGGGGTTGCGCGCATCGATCAGTACCATCCTTGAGCTTCTCCGACTTTCGGAAGGGTTAGGGTTAGGGTTAGGGATGAAAGCACATAGGAGAAAGAGATATTCTTGAATAACTTTTTTTGTGAAGGTCGGAGAGACTTGGAAAGTGGTTGCATCTGGACTAATTTGGGTCCTGCGGATCGATTGGTACCATCCCCGAGCTTGTACGACCTTCGGAAGAGGTCGACCGACGAAATTCCCCCAAATCTGAGGAGATATTCTTGAATAACTTTTTTTGTGAAGGTCGGAGAGACTTGCAAGTAGGCTCTACCCCCACTAAATGGGGTAGCGCGCATCGATCGGTACTATCCTTGAGCTTCTCCGACTTTCGGAAGGGTTAGGGTTAGGGTTAGGGATGAAAGCACATAGGAGAAAGAGATATTCTTGAATAACTTTTTTTGTGAAGGTCGGAGAGACTTGCAAGTAGGCTCTACCCCCACTAAATGGGGTAGCGCGCATCGATCGGTACCATCTTTGAGCTTCTCCGACTTTCGGAAGGGTTAGGGTTAGGGTTAGGGATGAAAGCACATAGGAGAAAGAGATATTCTTGAATAACTTTTTTTGTGAAGGTCGGAGAGACTTGCAAGTAGGCTCTACCCCCACTAAATGGGGTAGCGCGCATCGATCGGTACCATCCTTGAGCTTCTCCGACTTTCGGAAGGGTTAGGGTTAGGGATGAAAGCACATAGGAGAAAGAGATATTCTTGAATAACTTTTTTTGTGAAGGTCGGAGAGACTTGGAAAGTGGTTGCATCTGGACTAATTTGGGTCCTGCAGATCGATTGGTACCATCCCCGAGCTTGTACGACCTTCGAAAGAGGTCGACCGACGAAATTCCCCCAAATCTGAGGAGATATTCTTGAATAACTTTTTTTGTGAAGGTCGGAGAGACTTGCAAGTAGGCTCTACCCCCACTAAATGGGGTTGCGCGCATCGATCGGTACCATCCTTGAGCTTCTCCGACTTTCGGAAGGGTTAGGGTTAGGGATGAAAGCACATAGGAGAAAGAGATATTCTTGAATAACTTTTTTTGTGAAGGTCGGAGAGACTTGCAAGTAGGCTCTACTCCCACTAAATGGGGTTGCGCGCATCGATCAGTACCATCCTTGAGCTTCTCCGACTTTCGGAAGGGTTAGGGTTAGGGTTAGGGATGAAAGCACATAGGAGAAAGAGATATTCTTGAATAACTTTTTTTGTGAAGGTCGGAGAGACTTGGAAAGTGGTTGCATCTGGACTAATTTGGGTCCTGCGGATCGATTGGTACCATCCCCGAGCTTGTACGACCTTCGGAAGAGGTCGACCGACGAAATTCCCCCAAATCTGAGGAGATATTCTTGAATAACTTTTTTTGTGAAGGTCGGAGAGACTTGCAAGTAGGCTCTACCCCCACTAAATGGGGTAGCGCGCATCGATCGGTACCATCATTGAGCTTCTCCGACTTTCGGAAGGGTTAGGGTTAGGGTTAGGGATGAAAGCACATAGGAGAAAGAGATATTCTTGAATAACTTTTTTTGTGAAGGTCGGAGAGACTTGCAAGTAGGCTCTACCCCCACTAAATGGGGTAGCGCGCATCGATCGGTACCATCCTTGAGCATCTCCGACTTTCGGAAGGGTTAGGGTTAGGGTTAGGGATGAAAGCACATAGGAGAAAGAGATATTCTTGAATAACTTTTTTTGTGAAGGTCGGAGAGACTTGCAAGTAGGCTCTACCCCCACTAAATGGGGTAGCGCGCATCGATCGGTACCATCTTTGAGCTTCTCCGACTTTCGGAAGGGTTAGGGTTAGGGTTAGGGATGAAAGCACATAGGAGAAAGAGATATTCTTGAATAACTTTTTTTGTGAAGGTCGGAGAGACTTGGAAAGTGGTTGCATCTGGACTAATTTGGGTCCTGCAGATCGATTGGTACCATCCCCGAGCTTGTACGACCTTCGAAAGAGGTCGACCGACGAAATTCCCCCAAATCTGAGGAGATATTCTTGAATAACTTTTTTTGTGAAGGTCGGAGAGACTTGCAAGTAGGCTCTACCCCCACTAAATGGGGTAGCGCGCATCGATCGGTACCATCTTTGAGCTTCTCCGACTTTCGGAAGGGTTAGGGTTAGGGTTAGGGATGAAAGCACATAGGAGAAAGAGATATTCTTGAATAACGTTTTTTGTGAAGGTCGGAGAGACTTGCAAGTAGGCTCTACCCCCACTAAATGGGGTAGCGCGCATCGATCGGTACCATCCTTGAGCTTCTCCGACTTTCGGAAGGGTTAGGGTTAGGGTTAGGGATGAAAGCACATAGGAGAAAGAGATATTCTTGAATAACTTTTTTTGTGAAGGTCGGAGAGACTTGGAAAGTGGTTGCATCTGGACTAATTTGGGTCCTGCGGATCGATTGGTACCATCCCCGAGCTTGTACGACCTTCGGAAGAGGTCGACCGACGAAATTCCCCCAAATCTGAGGAGATATTCTTGAATAACTTTTTTTGTGAAGGTCGGAGAGACTTGCAAGTAGGCTCTACCCCCACTAAATGGGGTAGCGCGCATCGATCGGTACCATCCTTGAGCTTCTCCGACTTTCGGAAGGGTTAGGGTTAGGGTTAGGGATGAAAGCACATAGGAGAAAGAGATATTCTTGAATAACTTTTTTTGTGAAGGTCGGAGAGACTTGCAAGTAGGCTCTACCCCCACTAAATGGGGTAGCGCGCATCGATCGGTACCATCCTTGAGCTTCTCCGACTTTCGGAAGGGTTAGGGTTAGGGTTAGGGATGAAAGCACATAGGAGAAAGAGATATTCTTGAATAACTTTTTTTGTGAAGGTCGGAGAGACTTGCAAGTAGGCTCTACCCCCACTAAATGGGGTAGCGCGCATCGATCGGTACCATCCTTGAGCTTCTCCGACTTTCGGAAGGGTTAGGGTTAGGGTTAGGGATGAAAGCACATAGGAGAAAGAGATATTCTTGAATAACTTTTTTTGTGAAGGTCGGAGAGACTTGGAAAGTGGTTGCATCTGGACTAATTTGGGTCCTGCGGATCGATTGGTACCATCCCCGAGCTTGTACGACCTTCGGAAGAGGTCGACCGACGAAATTCCCCCAAATCTGAGGAGATATTCTTGAATAACTTTTTTTGTGAAGGTCGGAGAGACTTGCAAGTAGGCTCTACCCCCACTAAATGGGGTAGCGCGCATCGATCGGTACCATCCTTGAGCTTCTCCGACTTTCGGAAGGGTTAGGGTTAGGGTTAGGGATGAAAGCACATAGGAGAAAGAGATATTCTTGAATAACTTTTTTTGTGAAGGTCGGAGAGACTTGCAAGTAGGCTCTACCCCCACTAAATGGGGTAGCGCGCATCGATCGGTACCATCCTTGAGCTTCTCCGACTTTCGGAAGGGTTAGGGTTAGGGTTAGAGATGAAAGCACATAGGAGAAAGAGATATTCTTGAATAACTTTTTTTGTGAAGGTCGGAGAGACTTGGAAAGTGGTTGCATCTGGACTAATTTGGGTCCTGCGGATCGATTGGTACCATCCCCGAGCTTGTACGACCTTCGGAAGAGGTCGACCGACGAAATTCCCCCAAATCTGAGGAGATATTCTTGAATAACTTTTTTTGTGAAGGTCGGAGAGACTTGCAAGTAGGCTCTACCCCCACTAAATGGGGTAGCGCGCATCGATCGGTACCATCCTTGAGCTTCTCCGACTTTCGGAAGGGTTAGGGTTAGGGATGAAAGCACATAGGAGAAAGAGATATTCTTGAATAACGTTTTTTGTGAAGGTCGGAGAGACTTGCAAGTAGGCTCTACCCCCACTAAATGGGGTAGCGCGCATCGATCGGTACCATCCTTGAGCTTCTCCGACTTTCGGAAGGGTTAGGGTTAGGGTTAGGGATGAAAGCACATAGGAGAAAGAGATATTCTTGAATAACTTTTTTTGTGAAGGTCGGAGAGACTTGGAAAGTGGTTGCATCTGGACTAATTTGGGTCCTGCAGATCGATTGGTACCATCCCCGAGCTTGTACGACCTTCGGAAGAGGTCGACCGACGAAATTCCCCCAAATCTGAGGAGATATTCTTGAATAACTTTTTTTGTGAAGGTCGGAGAGACTTGCAAGTAGGCTCTACCCCCACTAAATGGGGTAGCGCACATCGATCGGTACCATCCTTGAGCTTCTCCGACTTTCGGAAGGGTTAGGGTTAGGGATGAAAGCACATAGGAGAAAGAGATATTCTTGAATAACTTTTTTTGTGAAGGTCGGAGAGACTTGGAAAGTGGTTGCATCTGGACTAATTTGGGTCCTGCGGATCGATTGGTACCATCCCCGAGCTTGTACGACCTTCGGAAGAGGTCGACCGACGAAATTCCCCCAAATCTGAGGAGATATTCTTGAATAACTTTTTTTGTGAAGGTCGGAGAGACTTGCAAGTAGGCTCTACCCCCACTAAATGGGGTAGCGCGCATCGATCGGTACCATCCTTGAGCTTCTCCGACTTTCGGAAGGGTTAGGGTTAGGGTTAGGGATGAAAGCACATAGGAGAAAGAGATATTCTTGAATAACTTTTTTTGTGAAGGTCGGAGAGACTTGCAAGTAGGCTCTACCCCCACTAAATGGGGTAGCGCGCATCGATCGGTACCATCCTTGAGCTTCTCCGACTTTCGGAAGGGTTAGGGTTAGGGTTAGGGATGAAAGCACATAGGAGAAAGAGATATTCTTGAATAACTTTTTTTGTGAAGGTCGGAGAGACTTGCAAGTAGGCTCTACCCCCACTAAATGGGGTAGCGCGCATCGATCGGTACCATCCTTGAGCTTCTCCGACTTTCGGAAGGGTTAGGGTTAGGGTTAGGGATGAAAGCACATAGGAGAAAGAGATATTCTTGAATAACTTTTTTTGTGAAGGTCGGAGAGACTTGGAAAGTGGTTGCATCTGGACTAATTTGGGTTCTGCGGATCGATTGGTACCATCCCCGAGCTTGTACGACCTTCGGAAGAGGTCGACCGACGAAATTCCCCCAAATCTGAGGAGATATTCTTGAATAACTTTTTTTGTGAAGGTCGGAGAGACTTGCAAGTAGGCTCTACCCCCACTAAATGGGGTAGCGCGCATCGATCGGTACCATCCTTGAGCTTCTCCGACTTTCGGAAGGGTTAGGGTTAGGGTTAGGGATGAAAGCACATAGGAGAAAGAGATATTCTTGAATAACTTTTTTTGTGAAGGTCGGAGAGACTTGCAAGTAGGCTCTACCCCCACTAAATGGGGTAGCGCGCATCGATCGGTACCATCCTTGAGCTTCTCCGACTTTCGGAAGGGTTAGGGTTAGGGTTAGAGATGAAAGCACATAGGAGAAAGAGATATTCTTGAATAACTTTTTTTGTGAAGGTCGGAGAGACTTGGAAAGTGGTTGCATCTGGACTAATTTGGGTCCTGCGGATCGATTGGTACCATCCCCGAGCTTGTACGACCTTCGGAAGAGGTCGACCGACGAAATTCCCCCAAATCTGAGGAGATATTCTTGAATAACTTTTTTTGTGAAGGTCGGAGAGACTTGCAAGTAGGCTGTACCCCCACTAAATGGGGTAGCGCGCATCGATCGGTACCATCCTTGAGCTTCTCCGACTTTCGGAAGGGTTAGGGTTAGGGTTAGGGATGAAAGCACATAGGAGAAAGAGATATTCTTGAATAACGTTTTTTGTGAAGGTCGGAGAGACTTGCAAGTAGGCTCTACCCCCACTAAATGGGGTAGCGCGCATCGATCGGTACCATCCTTGAGCTTCTCCGACTTTCGGAAGGGTTAGGGTTAGGGTTAGGGATGAAAGCACATAGGAGAAAGAGATATTCTTGAATAACTTTTTTTGTGAAGGTCGGAGAGACTTGGAAAGTGGTTGCATCTGGACTAATTTGGGTCCTGCAGATCGATTGGTACCATCCCCGAGCTTGTACGACCTTCGGAAGAGGTCGACCGACGAAATTCCCCCAAATCTGAGGAGATATTCTTGAATAACTTTTTTTGTGAAGGTCGGAGAGACTTGCAAGTAGGCTCTACCCCCACTAAATGGGGTAGCGCGCATCGATCGGTACCATCCTTGAGCTTCTCCGACTTTCGGAAGGGTTAGGGTTAGGGTTAGGGATGAAAGCACATAGGAGAAAGAGATATTCTTGAATAACTTTTTTTGTGAAGGTCGGAGAGACTTGCAAGTAGGCTCTACCCCCACTAAATGGGGTAGCGCGCATCGATCATTACCATCCTTGAGCTTCTCCGACTTTCGGAAGGGTTAGGGTTAGGGTTAGGGATGAAAGCACATAGGAGAAAGAGATATTCTTGAATAACTTTTTTTGTGAAGGTCGGAGAGACTTGCAAGTAGGCTCTACCCCCACTAAATGGGGTAGCGCGCATCGATCGGTACCATCCTTGAGCTTCTCCGACTTTCGGAAGGGTTAGGGTTAGGGTTAGGGATGAAAGCACATAGGAGAAAGAGATATTCTTGAATAACTTTTTTTGTGAAGGTCGGAGAGACTTGCAAGTAGGCTCTACCCCCACTAAATGGGGTAGCGCGCATCGATCGGTACCATCCTTGAGCTTCTCCGACTTTCGGAAGGGTTAGGGTTAGGGTTAGGGATGAAAGCACATAGGAGAAAGAGATATTCTTGAATAACTTTTTTTGTGAAGGTCGGAGAGACTTGCAAGTAGGCTCTACCCCCACTAAATGGGGTAGCGCGCATCGATCGGTACCATCCTTGAGCTTCTCCGACTTTCGGAAGGGTTAGGGTTAGGGTTAGGGATGAAAGCACATAGGAGAAAGAGATATTCTTGAATAACTTTTTTTGTGAAGGTCGGAGAGACTTGGAAAGTGGTTGCATCTGGACTAATTTGGGTCCTGCAGATCGATTGGTACCATCCCCGAGCTTGTACGACCTTCGGAAGAGGTCGACCGACGAAATTCCCCCAAATCTGAGGAGATATTCTTGAATAACTTTTTTTGTGAAGGTCGGAGAGACTTGCAAGTAGGCTCTACCCCCACTAAATGGGGTAGCGCGCATCGATCGGTACCATCCTTGAGCTTCTCCGACTTTCGGAAGGGTTAGGGTTAGGGTTAGGGATGAAAGCACATAGGAGAAAGAGATATTCTTGAATAACTTTTTTTGTGAAGGTCGGAGAGACTTGCAAGTAGGCTCTACCCCCACTAAATGGGGTAGCGCGCATCGATCATTACCATCCTTGAGCTTCTCCGACTTTCGGAAGGGTTAGGGTTAGGGTTAGGGATGAAAGCACATAGGAGAAAGAGATATTCTTGAATAACTTTTTTTGTGAAGGTCGGAGAGACTTGCAAGTAGGCTCTACCCCCACTAAATGGGGTAGCGCGCATCGATCGGTACCATCCTTGAGCTTCTCCGACTTTCGGAAGGGTTAGGGTTAGGGTTAGGGATGAAAGCACATAGGAGAAAGAGATATTCTTGAATAACTTTTTTTGTGAAGGTCGGAGAGACTTGCAAGTAGGCTCTACCCCCACTAAATGGGGTAGCGCGCATCGATCGGTACCATCCTTGAGCTTCTCCGACTTTCGGAAGGGTTAGGGTTAGGGTTAGGGATGAAAGCACATAGGAGAAAGAGATATTCTTGAATAACTTTTTTTGTGAAGGTCGGAGAGACTTGCAAGTAGGCTCTACCCCCACTAAATGGGGTAGCGCGCATCGATCGGTACCATCCTTGAGCTTCTCCGACTTTCGGAAGGGTTAGGGTTAGGGTTAGGGATGAAAGCACATAGGAGAAAGAGATATTCTTGAATAACTTTTTTTGTGAAGGTCGGAGAGACTTGGAAAGTGGTTGCATCTGGACTAATTTGGGACCTGCGGATCGATTGGTACTATCCCCGAGCTTGTACGACCTTCGGAAGAGGTCGACCGACGAAATTCCCCCAAATCTGAGGAGATATTCTTGAATAACTTTTTTTGTGAAGGTCGGAGAGACTTGCAAGTAGGCTCTACCCCCACTAAATGGGGTAGCGCGCATCGATCGGTACCATCCTTGAGCTTCTCCGACTTTCGGAAGGGTTAGGGTTAGGGTTAGGGATGAAAGCACATAGGAGAAAGAGATATTCTTGAATAACTTTTTTTGTGAAGGTCGGAGAGACTTGCAAGTAGGCTCTACCCCCACTAAATGGGGTAGCGCGCATCGATCGGTACCATCCTTGAGCTTCTCCGACTTTCGGAAGGGTTAGGGTTAGGGTTAGAGATGAAAGCACATAGGAGAAAGAGATATTCTTGAATAACTTTTTTTGTGAAGGTCGGAGAGACTTGGAAAGTGGTTGCATCTGGACTAATTTGGGTCCTGCGGATCGATTGGTACCATCCCCGAGCTTGTACGACCTTCGGAAGAGGTCGACCGACGAAATTCCCCCAAATCTGAGGAGATATTCTTGAATAACTTTTTTTGTGAAGGTCGGAGAGACTTGCAAGTAGGCTCTACCCCCACTAAATGGGGTAGCGCGCATCGATCGGTACCATCCTTGAGCTTCTCCGACTTTCGGAAGGGTTAGGGTTAGGGTTAGGGATGAAAGCACATAGGAGAAAGAGATATTCTTGAATAACGTTTTTTGTGAAGGTCGGAGAGACTTGCAAGTAGGCTCTACCCCCACTAAATGGGGTAGCGCGCATCGATCGGTACCATCCTTGAGCTTCTCCGACTTTCGGAAGGGTTAGGGTTAGGGTTAGGGATGAAAGCACATAGGAGAAAGAGATATTCTTGAATAACTTTTTTTGTGAAGGTCGGAGAGACTTGGAAAGTGGTTGCATCTGGACTAATTTGGGTCCTGCAGATCGATTGGTACCATCCCCGAGCTTGTACGACCTTCGGAAGAGGTCGACCGACGAAATTCCCCCAAATCTGAGGAGATATTCTTGAATAACTTTTTTTGTGAAGGTCGGAGAGACTTGCAAGTAGGCTCTACCCCCACTAAATGGGGTAGCGCGCATCGATCGGTACCATCCTTGAGCTTCTCCGACTTTCGGAAGGGTTAGGGTTAGGGTTAGGGATGAAAGCACATAGGAGAAAGAGATATTCTTGAATAACTTTTTTTGTGAAGGTCGGAGAGACTTGCAAGTAGGCTCTACCCCCACTAAATGGGGTAGCGCGCATCGATCATTACCATCCTTGAGCTTCTCCGACTTTCGGAAGGGTTAGGGTTAGGGTTAGGGATGAAAGCACATAGGAGAAAGAGATATTCTTGAATAACTTTTTTTGTGAAGGTCGGAGAGACTTGCAAGTAGGCTCTACCCCCACTAAATGGGGTAGCGCGCATCGATCGGTACCATCCTTGAGCTTCTCCGACTTTCGGAAGGGTTAGGGTTAGGGTTAGGGATGAAAGCACATAGGAGAAAGAGATATTCTTGAATAACTTTTTTTGTGAAGGTCGGAGAGACTTGCAAGTAGGCTCTACCCCCACTAAATGGGGTAGCGCGCATCGATCGGTACCATCCTTGAGCTTCTCCGACTTTCGGAAGGGTTAGGGTTAGGGTTAGGGATGAAAGCACATAGGAGAAAGAGATATTCTTGAATAACTTTTTTTGTGAAGGTCGGAGAGACTTGCAAGTAGGCTCTACCCCCACTAAATGGGGTTGCGCGCATCGATCGGTACCATCCTTGAGCTTCTCCGACTTTCGGAAGGGTTAGGGTTAGGGTTAGGGATGAAAGCACATAGGAGAAAGAGATATTCTTGAATAACTTTTTTTGTGAAGGTCGGAGAGACTTGCAAGTAGGCTCTACCCCCACTAAATGGGGTTGCGCGCATCGATCAGTACCATCCTTGAGCTTCTCCGACTTTCGGAAGGGTTAGGGTTAGGGTTAGGGATGAAAGCACATAGGAGAAAGAGATATTCTTGAATAACTTTTTTTGTGAAGGTCGGAGAGACTTGGAAAGTGGTTGCATCTGGACTAATTTGGGTCCTGCGGATCGATTGGTACCATCCCCGAGCTTGTACGACCTTCGGAAGAGGTCGACCGACGAAATTCCCCCAAATCTGAGGAGATATTCTTGAATAACTTTTTTTGTGAAGGTCGGAGAGACTTGCAAGTAGGCTCTACCCCCACTAAATGGGGTAGCGCGCATCGATCGGTACCATCCTTGAGCTTCTCCGACTTTCGGAAGGGTTAGGGTTAGGGTTAGGGATGAAAGCACATAGGAGAAAGAGATATTCTTGAATAACTTTTTTTGTGAAGGTCGGAGAGACTTGCAAGTAGGCTCTACCCCCACTAAATGGGGTAGCGCGCATCGATCGGTACCATCCTTGAGCTTCTCCGACTTTCGGAAGGGTTAGGGTTAGGGTTAGGGATGAAAGCACATAGGAGAAAGAGATATTCTTGAATAACTTTTTTTGTGAAGGTCGGAGAGACTTGCAAGTAGGCTCTACCCCCACTAAATGGGGTAGCGCGCATCGATCGGTACCATCCTTGAGCTTCTCCGACTTTCGGAAGGGTTAGGGTTAGGGATGAAAGCACATAGGAGAAAGAGATATTCTTGAATAACTTTTTTTGTGAAGGTCGGAGAGACTTGGAAAGTGGTTGCATCTGGACTAATTTGGGTCCTGCAGATCGATTGGTACCATCCCCGAGCTTGTACGACCTTCGAAAGAGGTCGACCGACGAAATTCCCCCAAATCTGAGGAGATATTCTTGAATAACTTTTTTTGTGAAGGTCGGAGAGACTTGCAAGTAGGCTCTACCCCCACTAAATGGGGTTGCGCGCATCGATCGGTACCATCCTTGAGCTTCTCCGACTTTCGGAAGGGTTAGGGTTAGGGATGAAAGCACATAGGAGAAAGAGATATTCTTGAATAACTTTTTTTGTGAAGGTCGGAGAGACTTGCAAGTAGGCTCTACTCCCACTAAATGGGGTTGCACGCATCGATCAGTACCATCCTTGAGCTTCTCCGACTTTCGGAAGGGTTAGGGTTAGGGTTAGGGATGAAAGCACATAGGAGAAAGAGATATTCTTGAATAACTTTTTTTGTGAAGGTCGGAGAGACTTGGAAAGTGGTTGCATCTGGACTAATTTGGGTCCTGCGGATCGATTGGTACCATCCCCGAGCTTGTACGACCTTCGGAAGAGGTCGACCGACGAAATTCCCCCAAATCTGAGGAGATATTCTTGAATAACTTTTTTTGTGAAGGTCGGAGAGACTTGCAAGTAGGCTCTACCCCCACTAAATGGGGTAGCGCGCATCGATCGGTACCATCATTGAGCTTCTCCGACTTTCGGAAGGGTTAGGGTTAGGGTTAGGGATGAAAGCACATAGGAGAAAGAGATATTCTTGAATAACTTTTTTTGTGAAGGTCGGAGAGACTTGCAAGTAGGCTCTACCCCCACTAAATGGGGTAGCGCGCATCGATCGGTACCATCCTTGAGCTTCTCCGACTTTCGGAAGGGTTAGGGTTAGGGTTAGGGATGAAAGCACATAGGAGAAAGAGATATTCTTGAATAACTTTTTTTGTGAAGGTCGGAGAGACTTGCAAGTAGGCTCTACCCCCACTAAATGGGGTAGCGCGCATCGATCGGTACCATCCTTGAGCTTCTCCGACTTTCGGAAGGGTTAGGGTTAGGGTTAGGGATGAAAGCACATAGGAGAAAGAGATATTCTTGAATAACTTTTTTTGTGAAGGTCGGAGAGACTTGGAAAGTGGTTGCATCTGGACTAATTTGGGTCCTGCAGATCGATTGGTACCATCCCCGAGCTTGTACGACCTTCGAAAGAGGTCGACCGACGAAATTCCCCCAAATCTGAGGAGATATTCTTGAATAACTTTTTTTGTGAAGGTCGGAGAGACTTGCAAGTAGGCTCTACCCCCACTAAATGGGGTAGCGCGCATCGATCGGTACCATCCTTGAGCTTCTCCGACTTTCGGAAGGGTTAGGGTTAGGGTTAGGGATGAAAGCACATAGGAGAAAGAGATATTCTTGAATAACGTTTTTTGTGAAGGTCGGAGAGACTTGCAAGTAGGCTCTACCCCCACTAAATGGGGTAGCGCGCATCGATCGGTACCATCCTTGAGCTTCTCCGACTTTCGGAAGGGTTAGGGTTAGGGTTAGGGATGAAAGCACATAGGAGAAAGAGATATTCTTGAATAACTTTTTTTGTGAAGGTCGGAGAGACTTGGAAAGTGGTTGCATCTGGACTAATTTGGGTCCTGCAGATCGATTGGTACCATCCCCGAGCTTGTACGACCTTCGGAAGAGGTCGACCGACGAAATTCCCCCAAATCTGAGGAGATATTCTTGAATAACTTTTTTTGTGAAGGTCGGAGAGACTTGCAAGTAGGCTCTACTCCCACTAAATGGGGTAGCGCGCATCGATCGGTACCATCCTTGAGCTTCTCCGACTTTCGGAAGGGTTAGGGTTAGGGTTAGGGATGAAAGCACATAGGAGAAAGAGATATTCTTGAATAACTTTTTTTGTGAAGGTCGGAGAGACTTGCAAGTAGGCTCTACCCCCACTAAATGGGGTAGCGCGCATCGATCGGTACCATCCTTGAGCTTCTCCGACTTTCGGAAGGGTTAGGGTTAGGGTTAGGGATGAAAGCACATAGGAGAAAGAGATATTCTTGAATAACTTTTTTTGTGAAGGTCGGAGAGACTTGCAAGTAGGCTCTACCCCCACTAAATGGGGTAGCGCGCATCGATCGGTACCATCCTTGAGCTTCTCCGACTTTCGGAAGGGTTAGGGTTAGGGTTAGGGATGAAAGCACATAGGAGAAAGAGATATTCTTGAATAACTTTTTTTGTGAAGGTCGGAGAGACTTGGAAAGTGGTTGCATCTGGACTAATTTGGGTCCTGCAGATCGATTGGTACCATCCCCGAGCTTGTACGACCTTCGGAAGAGGTCGACCGACGAAATTCCCCCAAATCTGAGGAGATATTCTTGAATAACTTTTTTTCTGAAGGTCGGAGAGACTTGCAAGTAGGCTCTACCCCCACTAAATGGGGTAGCGCGCATCGATCGGTACCATCCTTGAGCTTCTCCGACTTTCGGAAGGGTTAGGGTTAGGGTTAGGGATGAAAGCACATAGGAGAAAGAGATATTCTTGAATAACTTTTTTTGTGAAGGTCGGAGAGACTTGCAAGTAGGCTCTACCCCCACTAAATGGGGTAGCGCGCATCGATCGGTACCATCCTTGAGCTTCTCCGACTTTCGGAAGGGTTAGGGTTAGGGTTAGAGATGAAAGCACATAGGAGAAAGAGATATTCTTGAATAACTTTTTTTGTGAAGGTCGGAGAGACTTGGAAAGTGGTTGCATCTGGACTAATTTGGGTCCTGCGGATCGATTGGTACCATCCCCGAGCTTGTACGACCTTCGGAAGAGGTCCACCGACGAAATTCCCCCAAATCTGAGGAGATATTCTTGAATAACTTTTTTTGTGAAGGTCGGAGAGACTTGCAAGTAGGCTCTACCCCCACTAAATGGGGTAGCGCGCATCGATCGGTACCATCCTTGAGCTTCTCCGACTTTCGGAAGGGTTAGGGTTAGGGTTAGGGATGAAAGCACATAGGAGAAAGAGATATTCTTGAATAACTTTTTTTGTGAAGGTCGGAGAGACTTGCAAGTAGGCTCTACCCCCACTAAATAGGGTAGCGCGCATCGATCGGTACCATCCTTGAGCTTCTCCGACTTTCGGAAGGGTTAGGGTTAGGGTTAGGGATGAAAGCACATAGGAGAAAGAGATATTCTTGAATAACTTTTTTTGTGAAGGTCGGAGAGACTTGCAAGTAGGCTCTACCCCCACTAAATGGGGTTGCGCGCATCGATCGGTACCATCCTTGAGCTTCTCCGACTTTCGGAAGGGTTAGGGTTAGGGTTAGGGATGAAAGCACATAGGAGAAAGAGATATTCTTGAATAACTTTTTTTGTGAAGGTCGGAGAGACTTGGAAAGTGGTTGCATCTGGACTAATTTGGGTCCTGCAGATCGATTGGTACCATCCCCGAGCTTGTACGACCTTCGGAAGAGGTCCACCGACGAAATTCCCCCAAATCTGAGGAGATATTCTTGAATAACTTTTTTTGTGAAGGTCGGAGAGACTCGCAAGTAGGCTCTACCCCCACTAAATGGGGTAGCGCGCATCGATCGGTACCATCCTTGAGCTTCTCCGACTTTCGGAAGGGTTAGGGTTAGGGTTAGGGATGAAAGCACATAGGAGAAAGAGATATTCTTGAATAACTTTTTTTGTGAAGGTCGGAGAGACTTGGAAAGTGGTTGCATCTGAACTAATTTGGGTCCTGCGGATCGATTGGTACCATCCCCGAGCTTGTACGACCTTCGGAAGAGGTCGACCGACGAAATTCCCCCAAATCTGAGGAGATATTCTTGAATAACTTTTTTTGTGAAGGTCGGAGAGACTTGCAAGTAGGCTCTACCCCCACTAAATGGGGTAGCACGCATCGATCGGTACCATCCTTGAGCTTCTCCGACTTTCGGAAGGGTTAGGGTTAGGGTTAGGGATGAAAGCACATAGGAGAAAGAGATATTCTTGAATAACCTTTTTTGTGAAGGTCGGAGAGACTTGCAAGTAGGCTCTACCCCCACTAAATGGGGTAGCGCGCATCGATCGGTACCATCCTTGAGCTTCTCCGACTTTCGGAAGGGTTAGGGTTAGGGATGAAAGCACATAGGAGAAAGAGATATTCTTGAATAACTTTTTTTGTGAAGGTCGGAGAGACTTGCAAGTAGGCTCTACCCCCACTAAATGGGGTAGCGCGCATCGATCGGTACCATCCTTGAGCTTCTCCGACTTTCGGAAGGGTTAGGGTTAGGGTTAGGGATGAAAGCACATAGGAGAAAGAGATATTCTTGAATAACTTTTTTTGTGAAGGTCGGAGAGACTTGCAAGTAGGCTCTACCCCCACTAAATGGGGTTGCGCACATCGATCGGTACCATCCTTGAGCTTCTCCGACTTTCGGAAGGGTTAGGGTTAGGGTTAGGGATGAAAGCACATAGGAGAAAGAGATATTCTTGAATAACTTTTTTTGTGAAGGTCGGAGAGACTTGGAAAGTGGTTGCATCTGGACTAATTTGGGTCCTGCGGATCGATTGGTACCATCCCCGAGCTTGTACGACCTTCGGAAGAGGTCCACCGACGAAATTCCCCCAAATCTGAGGAGATATTCTTGAATAACTTTTTTTGTGAAGGTCGGAGAGACTTGCAAGTAGGCTCTACCCCCACTAAATGGGGTAGCGCGCATCGATCGGTACCATCCTTGAGCTTCTCCGACTTTCGGAAGGGTTAGGGTTAGGGTTAGGGATGAAAGCACATAGGAGAAAGAGATATTCTTGAATAACTTTTTTTGTGAAGGTCGGAGAGACTTGGAAAGTGGTTGCATCTGGACTAATTTGGGTCCTGCAGATCGATTGGTACCATCTTTGAGCTTGTACGACCTTCGGAAGAGGTCGACCGACGAAATTCCCCCAAATCTGAGGAGATATTCTTGAATAACTTTTTTTGTGAAGGTCGGAGAGACTTGCAAGTAGGCTCTACCCCCACTAAATGGGGTAGCACGCATCGATCGGTACCATCCTTGAGCTTCTCCGACTTTCGGAAGGGTTAGGGTTAGGGTTAGGGATGAAAGCACATAGGAGAAAGAGATATTCTTGAATAACTTTTTTTGTGAAGGTCGGAGAGACTTGCAAGTAGGCTCTACCCCCACTAAATGGGGTAGCGCGCATCGATCGGTACCATCCTTGAGCTTCTCCGACTTTCGGAAGGGTTAGGGTTAGGGTTAGGGATGAAAGCACATAGGAGAAAGAGATATTCTTGAATAACTTTTTTTGTGAAGGTCGGAGAGACTTGCAAGTAGGCTCTACCCCCACTAAATGGGGTAGCGCGCATCGATCGGTACCATCCTTGAGCTTCTCCGACTTTCGGAAGGGTTAGGGTTAGGGTTAGGGATGAAAGCACATAGGAGAAAGAGATATTCTTGAATAACTTTTTTTGTGAAGGTCGGAGAGACTTGGAAAGTGGTTGCATCTGGACTAATTTGGGTCCTGCGGATCGATTGGTACCATCCCCGAGCTTGTACGACCTTCGGAAGAGGTCGACCGACGAAATTCCCCCAAATCTGAGGAGATATTCTTGAATAACTTTTTTTGTGAAGGTCGGAGAGACTTGCAAGTAGGCTCTACCCCCACTAAATGGGGTAGCGCGCATCGATCGGTACCATCCTTGAGCTTCTCCGACTTTCGGAAGGGTTAGGGTTAGGGTTAGGGATGAAAGCACATAGGAGAAAGAGATATTCTTGAATAACGTTTTTTGTGAAGGTCGGAGAGACTTGCAAGTAGGCTCTACCCCCACTAAATGGGGTAGCGCACATCGATCGGTACCATCCTTGAGCTTCTCCGACTTTCGGAAGGGTTAGGGTTAGGGTTAGGGATGAAAGCACATAGGAGAAAGAGATATTCTTGAATAACTTTTTTTGTGAAGGTCGGAGAGACTTGGAAAGTGGTTGCATCTGGACTAATTTGGGTCCTGCGGATCGATTGGTACCATCCCCGAGCTTGTACGACCTTCGGAAGAGGTCGACCGACGAAATTCCCCCAAATCTGAGGAGATATTCTTGAATAACTTTTTTTGTGAAGGTCGGAGAGACTTGCAAGTAGGCTCTACCCCCACTAAATGGGGTAGCGCGCATCGATCGGTACCATCCTTGAGCTTCTCCGACTTTCGGAAGGGTTAGGGTTAGGGTTAGGGATGAAAGCACATAGGAGAAAGAGATATTCTTGAATAACTTTTTTTGTGAAGGTCGGAGAGACTTGCAAGTAGGCTCTACCCCCACTAAATGGGGTAGCGCGCATCGATCGTTACCATCCTTGAGCTTCTCCGACTTTCGGAAGGGTTAGGGTTAGGGTTAGGGATGAAAGCACATAGGAGAAAGAGATATTCTTGAATAACTTTTTTTGTGAAGGTCGGAGAGACTTGCAAGTAGGCTCTACCCCCACTAAATGGGGTAGCGCGCATCGATCGGTACCATCCTTGAGCTTCTCCGACTTTCGGAAGGGTTAGGGTTAGGGTAAGGGATGAAAGCACATAGGAGAAAGAGATATTCTTGAATAACTTTTTTTGTGAAGGTCGGAGAGACTTGCAAGTAGGCTCTACCCCCACTAAATGGGGTAGCGCGCATCGATCGGTACCATCCTTGAGCTTCTCCGACTTTCGGAAGGGTTAGGGTTAGGGTTAGGGATGAAAGCACATAGGAGAAAGAGATATTCTTGAATAACTTTTTTTGTGAAGGTCGGAGAGACTTGCAAGTAGGCTCTACCCCCACTAAATGGGGTTGCGCGCATCGATCGGTACCATCCTTGAGCTTCTCCGACTTTCGGAAGGGTTAGGGTTAGGGTTAGGGATGAAAGCACATAGGAGAAAGAGATATTCTTGAATAACTTTTTTTGTGAAGGTCGGAGAGACTTGGAAAGTGGTTGCATCTGGACTAATTTGGGTCCTGCGGATCGATTGGTACCATCCCCGAGCTTGTACGACCTTCGGAAGAGGTCGACCGACGAAATTCCCCCAAATCTGAGGAGATATTCTTGAATAACTTTTTTTGTGAAGGTCGGAGAGACTTGCAAGTAGGCTCTACCCCCACTAAATGGGGTAGCGCGCATCGATCGGTACCATCCTTGAGCTTCTCCGACTTTCGGAAGGGTTAGGGTTAGGGTTAGGGATGAAAGCACATAGGAGAAAGAGATATTCTTGAATAACTTTTTTTGTGAAGGTCGGAGAGACTTGCAAGTAGGCTCTACCCCCACTAAATGGGGTAGCGCGCATCGATCGGTACCATCCTTGAGCTTCTCCGACTTTCGGAAGGGTTAGGGTTAGGGATGAAAGCACATAGGAGAAAGAGATATTCTTGAATAACTTTTTTTGTGAAGGTCGGAGAGACTTGGAAAGTGGTTGCATCTGGACTAATTTGGGTCCTGCAGATCGATTGGTACCATCCCCGAGCTTGTACGACCTTCGGAAGAGGTCGACCGACGAAATTCCCCCAAATCTGAGGAGATATTCTTGAATAACTTTTTTTCTGAAGGTCGGAGAGACTTGCAAGTAGGCTCTACCCCCACTAAATGGGGTAGCGCGCATCGATCGGTACCATCCTTGAGCTTCTCCGACTTTCGGAAGGGTTAGGGTTAGGGTTAGGGATGAAAGCACATAGGAGAAAGAGATATTCTTGAATAACTTTTTTTGTGAAGGTCGGAGAGACTTGCAAGTAGGCTCTACCCCCACTAAATGGGGTAGCGCGCATCGATCGGTACCATCCTTGAGCTTCTCCGACTTTCGGAAGGGTTAGGGTTAGGGTTAGAGATGAAAGCACATAGGAGAAAGAGATATTCTTGAATAACTTTTTTTGTGAAGGTCGGAGAGACTTGGAAAGTGGTTGCATCTGGACTAATTTGGGTCCTGCGGATCGATTGGTACCATCCCCGAGCTTGTACGACCTTCGGAAGAGGTCCACCGACGAAATTCCCCCAAATCTGAGGAGATATTCTTGAATAACTTTTTTTGTGAAGGTCGGAGAGACTTGCAAGTAGGCTCTACCCCCACTAAATGGGGTAGCGCGCATCGATCGGTACCATCCTTGAGCTTCTCCGACTTTCGGAAGGGTTAGGGTTAGGGTTAGGGATGAAAGCACATAGGAGAAAGAGATATTCTTGAATAACTTTTTTTGTGAAGGTCGGAGAGACTTGCAAGTAGGCTCTACCCCACTAAATAGGGTAGCGCGCATCGATCGGTACCATCCTTGAGCTTCTCCGACTTTCGGAAGGGTTAGGGTTAGGGTTAGGGATGAAAGCACATAGGAGAAAGAGATATTCTTGAATAACTTTTTTTGTGAAGGTCGGAGAGACTTGCAAGTAGGCTCTACCCCCACTAAATGGGGTTGCGCGCATCGATCGGTACCATCCTTGAGCTTCTCCGACTTTCGGAAGGGTTAGGGTTAGGGTTAGGGATGAAAGCACATAGGAGAAAGAGATATTCTTGAATAACTTTTTTTGTGAAGGTCGGAGAGACTTGGAAAGTGGTTGCATCTGGACTAATTTGGGTCCTGCAGATCGATTGGTACCATCCCCGAGCTTGTACGACCTTCGGAAGAGGTCCACCGACGAAATTCCCCCAAATCTGAGGAGATATTCTTGAATAACTTTTTTTGTGAAGGTCGGAGAGACTCGCAAGTAGGCTCTACCCCCACTAAATGGGGTAGCGCGCATCGATCGGTACCATCCTTGAGCTTCTCCGACTTTCGGAAGGGTTAGGGTTAGGGTTAGGGATGAAAGCACATAGGAGAAAGAGATATTCTTGAATAACTTTTTTTGTGAAGGTCGGAGAGACTTGGAAAGTGGTTGCATCTGAACTAATTTGGGTCCTGCGGATCGATTGGTACCATCCCCGAGCTTGTACGACCTTCGGAAGAGGTCGACCGACGAAATTCCCCCAAATCTGAGGAGATATTCTTGAATAACTTTTTTTGTGAAGGTCGGAGAGACTTGCAAGTAGGCTCTACCCCCACTAAATGGGGTAGCACGCATCGATCGGTACCATCCTTGAGCTTCTCCGACTTTCGGAAGGGTTAGGGTTAGGGTTAGGGATGAAAGCACATAGGAGAAAGAGATATTCTTGAATAACCTTTTTTGTGAAGGTCGGAGAGACTTGCAAGTAGGCTCTACCCCCACTAAATGGGGTAGCGCGCATCGATCGGTACCATCCTTGAGCTTCTCCGACTTTCGGAAGGGTTAGGGTTAGGGTTAGGGATGAAAGCACATAGGAGAAAGAGATATTCTTGAATAACTTTTTTTGTGAAGGTCGGAGAGACTTGCAAGTAGGCTCTACCCCCACTAAATGGGGTAGCGCGCATCGATCGGTACCATCCTTGAGCTTCTCCGACTTTCGGAAGGGTTAGGGTTAGGGTTAGGGATGAAAGCACATAGGAGAAAGAGATATTCTTGAATAACTTTTTTTGTGAAGGTCGGAGAGACTTGCAAGTAGGCTCTACCCCCACTAAATGGGGTTGCGCACATCGATCGGTACCATCCTTGAGCTTCTCCGACTTTCGGAAGGGTTAGGGTTAGGGTTAGGGATGAAAGCACATAGGAGAAAGAGATATTCTTGAATAACTTTTTTTGTGAAGGTCGGAGAGACTTGGAAAGTGGTTGCATCTGGACTAATTTGGGTCCTGCGGATCGATTGGTACCATCCCCGAGCTTGTACGACCTTCGGAAGAGGTCCACCGACGAAATTCCCCCAAATCTGAGGAGATATTCTTGAATAACTTTTTTTGTGAAGGTCGGAGAGACTTGCAAGTAGGCTCTACCCCCACTAAATGGGGTAGCGCGCATCGATCGGTACCATCCTTGAGCTTCTCCGACTTTCGGAAGGGTTAGGGTTAGGGTTAGGGATGAAAGCACATAGGAGAAAGAGATATTCTTGAATAACTTTTTTTGTGAAGGTCGGAGAGACTTGGAAAGTGGTTGCATCTGGACTAATTTGGGTCCTGCAGATCGATTGGTACCATCTTTGAGCTTGTACGACCTTCGGAAGAGGTCGACCGACGAAATTCCCCCAAATCTGAGGAGATATTCTTGAATAACTTTTTTTGTGAAGGTCGGAGAGACTTGCAAGTAGGCTCTACCCCCACTAAATGGGGTAGCACGCATCGATCGGTACCATCCTTGAGCTTCTCCGACTTTCGGAAGGGTTAGGGTTAGGGTTAGGGATGAAAGCACATAGGAGAAAGAGATATTCTTGAATAACTTTTTTTGTGAAGGTCGGAGAGACTTGCAAGTAGGCTCTACCCCCACTAAATGGGGTAGCGCGCATCGATCGGTACCATCCTTGAGCTTCTCCGACTTTCGGAAGGGTTAGGGTTAGGGTTAGGGATGAAAGCACATAGGAGAAAGAGATATTCTTGAATAACTTTTTTTGTGAAGGTCGGAGAGACTTGCAAGTAGGCTCTACCCCCACTAAATGGGGTAGCGCGCATCGATCGGTACCATCCTTGAGCTTCTCCGACTTTCGGAAGGGTTAGGGTTAGGGTTAGGGATGAAAGCACATAGGAGAAAGAGATATTCTTGAATAACTTTTTTTGTGAAGGTCGGAGAGACTTGGAAAGTGGTTGCATCTGGACTAATTTGGGTCCTGCGGATCGATTGGTACCATCCCCGAGCTTGTACGACCTTCGGAAGAGGTCGACCGACGAAATTCCCCCAAATCTGAGGAGATATTCTTGAATAACTTTTTTTGTGAAGGTCGGAGAGACTTGCAAGTAGGCTCTACCCCCACTAAATGGGGTAGCGCGCATCGATCGGTACCATCCTTGAGCTTCTCCGACTTTCGGAAGGGTTAGGGTTAGGGTTAGGGATGAAAGCACATAGGAGAAAGAGATATTCTTGAATAACGTTTTTTGTGAAGGTCGGAGAGACTTGCAAGTAGGCTCTACCCCCACTAAATGGGGTAGCGCACATCGATCGGTACCATCCTTGAGCTTCTCCGACTTTCGGAAGGGTTAGGGTTAGGGTTAGGGATGAAAGCACATAGGAGAAAGAGATATTCTTGAATAACTTTTTTTGTGAAGGTCGGAGAGACTTGGAAAGTGGTTGCATCTGGACTAATTTGGGTCCTGCGGATCGATTGGTACCATCCCCGAGCTTGTACGACCTTCGGAAGAGGTCGACCGACGAAATTCCCCCAAATCTGAGGAGATATTCTTGAATAACTTTTTTTGTGAAGGTCGGAGAGACTTGCAAGTAGGCTCTACCCCCACTAAATGGGGTAGCGCGCATCGATCGGTACCATCCTTGAGCTTCTCCGACTTTCGGAAGGGTTAGGGTTAGGGTTAGGGATGAAAGCACATAGGAGAAAGAGATATTCTTGAATAACTTTTTTTGTGAAGGTCGGAGAGACTTGCAAGTAGGCTCTACCCCCACTAAATGGGGTAGCGCGCATCGATCGTTACCATCCTTGAGCTTCTCCGACTTTCGGAAGGGTTAGGGTTAGGGTTAGGGATGAAAGCACATAGGAGAAAGAGATATTCTTGAATAACTTTTTTTGTGAAGGTCGGAGAGACTTGCAAGTAGGCTGTACCCCCACTAAATGGGGTAGCGCGCATCGATCGGTACCATCCTTGAGCTTCTCCGACTTTCGGAAGGGTTAGGGTTAGGGTTAGGGATGAAAGCACATAGGAGAAAGAGATATTCTTGAATAACTTTTTTTGTGAAGGTCGGAGAGACTTGCAAGTAGGCTCTACCCCCACTAAATGGGGTAGCGCGCATCGATCGTTACCATCCTTGAGCTTCTCCGACTTTCGGAAGGGTTAGGGTTAGGGTTAGGGATGAAAGCACATAGGAGAAAGAGATATTCTTGAATAACTTTTTTTGTGAAGGTCGGAGAGACTTGCAAGTAGGCTGTACCCCCACTAAATGGGGTAGCGCGCATCGATCGGTACCATCCTTGAGCTTCTCCGACTTTCGGAAGGGTTAGGGTTAGGGTAAGGGATGAAAGCACATAGGAGAAAGAGATATTCTTGAATAACTTTTTTTGTGAAGGTCGGAGAGACTTGCAAGTAGGCTCTACCCCCACTAAATGGGGTAGCGCGCATCGATCGGTACCATCCTTGAGCTTCTCCGACTTTCGGAAGGGTTAGGGTTAGGGTTAGGGATGAAAGCACATAGGAGAAAGAGATATTCTTGAATAACTTTTTTTGTGAAGGTCGGAGAGACTTGCAAGTAGGCTCTACCCCCACTAAATGGGGTTGCGCGCATCGATCGGTACCATCCTTGAGCTTCTCCGACTTTCGGAAGGGTTAGGGTTAGGGTTAGGGATGAAAGCACATAGGAGAAAGAGATATTCTTGAATAACTTTTTTTGTGAAGGTCGGAGAGACTTGGAAAGTGGTTGCATCTGGACTAATTTGGGTCCTGCGGATCGATTGGTACCATCCCCGAGCTTGTACGACCTTCGGAAGAGGTCGACCGACGAAATTCCCCCAAATCTGAGGAGATATTCTTGAATAACTTTTTTTGTGAAGGTCGGAGAGACTTGCAAGTAGGCTCTACCCCCACTAAATGGGGTAGCGCGCATCGATCGGTACCATCCTTGAGCTTCTCCGACTTTCGGAAGGGTTAGGGTTAGGGTTAGGGATGAAAGCACATAGGAGAAAGAGATATTCTTGAATAACTTTTTTTGTGAAGGTCGGAGAGACTTGCAAGTAGGCTCTACCCCCACTAAATGGGGTAGCGCGCATCGATCGGTACCATCCTTGAGCTTCTCCGACTTTCGGAAGGGTTAGGGTTAGGGTTAGGGATGAAAGCACATAGGAGAAAGAGATATTCTTGAATAACTTTTTTTGTGAAGGTCGGAGAGACTTGCAAGTAGGCTCTACCCCCACTAAATGGGGTAGCGCGCATCGATCGGTACCATCCTTGAGCTTCTCCGACTTTCGGAAGGGTTAGGGTTAGGGTTAGGGATGAAAGCACATAGGAGAAAGAGATATTCTTGAATAACTTTTTTTGTGAAGGTCGGAGAGACTTGGAAAGTGGTTGCATCTGGACTAATTTGGGTCCTGCGGATCGATTGGTACCATCCCCGAGCTTGTACGACCTTCGGAAGAGGTCGACCGACGAAATTCCCCCAAATCTGAGGAGATATTCTTGAATAACTTTTTTTGTGAAGGTCGGAGAGACTTGCAAGTAGGCTCTACCCCCACTAAATGGGGTAGCGCGCATCGATCGGTACCATCCTTGAGCTTCTCCGACTTTCGGAAGGGTTAGGGTTAGGGTTAGGGATGAAAGCACATAGGAGAAAGAGATATTCTTGAATAACTTTTTTTGTGAAGGTCGGAGAGACTTGGAAAGTGGTTGCATCTGGACTAATTTGGGTCCTGCTGATCGATTGGTACCATCCCCGAGCTTGTACGACCTTTGGAAGAGGTCGACCGACGAAATTCCCCCAAATCTGAGGAGATATTCTTGAATAACTTTTTTTGTGAAGGTCGGAGAGACTTGCAAGTAGGCTCTACCCCCACTAAATGGGGTAGCGCGCATCGATCGGTACCATCCTTGAGCTTCTCCGACTTTCGGAAGGGTTAGGGTTAGGGTTAGGGATGAAAGCACATAGGAGAAAGAGATATTCTTGAATAACGTTTTTTGTGAAGGTCGGAGAGACTTGCAAGTAGGCTCTACCCCCACTAAATGGGGTAGCGCGCATCGATCGGTACCATCCTTGAGCTTCTCCGACTTTCGGAAGGGTTAGGGTTAGGGTTAGGGATGAAAGCACATAGGAGAAAGAGATATTCTTGAATAACTTTTTTTGTGAAGGTCGGAGAGACTTGGAAAGTGGTTGCATCTGGACTAATTTGGGTCCTGCGGATCGATTGGTACCATCCCCGAGCTTGTACGACCTTCGGAAGAGGTCGACCGACGAAATTCCCCCAAATCTGAGGAGATATTCTTGAATAACTTTTTTTGTGAAGGTCGGAGAGACTTGCAAGTAGGCTCTACCCCCACTAAATGGGGTAGCGCGCATCGATCGGTACCATCCTTGAGCTTCTCCGACTTTCGGAAGGGTTAGGGTTAGGGTTAGGGATGAAAGCACATAGGAGAAAGAGATATTCTTGAATAACTTTTTTTGTGAAGGTCGGAGAGACTTGCAAGTAGGCTCTACCCCCACTAAATGGGGTAGCGCGCATCGATCGTTACCATCCTTGAGCTTCTCCGACTTTCGGAAGGGTTAGGGTTAGGGTTAGGGATGAAAGCACATAGGAGAAAGAGATATTCTTGAATAACTTTTTTTGTGAAGGTCGGAGAGACTTGCAAGTAGGCTCTACCCCCACTAAATGGGGTAGCGCGCATCGATCGGTACCATCCTTGAGCTTCTCCGACTTTCGGAAGGGTTAGGGTTAGGGTTAGGGATGAAAGCACATAGGAGAAAGAGATATTCTTGAATAACTTTTTTTGTGAAGGTCGGAGAGACTTGCAAGTAGGCTCTACCCCCACTAAATGGGGTAGCGCGCATCGATCGGTACCATCCTTGAGCTTCTCCAACTTTCGGAAGGGTTAGGGTTAGGGTTAGGGATGAAAGCACATAGGAGAAAGAGATATTCTTGAATAACTTTTTTTGTGAAGGTCGGAGAGACTTGCAAGTAGGCTCTACCCCCACTAAATGGGGTTGCGCGCATCGATCGGTACCATCCTTGAGCTTCTCCGACTTTCGGAAGGGTTAGGGTTAGGGTTAGGGATGAAAGCACATAGGAGAAAGAGATATTCTTGAATAACTTTTTTTGTGAAGGTCGGAGAGACTTGGAAAGTGGTTGCATCTGGACTAATTTGGGTCCTGCGGATCGATTGGTACCATCCCTGAGCTTGTACGACCTTCGGAAGAGGTCGACCGACGAAATTCCCCCAAATCTGAGGAGATATTCTTGAATAACTTTTTTTGTGAAGGTCGGAGAGACTTGCAAGTAGGCTCTACCCCCACTAAATGGGGTAACGCGCATCGATCAGTACCATCCTTGAGCTTCTCCGACTTTCGGAAGGGTTAGGGTTAGGGTTAGGGATGAAAGCACATAGGAGAAAGAGATATTCTTGAATAACTTTTTTTGTGAAGGTCGGAGAGACTTGCAAGTAGGCTCTACCCCCACTAAATGGGGTAGCGCGCATCGATCGGTACCATCCTTGAGCTTCTCCGACTTTCGGAAGGGTTAGGGTTAGGGTTAGGGATGAAAGCACATAGGAGAAAGAGATATTCTTGAATAACGTTTTTTGTGAAGGTCGGAGAGACTTGCAAGTAGGCTCTACCCCCACTAAATGGGGTAGCGCGCATCGATCGGTACCATCCTTGAGCTTCTCCGACTTTCGGAAGGGTTAGGGTTAGGGTTAGGGATGAAAGCACATAGGAGAAAGAGATATTCTTGAATAACTTTTTTTGTGAAGGTCGGAGAGACTTGGAAAGTGGTTGCATCTGGACTAATTTGGGTCCTGCGGATCGATTGGTACCATCCCCGAGCTTGTACGACCTTCGGAAGAGGTCGACCGACGAAATTCCCCCAAATCTGAGGAGATATTCTTGAATAACTTTTTTTGTGAAGGTCGGAGAGACTTGCAAGTAGGCTCTACCCCCACTAAATGGGGTAGCGCGCATCGATCGGTACCATCCTTGAGCTTCTCCGACTTTCGGAAGGGTTAGGGTTAGGGATGAAAGCACATAGGAGAAGGAGATATTCTTGAATAACTTTTTTTGTGAAGGTCGGAGAGACTTGCAAGTAGGCTCTACCCCCACTAAATGGGGTAGCGCGCATCGATCGGTACCATCATTGAGCTTCTCCGACTTTCGGAAGGGTTAGGGTTAGGGTTAGGGATGAAAGCACATAGGAGAAAGAGATATTCTTGAATAACTTTTTTTGTGAAGGTCGGAGAGACTTGGAAAGTGGTTGCATCTGGACTAATTTGGGTCCTGCGGATCGATTGGTACCATCCCCGAGCTTGTACGACCTTCGGAAGAGGTCGACCGACGAAATTCCCCCAAATCTGAGGAGATATTCTTGAATAACTTTTTTTGTGAAGGTCGGAGAGACTTGCAAGTAGGCTCTACCCCCACTAAATGGGGTAGCGCGCATCGATCGGTACCATCCTTGAGCTTCTCCGACTTTCGGAAGGGTTAGGGTTAGGGTTAGGGATGAAAGCACATAGGAGAAAGAGATATTCTTGAATAACTTTTTTTGTGAAGGTCGGAGAGACTTGCAAGTATGCTCTACCCCCACTAAATGGGGTAGCGCGCATCGATCGGTACCATCCTTGAGCTTCTCCGACTTTCGGAAGGGTTAGGGTTAGGGTTAGAGATGAAAGCACATAGGAGAAAGAGATATTCTTGAATAACTTTTTTTGTGAAGGTCGGAGAGACTTGGAAAGTGGTTGCATCTGGACTAATTTGGGTCCTGCGGATCGATTGGTACCATCCCCGAGCTTGTACGACCTTCGGAAGAGGTCGACCGACGAAATTCCCCCAAATCTGAGGAGATATTCTTGAATAACTTTTTTTGTGAATGTCGGAGAGACTTGCAAGTAGGCTTTACCCCCACTAAATGGGGTAGCGCGCATCGATCGGTACCATCCTTGAGCTTCTCCGACTTTCGGAAGGGTTAGGGTTAGGGTTAGGGATGAAAGCACATAGGAGAAAGAGATATTCTTGAATAACTTTTTTTGTGAAGGTCGGAGAGACTTGCAAGTAGGCTCTACCCCCACTAAATGGGGTAGCGCGCATCGATCGGTACCATCGTTGAGCTTCTCCGACTTTCGGAAGGGTTAGGGTTAGGGTTAGGGATGAAAGCACATAGGAGAAAGAGATATTCTTGAATAACTTTTTTTGTGAAGGTCGAAGAGACTTGCAAGTAGGCTCTACCCCCACTAAATGGGGTTGCGCGCATCGATCGGTACCATCCTTGAGCTTCTCCGACTTTCGGAAGGGTTAGGGTTAGGGTTAGGGATGAAAGCACATAGGAGAAAGAGATATTCTTGAATAACTTTTTTTTTGAAGGTCGGAGAGACTTGGAAAGTGGTTGCATCTGGACTAATTTGGGTCCTGCGGATCGATTGGTACCATCCCCGAGCTTGTACGACCTTTGGAAGAGGTCCACCGACGAAATTCCCCCAAATCTGAGGAGATATTCTTGAATAACTTTTTTTGTGAAGGTCGGAGAGACTTGCAAGTAGGCTCTACCCCCACTAAATGGGGTAGCGCGCATCGATCGGTACCATCCTTGAGCTTCTCCGACTTTCGGAAGGGTTAGGGTTAGGGTTAGGGATGAAAGCACATAGGAGAAAGAGATATTCTTGAATAACTTTTTTTGTGAAGGTCGGAGAGACTTGCAAGTAGGCTCTACCCCCACTAAATGGGGTAGCGCGCATCGATCGGTACCATCCTTGAGCTTCTCCGACTTTCGGAAGGGTTAGGGTTAGGGTTAGGGATGAAAGCACATAGGAGAAAGAGATATTCTTGAATAACTTTTTTTGTGAAGGTCGGAGAGACTTGCAAGTAGGCTCTACCCCCACTAAATGGGGTAGCGCGCATCGATCGGTACCATCCTTGAGCTTCTCCGACTTTCGGAAGGGTTAGGGTTAGGGTTAGGGATGAAAGCACATAGGAGAAAGAGATATTCTTGAATAACTTTTTTTGTGAAGGTCGGAGAGACTTGGAAAGTGGTTGCATCTGGACTAATTTGGGTCCTGCAGATCGATTGGTACCATCCGCGAGCTTGTACGACCTTCGGAAGAGGTCGACCGACGAAATTCCCCCAAATCTGAGGAGATATTCTTGAATAACTTTTTTTGTGAAGGTCGGAGAGACTTGCAAGTAGACTCTACCCCCACTAAATGGGGTAGCGCGCATCGATCGGTACCATCCTTGAGCTTCTCCGACTTTCGGAAGGGTTAGGGTTAGGGTTAGGGATGAAAGCACATAGGAGAAAGAGATATTCTTGAATAACGTTTTTTGTGAAGGTCGGAGAGACTTGCAAGTAGGCTCTACCCCCACTAAATGGGGTAGCGCGCATCGATCGGTACCATCCTTGAGCTTCTCCGACTTTCGGAAGGGTTAGGGTTAGGGTTAGGGATGAAAGCACATAGGAGAAAGAGATATTCTTGAATAACTTTTTTTGTGAAGGTCGGAGAGACTTGGAAAGTGGTTGCATCTGGACTAATTTGGGTCCTGCGGATCGATTGGTACCATCCCCGAGCTTGTACGACCTTCGGAAGAGGTCGACCGACGAAATTCCCCCAAATCTGAGGAGATATTCTTGAATAACTTTTTTTGTGAAGGTCGGAGAGACTTGCAAGTAGGCTCTACCCCCACTAAATGGGGTAGCGCGCATCGATTGGTACCATCCTTGAGCTTCTCCGACTTTCGGAAGGGTTAGGGTTAGGGTTAGGGATGAAAGCACATAGGAGAAAGAGATATTCTTGAATAACTTTTTTTGTGAAGGTCGGAGAGACTTGCAAGTAGGCTCTACCCCCACTAAATGGGGTAGCGCGCATCGATCGGTACCATCCTTGAGCTTCTCCGACTTTCGGAAGGGTTAGGGTTAGGGTTAGGGATGAAAGCACATAGGAGAAAGAGATATTCTTGAATAACTTTTTTTGTGAAGGTCGGAGAGACTTGCAAGTAGGCTCTACCCCCACTAAATGGGGTTGCACGCATCGATCGGTACCATCCTTGAGCTTCTCCGACTTTCGGAAGGGTTAGGGTTAGGGTTAGGGATGAAAGCACATAGGAGAAAGAGATATTCTTGAATAACTTTTTTTGTGAAGGTCGGAGAGACTTGGAAAGTGGTTGCATCTGGACTAATTTGGGTCCTGCGGATCGATTGGTACCATCCCCGAGCTTGTACGACCTTCGGAAGAGGTCCACCGACGAAATTCCCCCAAATCTGAGGAGATATTCTTGAATAACTTTTTTTGTGAAGGTCGGAGAGACTTGCAAGTAGGCTCTACCCCCACTAAATGGGGTAGCGCGCATCGATCGGTACCATCCTTGAGCTTCTCCGACTTTCGGAAGGGTTAGGGTTAGGGTTAGGGATGAAAGCACATAGGAGAAAGAGATATTCTTGAATAACGTTTTTTGTGAAGGTCGGAGAGACTTGCAAGTAGGCTCTACCCCCACTAAATGGGGTAGCGCGCATCGATCAGTACCATCCTTGAGCTTCTCCGACTTTCGGAAGGGTTAGGGTTAGGGTTAGGGATGAAAGCACATAGGAGAAAGAGATATTCTTGAATAACTTTTTTTGTGAAGGTCGGAGAGACTTGGAAAGTGGTTGCATCTGGACTAATTTGGGTCCTGCGGATCGATTGGTACCATCCCCGAGCTTGTACGACCTTCGGAAGAGGTCGACCGACGAAATTCCCCCAAATCTGAGGAGATATTCTTGAATAACTTTTTTTGTGAATGTCGGAGAGACTTGCAAGTAGGCTCTACCCCCACTAAATGGGGTAGCGCGCATCGATCGGTACCATCCTTGAGCTTCTCCGACTTTCGGAAGGGTTAGGGTTAGGGTTAGGGATGAAAGCACATAGGAGAAAGAGATATTCTTGAATAACGTTTTTTGTGAAGGTCGGAGAGACTTGCAAGTAGGCTCTACCCCCACTAAATGGGGTAGCGCGCATCGATCGGTACCATCCTTGAGCTTCTCCGACTTTCGGAAGGGTTAGGGTTAGGGTTAGGGATGAAAGCACATAGGAGAAAGAGATATTCTTGAATAACTTTTTTTGTGAAGGTCGGAGAGACTTGGAAAGTGGTTGCATCTGGACTAATTTGGGTCCTGCGGATCGATTGGTACCATCCCCGAGCTTGTACGACCTTCGGAAGAGGTCGACCGACGAAATTCCCCCAAATCTGAGGAGATATTCTTGAATAACTTTTTTTGTGAAGGTCGGAGAGACTTGCAAGTAGGCTCTACCCCCACTAAATGGGGTAGCGCGCATCGATCGGTACCATCTTTGAGCTTCTCCGACTTTCGGAAGGGTTAGGGTTAGGGTTAGGGATGAAAGCACATAGGAGAAAGAGATATTCTTGAATAACGTTTTTTGTGAAGGTCGGAGAGACTTGGAAAGTGGTTGCATCTGGACTAATTTGGGTCCTGCGGATCGATTGGTACTATCCCCGAGCTTGTACGACCTTTGGAAGAGGTCCACCGACGAAATTCCCCCAAATCTGAGGAGATATTCTTGAATAACTTTTTTTGTGAAGGTCGGAGAGACTTGCAAGTAGGCTCTACCCCCACTAAATGGGGTAGCGCGCATCGATCGGTACCATCCTTGAGCTTCTCCGACTTTCGGAAGGGTTAGGGTTAGGGTTAGGGATGAAAGCACATAGGAGAAAGAGATATTCTTGAATAACTTTTTTTGTGAAGGTCGGAGAGACTTGCAAGTAGGCTCTACCCCCACTAAATGGGGTAGCGCGCATCGATCGGTACCATCCTTGAGCTTCTCCGACTTTCGGAAGGGTTAGGGTTAGGGTTAGGGATGAAAGCACATAGGAGAAAGAGATATTCTTGAATAACTTTTTTTGTGAAGGTCGGAGAGACTTGCAAGTAGGCTCTACCCCCACTAAATGGGGTAGCGCGCATCGATCGGTACCATCCTTGAGCTTCTCCGACTTTCGGAAGGGTTAGGGTTAGGGTTAGGGATGAAAGCACATAGGAGAAAGAGATATTCTTGAATAACTTTTTTTGTGAAGGTCGGAGAGACTTGGAAAGTGGTTGCATCTGGACTAATTTGGGTACTGCGGATCGATTGGTACCATCCGCGAGCTTGTACGACCTTCGGAAGAGGTCGACCGACGAAATTCCCCCAAATCTGAGGAGATATTCTTGAATAACTTTTTTTGTGAAGGTCGGAGAGACTTGCAAGTAGACTCTACCCCCACTAAATGGGGTAGCGCGCATCGATCGGTACCATCCTTGAGCTTCTCCGACTTTCGGAAGGGTTAGGGTTAGGGTTAGGGATGAAAGCACATAGGAGAAAGAGATATTCTTGAATAACGTTTTTTGTGAAGGTCGGAGAGACTTGCAAGTAGGCTCTACCCCCACTAAATGGGGTAGTGCGCATCGATCGGTACCATCCTTGAGCTTCTCCGACTTTCGGAAGGGTTAGGGTTAGGGTTAGGGATGAAAGCACATAGGAGAAAGAGATATTCTTGAATAACTTTTTTTGTGAAGGTCGGAGAGACTTGGAAAGTGGTTGCATCTGGACTAATTTGGGTCCTGCGGATCGATTGGTACCATCCCCGAGCTTGTACGACCTTCGGAAGAGGTCGACCGACGAAATTCCCCCAAATCTGAGGAGATATTCTTGAATAACTTTTTTTGTGAATGTCGGAGAGACTTGCAAGTAGGCTCTACCCCCACTAAATGGGGTAGCGCGCATCGATCGGTACCATCCTTGAGCTTCTCCGACTTTCGGAAGGGTTAGGGTTAGGGTTAGGGATGAAAGCACATAGGAGAAAGAGATATTCTTGAATAACGTTTTTTGTGAAGGTCGGAGAGACTTGCAAGTAGGCTCTACCCCCACTAAATGGGGTAGCGCGCATCGATCGGTACCATCCTTGAGCTTCTCCGACTTTCGGAAGGGTTAGGGTTAGGGTTAGGGATGAAAGCACATAGGAGAAAGAGATATTCTTGAATAACTTTTTTTGTGAAGGTCGGAGAGACTTGGAAAGTGGTTGCATCTGGACTAATTTGGGTCCTGCGGATCGATTGGTACCATCCCCGAGCTTGTACGACCTTCGGAAGAGGTCGACCGACGAAATTCCCCCAAATCTGAGGAGATATTCTTGAATAACTTTTTTTGTGAAGGTCGGAGAGACTTGCAAGTAGGCTCTACCCCCACTAAATGGGGTAGCGCGCATCGATCGGTACCATCTTTGAGCTTCTCCGACTTTCGGAAGGGTTAGGGTTAGGGTTAGGGATGAAAGCACATAGGAGAAAGAGATATTCTTGAATAACGTTTTTTGTGAAGGTCGGAGAGACTTGGAAAGTGGTTGCATCTGGACTAATTTGGGTCCTGCGGATCGATTGGTACCATCCCCGAGCTTGTACGACCTTTGGAAGAGGTCCACCGACGAAATTCCCCCAAATCTGAGGAGATATTCTTGAATAACTTTTTTTGTGAAGGTCGGAGAGACTTGCAAGTAGGCTCTACCCCCACTAAATGGGGTAGCGCGCATCGATCGGTACCATCCTTGAGCTTCTCCGACTTTCGGAAGGGTTAGGGTTAGGGTTAGGGATGAAAGCACATAGGAGAAAGAGATATTCTTGAATAACTTTTTTTGTGAAGGTCGGAGAGACTTGCAAGTAGGCTCTACCCCCACTAAATGGGGTAGCGCGCATCGATCGGTACCATCCTTGAGCTTCTCCGACTTTCGGAAGGGTTAGGGTTAGGGTTAGGGATGAAAGCACATAGGAGAAAGAGATATTCTTGAATAACTTTTTTTGTGAAGGTCGGAGAGACTTGCAAGTAGGCTCTACCCCCACTAAATGGGGTAGCGCGCATCGATCGGTACCATCCTTGAGCTTCTCCGACTTTCGGAAGGGTTAGGGTTAGGGTTAGGGATGAAAGCACATAGGAGAAAGAGATATTCTTGAATAACTTTTTTTGTGAAGGTCGGAGAGACTTGGAAAGTGGTTGCATCTGGACTAATTTGGGTCCTGCGGATCGATTGGTACCATCCGCGAGCTTGTACGACCTTCGGAAGAGGTCGACCGACGAAATTCCCCCAAATCTGAGGAGATATTCTTGAATAACTTTTTTTGTGAAGGTCGGAGAGACTTGCAAGTAGACTCTACCCCCACTAAATGGGGTAGCGCGCATCGATCGGTACCATCCTTGAGCTTCTCCGACTTTCGGAAGGGTTAGGGTTAGGGTTAGGGATGAAAGCACATAGGAGAAAGAGATATTCTTGAATAACGTTTTTTGTGAAGGTCGGAGAGACTTGCAAGTAGGCTCTACCCCCACTAAATGGGGTAGCGCGCATCGATCGGTACCATCCTTGAGCTTCTCCGACTTTCGGAAGGGTTAGGGTTAGGGTTAGGGATGAAAGCACATAGGAGAAAGAGATATTCTTGAATAACTTTTTTTGTGAAGGTCGGAGAGACTTGGAAAGTGGTTGCATCTGGACTAATTTGGGTCCTGCGGATCGATTGGTACCATCCCCGAGCTTGTACGACCTTCGGAAGAGGTCGACCGACGAAATTCCCCCAAATCTGAGGAGATATTCTTGAATAACTTTTTTTGTGAAGGTCGGAGAGACTTGCAAGTAGGCTCTACCCCCACTAAATGGGGTAGCGCGCATCGATTGGTACCATCCTTGAGCTTCTCCGACTTTCGGAAGGGTTAGGGTTAGGGTTAGGGATGAAAGCACATAGGAGAAAGAGATATTCTTGAATAACTTTTTTTGTGAAGGTCGGAGAGACTTGCAAGTAGGCTCTACCCCCACTAAATGGGGTAGCGCGCATCGATCGGTACCATCCTTGAGCTTCTCCGACTTTCGGAAGGGTTAGGGTTAGGGTTAGGGATGAAAGCACATAGGAGAAAGAGATATTCTTGAATAACTTTTTTTGTGAAGGTCGGAGAGACTTGCAAGTAGGCTCTACCCCCACTAAATGGGGTTGCACGCATCGATCGGTACCATCCTTGAGCTTCTCCGACTTTCGGAAGGGTTAGGGTTAGGGTTAGGGATGAAAGCACATAGGAGAAAGAGATATTCTTGAATAACTTTTTTTGTGAAGGTCGGAGAGACTTGGAAAGTGGTTGCATCTGGACTAATTTGGGTCCTGCGGATCGATTGGTACCATCCCCGAGCTTGTACGACCTTCGGAAGAGGTCCACCGACGAAATTCCCCCAAATCTGAGGAGATATTCTTGAATAACTTTTTTTGTGAAGGTCGGAGAGACTTGCAAGTAGGCTCTACCCCCACTAAATGGGGTAGCGCGCATCGATCGGTACCATCCTTGAGCTTCTCCGACTTTCGGAAGGGTTAGGGTTAGGGTTAGGGATGAAAGCACATAGGAGAAAGAGATATTCTTGAATAACGTTTTTTGTGAAGGTCGGAGAGACTTGCAAGTAGGCTCTACCCCCACTAAATGGGGTAGCGCGCATCGATCGGTACCATCCTTGAGCTTCTCCGACTTTCGGAAGGGTTAGGGTTAGGGTTAGGGATGAAAGCACATAGGAGAAAGAGATATTCTTGAATAACTTTTTTTGTGAAGGTCGGAGAGACTTGGAAAGTGGTTGCATCTGGACTAATTTGGGTCCTGCGGATCGATTGGTACCATCCCCGAGCTTGTACGACCTTCGGAAGAGGTCGACCGACGAAATTCCCCCAAATCTGAGGAGATATTCTTGAATAACTTTTTTTGTGAATGTCGGAGAGACTTGCAAGTAGGCTCTACCCCCACTAAATGGGGTAGCGCGCATCGATCGGTACCATCCTTGAGCTTCTCCGACTTTCGGAAGGGTTAGGGTTAGGGTTAGGGATGAAAGCACATAGGAGAAAGAGATATTCTTGAATAACGTTTTTTGTGAAGGTCGGAGAGACTTGCAAGTAGGCTCTACCCCCACTAAATGGGGTAGCGCGCATCGATCGGTACCATCCTTGAGCTTCTCCGACTTTCGGAAGGGTTAGGGTTAGGGTTAGGGATGAAAGCACATAGGAGAAAGAGATATTCTTGAATAACTTTTTTTGTGAAGGTCGGAGAGACTTGGAAAGTGGTTGCATCTGGACTAATTTGGGTCCTGCGGATCGATTGGTACCATCCCCGAGCTTGTACGACCTTCGGAAGAGGTCGACCGACGAAATTCCCCCAAATCTGAGGAGATATTCTTGAATAACTTTTTTTGTGAAGGTCGGAGAGACTTGCAAGTAGGCTCTACCCCCACTAAATGGGGTAGCGCGCATCGATCGGTACCATCTTTGAGCTTCTCCGACTTTCGGAAGGGTTAGGGTTAGGGTTAGGGATGAAAGCACATAGGAGAAAGAGATATTCTTGAATAACTTTTTTTGTGAAGGTCGGAGAGACTTGCAAGTAGGCTCTACCCCCACTAAATGGGGTAGCGCGCATCGATCGGTACCATCCTTGAGCTTCTCCGACTTTCGGAAGGGTTAGGGTTAGGGTTAGGGATGAAAGCACATAGGAGAAAGAGATATTCTTGAATAACTTTTTTTGTGAAGGTCGGAGAGACTTGGAAAGTGGTTGCATCTGGACTAATTTGGGTCCTGCGGATCGATTGGTACCATCCCCGAGCTTGTACGACCTTCGGAAGAGGTCGACCGACGAAATTCCCCCAAATCTGAGGAGATATTCTTGAATAACTTTTTTTGTGAAGGTCGGAGAGACTTGCAAGTAGGCTCTACCCCCACTAAATGGGGTAGCGCGCATCGATCGGTACCATCCTTGAGCTTCTCCGACTTTCGGAAGGGTTAGGGTTAGGGTTAGGGATGAAAGCACATAGGAGAAAGAGATATTCTTGAATAACTTTTTTTGTGAAGGTCGGAGAGACTTGCAAGTAGGCTCTACCCCCACTAAATGGGGTAGCGCGCATCGATCGGTACCATCCTTGAGCTTCTCCGACTTTTGTAAGGGTTAGGGTTAGGGTTAGGGATGAAAGCACATAGGAGAAAGAGATATTCTTGAATAACTTTTTTTGTGAAGGTCGGAGAGACTTGCAAGTAGGCTCTACCCCCACTAAATGGGGTAGCACGCATCGATCGGTACCATCCTTGAGCTTCTCCGACTTTCGGAAGGGTTAGGGTTAGGGTTAGGGATGAAAGCACATAGGAGAAAGAGATATTCTTGAATAACTTTTTTTTTGAAGGTCGGAGAGACTTGCAAGTAGGCTTTACCCCCACTAAATGGGGTAGCGCGCATCGATCGGTACCATCCTTGAGCTTCTCCGACTTTCGGAAGGGTTAGGGTTAGGGTTAGGGATGAAAGCACATAGGAGAAAGAGATATTCTTGAATAACGTTTTTTGTGAAGGTCGGAGAGACTTGCAAGTAGGCTCTACCCCCACTAAATGGGGTAGCGCGCATCGATCGGTACCATCCTTGAGCTTCTCCGACTTTCGGAAGGGTTAGGGTTAGGGTTAGGGATGAAAGCACATAGGAGAAAGAGATATTCTTGAATAACTTTTTTTGTGAAGGTCGGAGAGACTTGGAAAGTGGTTGCATCTGGACTAATTTGGGTCCTGCGGATCGATTGGTACCATCCCCGAGCTTGTACGACCTTCGGAAGAGGTCGACCGACGAAATTCCCCCAAATCTGAGGAGATATTCTTGAATAACTTTTTTTGTGAAGGTCGGAGAGACTTGCAAGTAGGCTCTACCCCCACTAAATGGGGTAGCGCGCATCGATCGGTACCATCCTTGAGCTTCTCCGACTTTCGGAAGGGTTAGGGTTAGGGTTAGGGATGAAAGCACATAGGAGAAAGAGATATTCTTGAATAACTTTTTTTGTGAAGGTCGGAGAGACTTGCAAGTAGGCTCTACCCCCACTAAATGGGGTAGCGCGCATCGATCGGTACCATCCTTGAGCTTCTCCGACTTTCGGAAGGGTTAGGGTTAGGGTTAGGGATGAAAGCACATAGGAGAAAGAGATATTCTTGAATAACGTTTTTTGTGAAGGTCGGAGAGACTTGGAAAGTGGTTGCATCTGGACTAATTTGGGTCCTGCGGATCGATTGGTACCATCCCCGAGCTTGTACGACCTTCGGAAGAGGTCGACCGACGAAATTCCCCCAAATCTGAGGAGATATTCTTGAATAACTTTTTTTGTGAAGGTCGGAGAGACTTGCAAGTAGGCTCTACCCCCACTAAATGGGGTTGCGCGCATCGATCGGTACCATCCTTGAGCTTCTCCGACTTTTGGAAGGGTTAGGGTTAGGGTTAGGGATGAAAGCACATAGGAGAAAGAGATATTCTTGAATAACGTTTTTTGTGAAGGTCGGAGAGACTTGCAAGTAGGCTCTACCCCCACTAAATGGGGTAGCGCGCATCGATCGGTACCATCCTTGAGCTTCTCCGACTTTCGGAAGGGTTAGGGTTAGGGTTAGGGATGAAAGCACATAGGAGAAAGAGATATTCTTGAATAACTTTTTTTGTGAAGGTCGGAGAGACTTGAAAAGTGGTTGCATCTGGACTAATTTGGGTCCTGCGGATCGATTGGTACCATCCCCGAGCTTGTACGACCTTCGGAAGAGGTCGACCGACGAAATTCCCCCAAATCTGAGGAGATATTCTTGAATAACTTTTTTTGTGAATGTCGGAGAGACTTGCAAGTAGGCTCTACCCCCACTAAATGGGGTAGCGCGCATCGATCGGTACCATCCTTGAGCTTCTCCGACTTTCGGAAGGGTTAGGGTTAGGGTTAGGGATGAAAGCACATAGGAGAAAGAGATATTCTTGAATAACTTTTTTTGTGAAGGTCGGAGAGACTTGGAAAGTGGTTGCATCTCGACTAATTTGGGTCCTGCGGATCGATTGGTACCATCCCCGAGCTTGTACGACCTTCGGAAGAGGTCCACCGACGAAATTCCCCCAAATCTGAGGAGATATTCTTGAATAACTTTTTTTGTGAAGGTCGGAGAGACTTGCAAGTAGGCTCTACCCCCACTAAATGGGGTAGCGCGCATCGATCGGTACCATCCTTGAGCTTCTCCGACTTTCGGAAGGGTTAGGGTTAGGGATGAAAGCACATAGGAGAAAGAGATATTCTTGAATAACTTTTTTTGTGAAGGTCGGAGAGACTTGCAAGTAGGCTCTACCCCCACTAAATGGGGTAGCGCGCATCGATCGGTACCATCTTTGAGCTTCTCCGACTTTCGGAAGGGTTAGGGTTAGGGTTAGGGATGAAAGCACATAGGAGAAAGAGATATTCTTGAATAACGTTTTTTGTGAAGGTCGGAGAGACTTGCAAGTAGGCTCTACCCCCACTAAATGGGGTAGCGCGCATCGATCGGTACCATCCTTGAGCTTCTCCGACTTTCGGAAGGGTTAGGGTTAGGGTTAGGGATGAAAGCACATAGGAGAAAGAGATATTCTTGAATAACTTTTTTTGTGAAGGTCGGAGAGACTTGGAAAGTGGTTGCATCTGGACTTATTTGGGTCCTGCAGATCGATTGGTACCATCCCCGAGCTTGTACGACCTTCGGAAGAGGTCGACCGACGAAATTCCCCCAAATCTGAGGAGATATTCTTGAATAACTTTTTTTGTGAATGTCGGAGAGACTTGCAAGTAGGCTCTACCCCCACTAAATGGGGTAGCGCGCATCGATCGGTACCATCCTTGAGCTTCTCCGACTTTCGGAAGGGTTAGGGTTAGGGTTAGGGATGAAAGCACATAGGAGAAAGAGATATTCTTGAATAACGTTTTTTGTGAAGGTCGGAGAGACTTGCAAGTAGGCTCTACCCCCACTAAATGGGGTAGCGCGCATCGATCGGTACCATCCTTGAGCTTCTCCGACTTTCGGAAGGGTTAGGGTTAGGGTTAGGGATGAAAGCACATAGGAGAAAGAGATATTCTTGAATAACTTTTTTTGTGAAGGTCGGAGAGACTTGGAAAGTGGTTGCATCTGGACTAATTTGGGTCCTGCGGATCGATTGGTACCATCCCCGAGCTTGTACGACCTTCGGAAGAGGTCGACCGACGAAATTCCCCCAAATCTGAGGAGATATTCTTGAATAACTTTTTTTGTGAAGGTCGGAGAGACTTGCAAGTAGGCTCTACCCCCACTAAATGGGGTAGCGCGCATCGATCGGTACCATCTTTGAGCTTCTCCGACTTTCGGAAGGGTTAGGGTTAGGGTTAGGGATGAAAGCACATAGGAGAAAGAGATATTCTTGAATAACTTTTTTTGTGAAGGTCGGAGAGACTTGCAAGTAGGCTCTACCCCCACTAAATGGGGTAGCGCGCATCGATCGGTACCATCCTTGAGCTTCTCCGACTTTCGGAAGGGTTAGGGTTAGGGTTAGGGATGAAAGCACATAGGAGAAAGAGATATTCTTGAATAACTTTTTTTGTGAAGGTCGGAGAGACTTGGAAAGTGGTTGCATCTGGACTAATTTGGGTCCTGCGGATCGATTGGTACCATCCCCGAGCTTGTACGACCTTCGGAAGAGGTCGACCGACGAAATTCCCCCAAATCTGAGGAGATATTCTTGAATAACTTTTTTTGTGAAGGTCGGAGAGACTTGCAAGTAGGCTCTACCCCCACTAAATGGGGTAGCGCGCATCGATCGGTACCATCCTTGAGCTTCTCCGACTTTCGGAAGGGTTAGGGTTAGGGTTAGGGATGAAAGCACATAGGAGAAAGAGATATTCTTGAATAACTTTTTTTGTGAAGGTCGGAGAGACTTGCAAGTAGGCTCTACCCCCACTAAATGGGGTAGCGCGCATCGATCGGTACCATCCTTGAGCTTCTCCGACTTTTGTAAGGGTTAGGGTTAGGGTTAGGGATGAAAGCACATAGGAGAAAGAGATATTCTTGAATAACTTTTTTTGTGAAGGTCGGAGAGACTTGCAAGTAGGCTCTACCCCCACTAAATGGGGTAGCACGCATCGATCGGTACCATCCTTGAGCTTCTCCGACTTTCGGAAGGGTTAGGGTTAGGGTTAGGGATGAAAGCACATAGGAGAAAGAGATATTCTTGAATAACTTTTTTTTTGAAGGTCGGAGAGACTTGCAAGTAGGCTTTACCCCCACTAAATGGGGTAGCGCGCATCGATCGGTACCATCCTTGAGCTTCTCCGACTTTCGGAAGGGTTAGGGTTAGGGTTAGGGATGAAAGCACATAGGAGAAAGAGATATTCTTGAATAACGTTTTTTGTGAAGGTCGGAGAGACTTGCAAGTAGGCTCTACCCCCACTAAATGGGGTAGCGCGCATCGATCGGTACCATCCTTGAGCTTCTCCGACTTTCGGAAGGGTTAGGGTTAGGGTTAGGGATGAAAGCACATAGGAGAAAGAGATATTCTTGAATAACTTTTTTTGTGAAGGTCGGAGAGACTTGGAAAGTGGTTGCATCTGGACTAATTTGGGTCCTGCGGATCGATTGGTACCATCCCCGAGCTTGTACGACCTTCGGAAGAGGTCGACCGACGAAATTCCCCCAAATCTGAGGAGATATTCTTGAATAACTTTTTTTGTGAAGGTCGGAGAGACTTGCAAGTAGGCTCTACCCCCACTAAATGGGGTAGCGCGCATCGATCGGTACCATCCTTGAGCTTCTCCGACTTTCGGAAGGGTTAGGGTTAGGGTTAGGGATGAAAGCACATAGGAGAAAGAGATATTCTTGAATAACTTTTTTTGTGAAGGTCGGAGAGACTTGCAAGTAGGCTCTACCCCCACTAAATGGGGTAGCGCGCATCGATCGGTACCATCCTTGAGCTTCTCCGACTTTCGGAAGGGTTAGGGTTAGGGTTAGGGATGAAAGCACATAGGAGAAAGAGATATTCTTGAATAACGTTTTTTGTGAAGGTCGGAGAGACATGGAAAGTGGTTGCATCTGGACTAATTTGGGTCCTGCGGATCGATTGGTACCATCCCCGAGCTTGTACGACCTTCGGAAGAGGTCGACCGACGAAATTCCCCCAAATCTGAGGAGATATTCTTGAATAACTTTTTTTGTGAAGGTCGGAGAGACTTGCAAGTAGGCTCTACCCCCACTAAATGGGGTTGCGCGCATCGATCGGTACCATCCTTGAGCTTCTCCGACTTTTGGAAGGGTTAGGGTTAGGGTTAGGGATGAAAGCACATAGGAGAAAGAGATATTCTTGAATAACGTTTTTTGTGAAGGTCGGAGAGACTTGCAAGTAGGCTCTACCCCCACTAAATGGGGTAGCGCGCATCGATCGGTACCATCCTTGAGCTTCTCCGACTTTCGGAAGGGTTAGGGTTAGGGTTAGGGATGAAAGCACATAGGAGAAAGAGATATTCTTGAATAACTTTTTTTGTGAAGGTCGGAGAGACTTGAAAAGTGGTTGCATCTGGACTAATTTGGGTCCTGCTGATCGATTGGTACCATCCCCGAGCTTGTACGACCTTCGGAAGAGGTCGACCGACGAAATTCCCCCAAATCTGAGGAGATATTCTTGAATAACTTTTTTTGTGAATGTCGGAGAGACTTGCAAGTAGGCTCTACCCCCACTAAATGGGGTAGCGCGCATCGATCGGTACCATCCTTGAGCTTCTCCGACTTTCGGAAGGGTTAGGGTTAGGGTTAGGGATGAAAGCACATAGGAGAAAGAGATATTCTTGAATAACTTTTTTTGTGAAGGTCGGAGAGACTTGGAAAGTGGTTGCATCTCGACTAATTTGGGTCCTGCGGATCGATTGGTACCATCCCCGAGCTTGTACGACCTTCGGAAGAGGTCCACCGACGAAATTCCCCCAAATCTGAGGAGATATTCTTGAATAACTTTTTTTGTGAAGGTCGGAGAGACTTGCAAGTAGGCTCTACCCCCACTAAATGGGGTAGCGCGCATCGATCGGTACCATCCTTGAGCTTCTCCGACTTTCGGAAGGGTTAGGGTTAGGGATGAAAGCACATAGGAGAAAGAGATATTCTTGAATAACTTTTTTTGTGAAGGTCGGAGAGACTTGCAAGTAGGCTCTACCCCCACTAAATGGGGTAGCGCGCATCGATCAGTACCATCTTTGAGCTTCTCCGACTTTCGGAAGGGTTAGGGTTAGGGTTAGGGATGAAAGCACATAGGAGAAAGAGATATTCTTGAATAACGTTTTTTGTGAAGGTCGGAGAGACTTGGAAAGTGGTTGCATCTGGACTAATTTGGGTCCTGCGGATCGATTGGTACCATCCCCGAGCTTGTACGACCTTCGGAAGAGGTCGACCGACGAAATTCCCCCAAATCTGAGGAGATATTCTTGAATAACTTTTTTTGTGAAGGTCGGAGAGACTTGCAAGTAGGCTCTACCCCCACTAAATGGGGTAGCGCGCATCGATCGGTACCATCCTTGAGCTTTTCCGACTTTCGGAAGGGTTAGGGTTAGGGTTAGGGATGAAAGCACATAGGAGAAAGAGATATTCTTGAATAACGTTTTTTGTGAAGGTCGGAGAGACTTGCAAGTAGGCTCTACCCCCACTAAATGGGGTAGCGCGCATCGATCGGTACCATCCTTGAGCTTCTCCGACTTTCGGAAGGGTTAGGGTTAGGGATGAAAGCACATAGGAGAAAGAGATATTCTTGAATAACTTTTTTTGTGAAGGTCGGAGAGACTTGGAAAGTGGTTGCATCTGGACTAATTTGGGTCCTGCAGATCGATTGGTACCATCCCCGAGCTTGTACGACCTTCGGAAGAGGTCGACCGACGAAATTCCCCCAAATCTGAGGAGATATTCTTGAATAACTTTTTTTGTGAATGTCGGAGAGACTTGCAAGTAGGCTCTACCCCCACTAAATGGGGTAGCGCGCATCGATCGGTACCATCCTTGAGCTTCTCCGACTTTCGGAAGGGTTAGGGTTAGGGTTAGGGATGAAAGCACATAGGAGAAAGAGATATTCTTGAATAACTTTTTTTGTGAAGGTCGGAGAGACTTGGAAAGTGGTTGCATCTGGACTAATTTGGGTCCTGCAGATCGATTGGTACCATCCCCGAGCTTGTACGACCTTCGGAAGAGGTCCACCGACGAAATTCCCCCAAATCTGAGGAGATATTCTTGAATAACTTTTTTTGTGAAGGTCGGAGAGACTTGCAAGTAGGCTCTACCCCCACTAAATGGGGTTGCGCGCATCGATCGGTACCATCCTTGAGCTTCTCCGACTTTTGGAAGGGTTAGGGTTAGGGTTAGGGATGAAAGCACATAGGAGAAAGAGATATTCTTGAATAACGTTTTTTGTGAAGGTCGGAGAGACTTGCAAGTAGGCTCTACCCCCACTAAATGGGGTAGCGCGCATCGATCGGTACCATCCTTGAGCTTCTCCGACTTTCGGAAGGGTTAGGGTTAGGGTTAGGGATGAAAGCACATAGGAGAAAGAGATATTCTTGAATAACTTTTTTTGTGAAGGTCGGAGAGACTTGAAAAGTGGTTGCATCTGGACTAATTTGGGTCCTGCGGATCGATTGGTACCATCCCCGAGCTTGTACGACCTTCGGAAGAGGTCGACCGACGAAATTCCCCCAAATCTGAGGAGATATTCTTGAATAACTTTTTTTGTGAATGTCGGAGAGACTTGCAAGTAGGCTCTACCCCCACTAAATGGGGTAGCGCGCATCGATCGGTACCATCCTTGAGCTTCTCCGACTTTCGGAAGGGTTAGGGTTAGGGTTAGGGATGAAAGCACATAGGAGAAAGAGATATTCTTGAATAACTTTTTTTGTGAAGGTCGGAGAGACTTGGAAAGTGGTTGCATCTGGACTAATTTGGGTCCTGCGGATCGATTGGTACCATCCCCGAGCTTGTACGACCTTCGGAAGAGGTCCACCGACGAAATTCCCCCAAATCTGAGGAGATATTCTTGAATAACTTTTTTTGTGAAGGTCGGAGAGACTTGCAAGTAGGCTCTACCCCCACTAAATGGGGTAGCGCGCATCGATCGGTACCATCCTTGAGCTTCTCCGACTTTCGGAAGGGTTAGGGTTAGGGATGAAAGCACATAGGAGAAAGAGATATTCTTGAATAACTTTTTTTGTGAAGGTCGGAGAGACTTGCAAGTAGGCTCTACCCCCACTAAATGGGGTAGCGCGCATCGATCGGTACCATCTTTGAGCTTCTCCGACTTTCGGAAGGGTTAGGGTTAGGGTTAGGGATGAAAGCACATAGGAGAAAGAGATATTCTTGAATAACGTTTTTTGTGAAGGTCGGAGAGACTTGGAAAGTGGTTGCATCTGGACTAATTTGGGTCCTGGAGACTTGGAAAGTGGTTGCATCTGGACTAATTGGGTCCTGCGGATCGATTGGTACCATCCCCGAGCTTGTACGACCTTCGGAAGAGGTCGACCGACGAAATTCCCCCAAATCTGAGGAAGGTATTCTTGTTAAACTTTTTTGTGAAGGTCGGAGAGACTTGCAGTAGGCTCTACCCCCACTAATGGGGTAGCGCGCATCGATCGGTACCACTTGAGCTTCCGACTTCGGAGGTTAGGGTTTAGGGTTAGGGATGAAAGCACATAGGAGAAAGAGATATTTCTTGAATAACTTTTTTGTGAAGGTCGGAGAGACTTGCAAGTAGGCTCTACCCCCACAATGGGGTAGCGCGCATCGATCTGTACCATCCTTGAGCTTCTGACTTTCGGGAAGGGTAGGGCTAGGGTTTAGGATGAAAGCACATAGGAGAAAGAGATATTCTTGAATAACTTTTTTGTGAAGGTCGGAGAGAACTTTGAGCGCGCATCGATCGGTACCATCCTTGAGCTTCTCCGACTTTCGGAAGGGTTAGGGTTAGGGTTAGGGATGAAAGCACATAGGAGAAAGAGAATATTCTTGAATAACTTTTTTGTGAAGGTCGGAGAGACTTGGAAAGTGGTTGCATCTGGACTAATTTGGGTCCTGCGGATCGATTGGTACCATCCCCGAGCTTGTACGACCTTCGGAAGAGGTCGACCGACGAAATTCCCCCAAATCTGAGGAGATATTCTTGAATAACTTTTTTTGTGAAGGTCGGAGAGACTTGCAAGTAGGCTCTACCCCCACTAAATGGGGTAGCGCGCATCGATCGGTACCATCCTTGAGCTTCTCCGACTTTCGGAAGGGTTAGGGTTAGGGTTAGGGATGAAAGCACATAGGAGAAAGAGATATTCTTGAATAACTTTTTTTGTGAAGGTCGGAGAGACTTGCAAGTAGGCTCTACCCCCACTAAATGGGGTAGCGCGCATCGATCGGTACCATCCTTGAGCTTCTCCGACTTTTGTAAGGGTTAGGGTTAGGGTTAGGGATGAAAGCACATAGGAGAAAGAGATATTCTTGAATAACTTTTTTTGTGAAGGTCGGAGAGACTTGCAAGTAGGCTCTACCCCCACTAAATGGGGTAGCGCGCATCGATCGGTACCATCCTTGAGCTTCTCCGACTTTCGGAAGGGTTAGGGTTAGGGTTAGGGATGAAAGCACATAGGAGAAAGAGATATTCTTGAATAACTTTTTTTTTGAAGGTCGGAGAGACTTGCAAGTAGGCTCTACCCCCACTAAATGGGGTAGCGCGCATCGATCGGTACCATCCTTGAGCTTCTCCGACTTTCGGAAGGGTTAGGGTTAGGGTTAGGGATGAAAGCACATAGGAGAAAGAGATATTCTTGAATAACGTTTTTTGTGAAGGTCGGAGAGACTTGCAAGTAGGCTCTACCCCCACTAAATGGGGTAGCGCGCATCGATCGGTACCATCCTTGAGCTTCTCCGACTTTCGGAAGGGTTAGGGTTAGGGTTAGGGATGAAAGCACATAGGAGAAAGAGATATTCTTGAATAACTTTTTTTGTGAAGGTCGGAGAGACTTGGAAAGTGGTTGCATCTGGACTAATTTGGGTCCTGCGGATCGATTGGTACCATCCCCGAGCTTGTACGACCTTCGGAAGAGGTCGACCGACGAAATTCCCCCAAATCTGAGGAGATATTCTTGAATAACTTTTTTTGTGAAGGTCGGAAAGACTTGCAAGTAGGCTCTACCCCCACTAAATGGTGTAGCGCGCATCGATCGGTACCATCCTTGAGCTTCTCCGACTTTCGGAAGGGTTAGGGTTAGGGTTAGGGATGAAAGCACATAGGAGAAAGAGATATTCTTGAATAACTTTTTTTGTGAAGGTCGGAGAGACTTGCAAGTAGGCTCTACCCCCACTAAATGGGGTAGCGCGCATCGATCGGTACCATCCTTGAGCTTCTCCGACTTTCGGAAGGGTTAGGGTTAGGGTTAGGGATGAAAGCACATAGGAGAAAGAGATATTCTTGAATAACGTTTTTTGTGAAGGTCGGAGAGACTTGGAAAGTGGTTGCATCTGGACTAATTTGGGTCCTGCGGATCGATTGGTACCATCCCCGAGCTTGTACGACCTTCGGAAGAGGTCGACCGACGAAATTCCCCCAAATCTGAGGAGATATTCTTGAATAACTTTTTTTGTGAAGGTCGGAGAGACTTGCAAGTAGGCTCTACCCCCACTAAATGGGGTTGCGCGCATCGATCGGTACCATCCTTGAGCTTCTCCGACTTTTGGAAGGGTTAGGGTTAGGGTTAGGGATGAAAGCACATAGGAGAAAGAGATATTCTTGAATAACGTTTTTTGTGAAGGTCGGAGAGACTTGCAAGTAGGCTCTACCCCCACTAAATGGGGTAGCGCGCATCGATCGGTACCATCCTTGAGCTTCTCCGACTTTCGGAAGGGTTAGGGTTAGGGTTAGGGATGAAAGCACATAGGAGAAAGAGATATTCTTGAATAACTTTTTTTGTGAAGGTCGGAGAGACTTGCAAGTAGGCTCTACCCCCACTAAATGGGGTAGCGCGCATCGATCGGTACCATCCTTGAGCTTCTCCGACTTTCGGAAGGGTTAGGGTTAGGGTTAGGGATGAAAGCACATAGGAGAAAGAGATATTCTTGAATAACTTTTTTTGTGAAGGTCGGAGAGACTTGGAAAGTGGTTGCATCTGGACTAATTTGGGTCCTGCGGATCGATTGGTACCATCCCCGAGCTTGTACGACCTTCGGAAGAGGTCGACCGACGAAATTCCCCCAAATCTGAGGAGATATTCTTGAATAACTTTTTTTGTGAAGGTCGGAGAGACTTGGAAAGTGGTTGCATCTGGACTAATTTGGGTCCTGCAGATCGATTGGTACCATCCCCGAGCTTGTACGACCTTCGGAAGAGGTCGACCGACGAAATTCCCCCAAATCTGAGGAGATATTCTTGAATAACTTTTTTTGTGAATGTCGGAGAGACTTGCAAGTAGGCTCTACCCCCACTAAATGGGGTAGCGCGCATCGATCGGTACCATCCTTGAGCTTCTCCGACTTTCGGAAGGGTTAGGGTTAGGGTTAGGGATGAAAGCACATAGGAGAAAGAGATATTCTTGAATAACTTTTTTTGTGAAGGTCGGAGAGACTTGGAAAGTGGTTGCATCTGGACTAATTTGGGTCCTGCGGATCGATTGGTACCATCCCCGAGCTTGTACGACCTTCGGAAGAGGTCGACCGACGAAATTCCCCCAAATCTGAGGAGATATTCTTGAATAACTTTTTTTGTGAAGGTCGGAGAGACTTGCAAGTAGGCTCTACCCCCACTAAATGGGGTTGCGCGCATCGATCGGTACCATCCTTGAGCTTCTCCGACTTTTGGAAGGGTTAGGGTTAGGGTTAGGGATGAAAGCACATAGGAGAAAGAGATATTCTTGAATAACGTTTTTTGTGAAGGTCGGAGAGACTTGCAAGTAGGCTCTACCCCCACTAAATGGGGTAGCGCGCATCGATCGGTACCATCCTTGAGCTTCTCCGACTTTCGGAAGGGTTAGGGTTAGGGTTAGGGATGAAAGCACATAGGAGAAAGAGATATTCTTGAATAACTTTTTTTGTGAAGGTCGGAGAGACTTGCAAGTAGGCTCTACCCCCACTAAATGGGGTAGCGCGCATCGATCGGTACCATCCTTGAGCTTCTCCGACTTTCGGAAGGGTTAGGGTTAGGGTTAGGGATGAAAGCACATAGGAGAAAGAGATATTCTTGAATAACTTTTTTTGTGAAGGTCGGAGAGACTTGGAAAGTGGTTGCATCTGGACTAATTTGGGTCCTGCGGATCGATTGGTACCATCCCCGAGCTTGTACGACCTTCGGAAGAGGTCGACCGACGAAATTCCCCCAAATCTGAGGAGATATTCTTGAATAACTTTTTTTGTGAAGGTCGGAGAGACTTGGAAAGTGGTTGCATCTGGACTAATTTGGGTCCTGCAGATCGATTGGTACCATCCCCGAGCTTGTACGACCTTCGGAAGAGGTCGACCGACGAAATTCCCCCAAATCTGAGGAGATATTCTTGAATAACTTTTTTTGTGAATGTCGGAGAGACTTGCAAGTAGGCTCTACCCCCACTAAATGGGGTAGCGCGCATCGATCGGTACCATCCTTGAGCTTCTCCGACTTTCGGAAGGGTTAGGGTTAGGGTTAGGGATGAAAGCACATAGGAGAAAGAGATATTCTTGAATAACTTTTTTTGTGAAGGTCGGAGAGACTTGGAAAGTGGTTGCATCTGGACTAATTTGGGTCCTGCAGATCGATTGGTACCATCCCCGAGCTTGTACGACCTTCGGAAGAGGTCCACCGACGAAATTCCCCCAAATCTGAGGAGATATTCTTGAATAACTTTTTTTGTGAAGGTCGGAGAGACTTGCAAGTAGGCTCTACCCCCACTAAATGGGGTAGCGCGCATCGATCGGTACCATCCTTGAGCTTCTCCGACTTTCGGAAGGGTTAGGGTTAGGGTTAGGGATGAAAGCACATAGGAGAAAGAGATATTATTGAATAACTTTTTTTGTGAAGGTCGAAGAGACTTGCAAGTAGGCTCTACCCCCACTAAATGGGGTAGCGCGCATCGATCGGTACCATCCTTGAGCTTCTCCGACTTTCGGAAGGGTTAGGGTTAGGGTTAGGGATGAAAGCACATAGGAGAAAGAGATATTCTTGAATAACGTTTTTTGTGAAGGTCGGAGAGACTTGGAAAGTGGTTGCATCTGGACTAATTTGGGTCCTGCGGATCGATTGGTACCATCCCCGAGCTTGTACGACCTTCGGAAGAGGTCGACCGACGAAATTCCCCCAAATCTGAGGAGATATTCTTGAATAACTTTTTTTGTGAAGGTCGGAGAGACTTGCAAGTAGGCTCTACCCCCACTAAATGGGGTTGCGCGCATCGATCGGTACCATCCTTGAGCTTCTCCGACTTTTGGAAGGGTTAGGGTTAGGGTTAGGGATGAAAGCACATAGGAGAAAGAGATATTCTTGAATAACGTTTTTTGTGAAGGTCGGAGAGACTTGCAAGTAGGCTCTACCCCCACTAAATGGGGTAGCGCGCATCGATCGGTACCATCCTTGAGCTTCTCCGACTTTCGGAAGGGTTAGGGTTAGGGATGAAAGCACATAGGAGAAAGAGATATTCTTGAATAACTTTTTTTGTGAAGGTCGGAGAGACTTGCAAGTAGGCTCTACCCCCACTAAATGGGGTAGCGCGCATCGATCGGTACCATCTTTGAGCTTCTCCGACTTTCGGAAGGGTTAGGGTTAGGGTTAGGGATGAAAGCACATAGGAGAAAGAGATATTCTTGAATAACGTTTTTTGTGAAGGTCGGAGAGACTTGGAAAGTGGTTGCATCTGGACTAATTTGGGTCCTGCGGATCGATTGGTACCATCCCCGAGCTTGTACGACCTTCGGAAGAGGTCGACCGACGAAATTCCCCCAAATCTGAGGAGATATTCTTGAATAACTTTTTTTGTGAAGGTCGGAGAGACTTGCAAGTAGGCTCTACCCCCACTAAATGGGGTAGCGCGCATCGATCGGTACCATCCTTGAGCTTCTCCGACTTTCGGAAGGGTTAGGGTTAGGGTTAGGGATGAAAGCACATAGGAGAAAGAGATATTCTTGAATAACTTTTTTTGTGAAGGTCGGAGAGACTTGCAAGTAGGCTCTACCCCCACTAAATGGGGTAGCGCGCATCGATCGGTACCATCCTTGAGCTTCTCCGACTTTCGGAAGGGTTAGGGTTAGGGTTAGGGATGAAAGCACATAGGAGAAAGAGATATTCTTGAATAACTTTTTTTGTGAAGGTCGGAGAGACTTGCAAGTAGGCTCTACCCCCACTAAATGGGGTAGCGCGCATCGATCGGTACCATCCTTGAGCTTCTCCGACTTTCGGAAGGGTTAGGGTTAGGGTTAGGGATGAAAGCACATAGGAGAAAGAGATATTCTTGAATAACTTTTTTTGTGAAGGTCGGAGAGACTTGGAAAGTGGTTGCATCTGGACTAATTTGGGTCCTGCGGATCGATTGGTACCATCCCCGAGCTTGTACGACCTTCGGAAGAGGTCGACCGACGAAATTCCCCCAAATCTGAGGAGATATTCTTGAATAACTTTTTTTGTGAAGGTCGGAGAGACTTGCAAGTAGGCTCTACCCCCACTAAATGGGGTAGCGCGCATCGATCGGTACCATCCTTGAGCTTCTCCGACTTTCGGAAGGGTTAGGGTTAGGGTTAGGGATGAAAGCACATAGGAGAAAGAGATATTCTTGAATAACTTTTTTTGTGAAGGTCGGAGAGACTTGCAAGTAGGCTCTACCCCCACTAAATGGGGTAGCGCGCATCGATCGGTACCATCCTTGAGCTTCTCCGACTTTTGTAAGGGTTAGGGTTAGGGTTAGGGATGAAAGCACATAGGAGAAAGAGATATTCTTGAATAACTTTTTTTGTGAAGGTCGGAGAGACTTGCAAGTAGGCTCTACCCCCACTAAATGGGGTAGCGCGCATCGATCGGTACCATCCTTGAGCTTCTCCGACTTTCGGAAGGGTTAGGGTTAGGGTTAGGGATGAAAGCACATAGGAGAAAGAGATATTCTTGAATAACGTTTTTTGTGAAGGTCGGAGAGACTTGGAAAGTGGTTGCATCTGGACTAATTTGGGTCCTGCGGATCGATTGGTACCATCCCCGAGCTTGTACGACCTTCGGAAGAGGTCGACCGACGAAATTCCCCCAAATCTGGGGAGATATTCTTGAATAACTTTTTTTGTGAAGGTCGGAGAGACTTGCAAGTAGGCTCTACCCCCACTAAATGGGGTTGCGCGCATCGATCGGTACCATCCTTGAGCTTCTCCGACTTTTGGAAGGGTTAGGGTTAGGGTTAGGGATGAAAGCACATAGGAGAAAGAGATATTCTTGAATAACGTTTTTTGTGAAGGTCGGAGAGACTTGCAAGTAGGCTCTACCCCCACTAAATGGGGTAGCGCGCATCGATCGGTACCATCCTTGAGCTTCTCCGACTTTCGGAAGGGTTAGGGTTAGGGTTAGGGATGAAAGCACATAGGAGAAAGAGATATTCTTGAATAACTTTTTTTGTGAAGGTCGGAGAGACTTGAAAAGTGGTTGCATCTGGACTAATTTGGGTCCTGCGGATCGATTGGTACCATCCCCGAGCTTGTACGACCTTCGGAAGAGGTCGACCGACGAAATTCCCCCAAATCTGAGGAGATATTCTTGAATAACTTTTTTTGTGAATGTCGGAGAGACTTGCAAGTAGGCTCTACCCCCACTAAATGGGGTAGCGCGCATCGATCGGTACCATCCTTGAGCTTCTCCGACTTTCGGAAGGGTTAGGGTTAGGGTTAGGGATGAAAGCACATAGGAGAAAGAGATATTCTTGAATAACTTTTTTTGTGAAGGTCGGAGAGACTTGGAAAGTGGTTGCATCTGGACTAATTTGGGTCCTGCGGATCGATTGGTACCATCCCCGAGCTTGTACGACCTTCGGAAGAGGTCCACCGACGAAATTCCCCCAAATCTGAGGAGATATTCTTGAATAACTTTTTTTGTGAAGGTCGGAGAGACTTGCAAGTAGGCTCTACCCCCACTAAATGGGGTAGCGCGCATCGATCGGTACCATCCTTGAGCTTCTCCGACTTTCGGAAGGGTTAGGGTTAGGGATGAAAGCACATAGGAGAAAGAGATATTCTTGAATAACTTTTTTTGTGAAGGTCGGAGAGACTTGCAAGTAGGCTCTACCCCCACTAAATGGGGTAGCGCGCATCGATCGGTACCATCTTTGAGCTTCTCCGACTTTCGGAAGGGTTAGGGTTAGGGTTAGGGATGAAAGCACATAGGAGAAAGAGATATTCTTGAATAACGTTTTTTGTGAAGGTCGGAGAGACTTGGAAAGTGGTTGCATCTGGACTAATTTGGGTCCTGCGGATCGATTGGTACCATCCCCGAGCTTGTACGACCTTCGGAAGAGGTCGACCGACGAAATTCCCCCAAATCTGAGGAGATATTCTTGAATAACTTTTTTTGTGAAGGTCGGAGAGACTTGCAAGTAGGCTCTACCCCCACTAAATGGGGTAGCGCGCATCGATCGGTACCATCTTTGAGCTTCTCCGACTTTCGGAAGGGTTAGGGTTAGGGTTAGGGATGAAAGCACATAGGAGAAAGAGATATTCTTGAATAACTTTTTTTGTGAAGGTCGGAGAGACTTGCAAGTAGGCTCTACCCCCACTAAATGGGGTAGCGCGCATCGATCGGTACCATCCTTGAGCTTCTCCGACTTTCGGAAGGGTTAGGGTTAGGGTTAGGGATGAAAGCACATAGGAGAAAGAGATATTCTTGAATAACTTTTTTTGTGAAGGTCGGAGAGACTTGCAAGTAGGCTCTACCCCCACTAAATGGGGTAGCGCGCATCGATCGGTACCATCCTTGAGCTTCTCCGACTTTCGGAAGGGTTAGGGTTAGGGTTAGGGATGAAAGCACATAGGAGAAAGAGATATTCTTGAATAACTTTTTTTGTGAAGGTCGGAGAGACTTGCAAGTAGGCTCTACCCCCACTAAATGGGGTAGCGCGCATCGATCGGTACCATCCTTGAGCTTCTCCGACTTTCGGAAGGGTTAGGGTTAGGGTTAGGGATGAAAGCACATAGGAGAAAGAGATATTCTTGAATAACTTTTTTTGTGAAGGTCGGAGAGACTTGCAAGTAGGCTCTACCCCCACTAAATGGGGTAGCGCGCATCGATCGGTACCATCCTTGAGCTTCTCCGACTTTTGTAAGGGTTAGGGTTAGGGTTAGGGATGAAAGCACATAGGAGAAAGAGATATTCTTGAATAACTTTTTTTGTGAAGGTCGGAGAGACTTGCAAGTAGGCTCTACCCCCACTAAATGGGGTAGCGCGCATCGATCGGTACCATCCTTGAGCTTCTCCGACTTTCGGAAGGGTTAGGGTTAGGGTTAGGGATGAAAGCACATAGGAGAAAGAGATATTCTTGAATAACTTTTTTTTTGAAGGTCGGAGAGACTTGCAAGTAGGCTCTACCCCCACTAAATGGGGTAGCGCGCATCGATCGGTACCATCCTTGAGCTTCTCCGACTTTCGGAAGGGTTAGGGTTAGGGTTAGGGATGAAAGCACATAGGAGAAAGAGATATTCTTGAATAACGTTTTTTGTGAAGGTCGGAGAGACTTGCAAGTAGGCTCTACCCCCACTAAATGGGGTAGCGCGCATCGATCGGTACCATCCTTGAGCTTCTCCGACTTTCGGAAGGGTTAGGGTTAGGGTTAGGGATGAAAGCACATAGGAGAAAGAGATATTCTTGAATAACTTTTTTTGTGAAGGTCGGAGAGACTTGGAAAGTGGTTGCATCTGGACTAATTTGGGTCCTGCGGATCGATTGGTACCATCCCCGAGCTTGTACGACCTTCGGAAGAGGTCGACCGACGAAATTCCCCCAAATCTGAGGAGATATTCTTGAATAACTTTTTTTGTGAAGGTCGGAGAGACTTGCAAGTAGGCTCTACCCCCACTAAATGGGGTAGCGCGCATCGATCGGTACCATCCTTGAGCTTCTCCGACTTTCGGAAGGGTTAGGGTTAGGGTTAGGGATGAAAGCACATAGGAGAAAGAGATATTCTTGAATAACTTTTTTTGTGAAGGTCGGAGAGACTTGCAAGTAGGCTCTACCCCCACTAAATGGGGTAGCGCGCATCGATCGGTACCATCCTTGAGCTTCTCCGACTTTCGGAAGGGTTAGGGTTAGGGTTAGGGATGAAAGCACATAGGAGAAAGAGATATTCTTGAATAACGTTTTTTGTGAAGGTCGGAGAGACTTGGAAAGTGGTTGCATCTGGACTAATTTGGGTCCTGCGGATCGATTGGTACCATCCCCGAGCTTGTACGACCTTCGGAAGAGGTCGACCGACGAAATTCCCCCAAATCTGAGGAGATATTCTTGAATAACTTTTTTTGTGAAGGTCGGAGAGACTTGCAAGTAGGCTCTACCCCCACTAAATGGGGTTGCGCGCATCGATCGGTACCATCCTTGAGCTTCTCCGACTTTTGGAAGGGTTAGGGTTAGGGTTAGGGATGAAAGCACATAGGAGAAAGAGATATTCTTGAATAACGTTTTTTGTGAAGGTCGGAGAGACTTGCAAGTAGGCTCTACCCCCACTAAATGGGGTAGCGCGCATCGATCGGTACCATCCTTGAGCTTCTCCGACTTTCGGAAGGGTTAGGGTTAGGGTTAGGGATGAAAGCACATAGGAGAAAGAGATATTCTTGAATAACTTTTTTTGTGAAGGTCGGAGAGACTTGCAAGTAGGCTCTACCCCCACTAAATGGGGTAGCGCGCATCGATCGGTACCATCCTTGAGCTTCTCCGACTTTCGGAAGGGTTAGGGTTAGGGTTAGGGATGAAAGCACATAGGAGAAAGAGATATTCTTGAATAACTTTTTTTGTGAAGGTCGGAGAGACTTGGAAAGTGGTTGCATCTGGACTAATTTGGGTCCTGCGGATCGATTGGTACCATCCCCGAGCTTGTACGACCTTCGGAAGAGGTCGACCGACGAAATTCCCCCAAATCTGAGGAGATATTCTTGAATAACTTTTTTTGTGAAGGTCGGAGAGACTTGCAAGTAGGCTCTACCCCCACTAAATGGGGTAGCGCGCATCGATCGGTACCATCCTTGAGCTTCTCCGACTTTCGGAAGGGTTAGGGTTAGGGTTAGGGATGAAAGCACATAGGAGAAAGAGATATTCTTGAATAACTTTTTTTGTGAAGGTCGGAGAGACTTGCAAGTAGGCTCTACCCCCACTAAATGGGGTAGCGCGCATAGATCGGTACCATCCTTGAGCTTCTCCGACTTTCGGAAGGGTTAGGGTTAGGGTTAGGGATGAAAGCACATAGGAGAAAGAGATATTCTTGAATAACGTTTTTTGTGAAGGTCGGAGAGACTTGGAAAGTGGTTGCATCTGGACTAATTTGGGTCCTGCGGATCGATTGGTACCATCCCCGAGCTTGTACGACCTTCGGAAGAGGTCGACCGACGAAATTCCCCCAAATCTGAGGAGATATTCTTGAATAACTTTTTTTGTGAAGGTCGGAGAGACTTGCAAGTAGGCTCTACCCCCACTAAATGGGGTTGCGCGCATCGATCGGTACCATCCTTGAGCTTCTCCGACTTTTGGAAGGGTTAGGGTTAGGGTTAGGGATGAAAGCACATAGGAGAAAGAGATATTCTTGAATAACGTTTTTTGTGAAGGTCGGAGAGACTTGCAAGTAGGCTCTACCCCCACTAAATGGGGTAGCGCGCATCGATCGGTACCATCCTTGAGCTTCTCCGACTTTCGGAAGGGTTAGGGTTAGGGTTAGGGATGAAAGCACATAGGAGAAAGAGATATTCTTGAATAACTTTTTTTGTGAAGGTCGGAGAGACTTGAAAAGTGGTTGCATCTGGACTAATTTGGGTCCTGCGGATCGATTGGTACCATCCCCGAGCTTGTACGACCTTCGGAAGAGGTCGACCGACGAAATTCCCCCAAATCTGAGGAGATATTCTTGAATAACTTTTTTTGTGAATGTCGGAGAGACTTGCAAGTAGGCTCTACCCCCACTAAATGGGGTAGCGCGCATCGATCGGTACCATCCTTGAGCTTCTCCGACTTTCGGAAGGGTTAGGGTTAGGGTTAGGGATGAAAGCACATAGGAGAAAGAGATATTCTTGAATAACTTTTTTTGTGAAGGTCGGAGAGACTTGGAAAGTGGTTGCATCTGGACTAATTTGGGTCCTGCAGATCGATTGGTACCATCCCCGAGCTTGTACGACCTTCGGAAGAGGTCCACCGACGAAATTCCCCCAAATCTGAGGAGATATTCTTGAATAACTTTTTTTGTGAAGGTCGGAGAGACTTGCAAGTAGGCTCTACCCCCACTAAATGGGGTAGCGCGCATCGATCGGTACCATCCTTGAGCTTCTCCGACTTTCGGAAGGGTTAGGGTTAGGGATGAAAGCACATAGGAGAAAGAGATATTCTTGAATAACTTTTTTTGTGAAGGTCGGAGAGACTTGCAAGTAGGCTCTACCCCCACTAAATGGGGTAGCGCGCATCGATCGGTACCATCTTTGAGCTTCTCCGACTTTCGGAAGGGTTAGGGTTAGGGATGAAAGCACATAGGAGAAAGAGATATTCTTGAATAACGTTTTTTGTGAAGGTCGGAGAGACTTGGAAAGTGGTTGCATCTGGACTAATTTGGGTCCTGCGGATCGATTGGTACCATCCCCGAGCTTGTACGACCTTCGGAAGAGGTCGACCGACGAAATTCCCCCAAATCTGAGGAGATATTCTTGAATAACTTTTTTTGTGAAGGTCGGAGAGACTTGCAAGTAGGCTCTACCCCCACTAAATGGGGTTGCGCGCATCGATCGGTACCATCCTTGAGCTTCTCCGACTTTTGGAAGGGTTAGGGTTAGGGTTAGGGATGAAAGCACATAGGAGAAAGAGATATTCTTGAATAACGTTTTTTGTGAAGGTCGGAGAGACTTGCAAGTAGGCTCTACCCCCACTAAATGGGGTAGCGCGCATCGATCGGTACCATCCTTGAGCTTCTCCGACTTTCGGAAGGGTTAGGGTTAGGGTTAGGGATGAAAGCACATAGGAGAAAGAGATATTCTTGAATAACTTTTTTTGTGAAGGTCGGAGAGACTTGAAAAGTGGTTGCATCTGGACTAATTTGGGTCCTGCGGATCGATTGGTACCATCCCCGAGCTTGTACGACCTTCGGAAGAGGTCGACCGACGAAATTCCCCCAAATCTGAGGAGATATTCTTGAATAACTTTTTTTGTGAATGTCGGAGAGACTTGCAAGTAGGCTCTACCCCCACTAAATGGGGTAGCGCGCATCGATCGGTACCATCCTTGAGCTTCTCCGACTTTCGGAAGGGTTAGGGTTAGGGTTAGGGATGAAAGCACATAGGAGAAAGAGATATTCTTGAATAACTTTTTTTGTGAAGGTCGGAGAGACTTGGAAAGTGGTTGCATCTGGACTAATTTGGGTCCTGCGGATCGATTGGTACCATCCCCGAGCTTGTACGACCTTCGGAAGAGGTCCACCGACGAAATTCCCCCAAATCTGAGGAGATATTCTTGAATAACTTTTTTTGTGAAGGTCGGAGAGACTTGCAAGTAGGCTCTACCCCCACTAAATGGGGTTGCGCGCATCGATCGGTACCATCCTTGAGCTTCTCCGACTTTTGGAAGGGTTAGGGTTAGGGTTAGGGATGAAAGCACATAGGAGAAAGAGATATTCTTGAATAACGTTTTTTGTGAAGGTCGGAGAGACTTGCAAGTAGGCTCTACCCCCACTAAATGGGGTAGCGCGCATCGATCGGTACCATCCTTGAGCTTCTCCGACTTTCGGAAGGGTTAGGGTTAGGGTTAGGGATGAAAGCACATAGGAGAAAGAGATATTCTTGAATAACTTTTTTTGTGAAGGTCGGAGAGACTTGAAAAGTGGTTGCATCTGGACTAATTTGGGTCCTGCGGATCGATTGGTACCATCCCCGAGCTTGTACGACCTTCGGAAGAGGTCGACCGACGAAATTCCCCCAAATCTGAGGAGATATTCTTGAATAACTTTTTTTGTGAATGTCGGAGAGACTTGCAAGTAGGCTCTACCCCCACTAAATGGGGTAGCGCGCATCGATCGGTACCATCCTTGAGCTTCTCCGACTTTCGGAAGGGTTAGGGTTAGGGTTAGGGATGAAAGCACATAGGAGAAAGAGATATTCTTGAATAACTTTTTTTGTGAAGGTCGGAGAGACTTGGAAAGTGGTTGCATCTGGACTAATTTGGGTCCTGCGGATCGATTGGTACCATCCCCGAGCTTGTACGACCTTCGGAAGAGGTCCACCGACGAAATTCCCCCAAATCTGAGGAGATATTCTTGAATAACTTTTTTTGTGAAGGTCGGAGAGACTTGCAAGTAGGCTCTACCCCCACTAAATGGGGTAGCGCGCATCGATCGGTACCATCCTTGAGCTTCTCCGACTTTCGGAAGGGTTAGGGTTAGGGTTAGGGATGAAAGCACATAGGAGAAAGAGATATTCTTGAATAACTTTTTTTGTGAAGGTCGGAGAGACTTGCAAGTAGGCTCTACCCCCACTAAATGGGGTAGCGCGCATCGATCGGTACCATCCTTGAGCTTCTCCGACTTTCGGAAGGGTTAGGGTTAGGGTTAGGGATGAAAGCACATAGGAGAAAGAGATATTCTTGAATAACTTTTTTTGTGAAGGTCGGAGAGACTTGGAAAGTGGTTGCATCTGGACTAATTTGGGTCCTGCGGATCGATTGGTACCATCCCCGAGCTTGTACGACCTTCGGAAGAGGTCGACCGACGAAATTCCCCCAAATCTGAGGAGATATTCTTGAATAACTTTTTTTGTGAAGGTCGGAGAGACTTGCAAGTAGGCTCTACCCCCACTAAATGGGGTAGCGCGCATCGATCGGTACCATCCTTGAGCTTCTCCGACTTTCGGAAGGGTTAGGGTTAGGGTTAGGGATGAAAGCACATAGGAGAAAGAGATATTCTTGAATAACTTTTTTTGTGAAGGTCGGAGAGACTTGCAAGTAGGCTCTACCCCCACTAAATGGGGTAGCGCGCATAGATCGGTACCATCCTTGAGCTTCTCCGACTTTCGGAAGGGTTAGGGTTAGGGTTAGGGATGAAAGCACATAGGAGAAAGAGATATTCTTGAATAACGTTTTTTGTGAAGGTCGGAGAGACTTGGAAAGTGGTTGCATCTGGACTAATTTGGGTCCTGCGGATCGATTGGTACCATCCCCGAGCTTGTACGACCTTCGGAAGAGGTCGACCGACGAAATTCCCCCAAATCTGAGGAGATATTCTTGAATAACTTTTTTTGTGAAGGTCGGAGAGACTTGCAAGTAGGCTCTACCCCCACTAAATGGGGTTGCGCGCATCGATCGGTACCATCCTTGAGCTTCTCCGACTTTTGGAAGGGTTAGGGTTAGGGTTAGGGATGAAAGCACATAGGAGAAAGAGATATTCTTGAATAACGTTTTTTGTGAAGGTCGGAGAGACTTGCAAGTAGGCTCTACCCCCACTAAATGGGGTAGCGCGCATCGATCGGTACCATCCTTGAGCTTCTCCGACTTTCGGAAGGGTTAGGGTTAGGGTTAGGGATGAAAGCACATAGGAGAAAGAGATATTCTTGAATAACTTTTTTTGTGAAGGTCGGAGAGACTTGAAAAGTGGTTGCATCTGGACTAATTTGGGTCCTGCGGATCGATTGGTACCATCCCCGAGCTTGTACGACCTTCGGAAGAGGTCGACCGACGAAATTCCCCCAAATCTGAGGAGATATTCTTGAATAACTTTTTTTGTGAATGTCGGAGAGACTTGCAAGTAGGCTCTACCCCCACTAAATGGGGTAGCGCGCATCGATCGGTACCATCCTTGAGCTTCTCCGACTTTCGGAAGGGTTAGGGTTAGGGTTAGGGATGAAAGCACATAGGAGAAAGAGATATTCTTGAATAACTTTTTTTGTGAAGGTCGGAGAGACTTGGAAAGTGGTTGCATCTGGACTAATTTGGGTCCTGCAGATCGATTGGTACCATCCCCGAGCTTGTACGACCTTCGGAAGAGGTCCACCGACGAAATTCCCCCAAATCTGAGGAGATATTCTTGAATAACTTTTTTTGTGAAGGTCGGAGAGACTTGCAAGTAGGCTCTACCCCCACTAAATGGGGTAGCGCGCATCGATCGGTACCATCCTTGAGCTTCTCCGACTTTCGGAAGGGTTAGGGTTAGGGATGAAAGCACATAGGAGAAAGAGATATTCTTGAATAACTTTTTTTGTGAAGGTCGGAGAGACTTGCAAGTAGGCTCTACCCCCACTAAATGGGGTAGCGCGCATCGATCGGTACCATCTTTGAGCTTCTCCGACTTTCGGAAGGGTTAGGGTTAGGGATGAAAGCACATAGGAGAAAGAGATATTCTTGAATAACGTTTTTTGTGAAGGTCGGAGAGACTTGGAAAGTGGTTGCATCTGGACTAATTTGGGTCCTGCGGATCGATTGGTACCATCCCCGAGCTTGTACGACCTTCGGAAGAGGTCGACCGACGAAATTCCCCCAAATCTGAGGAGATATTCTTGAATAACTTTTTTTGTGAAGGTCGGAGAGACTTGCAAGTAGGCTCTACCCCCACTAAATGGGGTTGCGCGCATCGATCGGTACCATCCTTGAGCTTCTCCGACTTTTGGAAGGGTTAGGGTTAGGGTTAGGGATGAAAGCACATAGGAGAAAGAGATATTCTTGAATAACGTTTTTTGTGAAGGTCGGAGAGACTTGCAAGTAGGCTCTACCCCCACTAAATGGGGTAGCGCGCATCGATCGGTACCATCCTTGAGCTTCTCCGACTTTCGGAAGGGTTAGGGTTAGGGTTAGGGATGAAAGCACATAGGAGAAAGAGATATTCTTGAATAACTTTTTTTGTGAAGGTCGGAGAGACTTGAAAAGTGGTTGCATCTGGACTAATTTGGGTCCTGCGGATCGATTGGTACCATCCCCGAGCTTGTACGACCTTCGGAAGAGGTCGACCGACGAAATTCCCCCAAATCTGAGGAGATATTCTTGAATAACTTTTTTTGTGAATGTCGGAGAGACTTGCAAGTAGGCTCTACCCCCACTAAATGGGGTAGCGCGCATCGATCGGTACCATCCTTGAGCTTCTCCGACTTTCGGAAGGGTTAGGGTTAGGGTTAGGGATGAAAGCACATAGGAGAAAGAGATATTCTTGAATAACTTTTTTTGTGAAGGTCGGAGAGACTTGGAAAGTGGTTGCATCTGGACTAATTTGGGTCCTGCGGATCGATTGGTACCATCCCCGAGCTTGTACGACCTTCGGAAGAGGTCCACCGACGAAATTCCCCCAAATCTGAGGAGATATTCTTGAATAACTTTTTTTGTGAAGGTCGGAGAGACTTGCAAGTAGGCTCTACCCCCACTAAATGGGGTAGCGCGCATCGATCGGTACCATCCTTGAGCTTCTCCGACTTTCGGAAGGGTTAGGGTTAGGGTTAGGGATGAAAGCACATAGGAGAAAGAGATATTCTTGAATAACGTTTTTTGTGAAGGTCGGAGAGACTTGCAAGTAGGCTCTACCCCCACTAAATGGGGTAGCGCGCATCGATCGGTACCATCCTTGAGCTTCTCCGACTTTCGGAAGGGTTAGGGTTAGGGTTAGGGATGAAAGCACATAGGAGAAAGAGATATTCTTGAATAACTTTTTTTGTGAAGGTCGGAGAGACTTGCAAAGTGGTTGCATCTGGACTAATTTGGGTCCTGCGGATCGATTGGTACCATCCCCGAGCTTGTACGACCTTCGGAAGAGGTCGACCGACGAAATTCCCCCAAATCTGAGGAGATATTCTTGAATAACTTTTTTTGTGAATGTCGGAGAGACTTGCAAGTAGGCTCTACCCCCACTAAATGGGGTAGCACGCATCGATCGGTACCATCCTTGAGCTTCTCCGACTTTCGGAAGGGTTAGGGTTAGGGTTAGGGATGAAAGCACATAGGAGAAAGAGATATTCTTGAATAACGTTTTTTGTGAAGGTCGGAGAGACTTGCAAGTAGGCTCTACCCCCACTAAATGGGGTAGCGCGCATCGATCGGTACCATCCTTGAGCTTCTCCGACTTTCGGAAGGGTTAGGGTTAGGGATGAAAGCACATAGGAGAAAGAGATATTCTTGAATAACTTTTTTTGTGAAGGTCGGAGAGACTTGGAAAGTGGTTGCATCTGGACTAATTTGGGTCCTGCAGATCGATTGGTACCATCCCCGAGCTTGTACGACCTTCGGAAGAGGTCGACCGACGAAATTCCCCCAAATCTGAGGAGATATTCTTGAATAACTTTTTTTGTGAAGGTCGGAGAGACTTGCAAGTAGGCTCTACCCCCACTAAATGGGGTAGCGCGCATCGATCGGTACCATCTTTGAGCTTCTCCGACTTTCGGAAGGGTTAGGGTTAGGGTTAGGGATGAAAGCACATAGGAGAAAGAGATATTCTTGAATAACTTTTTTTGTGAAGGTCGGAGAGACTTGCAAGTAGGCTCTACCCCCACTAAATGGGGTAACGCGCATCGATCGGTACCATCCTTGAGCTTCTCCGACTTTCGGAAGGGTTAGGGTTAGGGTTAGGGATGAAAGCACATAGGAGAAAGAGATATTCTTGAATAACTTTTTTTGTAAAGGTCGGAGAGACTTGGAAAGTGGTTGCATCTGGACTAATTTGGGTCCTGCGGATCGATTGGTACCATCCCCGAGCTTGTACGACCTTCGGAAGAGGTCGACCGACGAAATTCCCCCAAATCTGAGGAGATATTCTTGAATAACTTTTTTTGTGAAGGTCGGAGAGACTTGCAAGTAGGCTCTACCCCCACTAAATGGGGTAGCGCGCATCGATCGGTACCATCCTTGAGCTTCTCCGACTTTCGGAAGGGTTAGGGTTAGGGTTAGGGATGAAAGCACATAGGAGAAAGAGATATTCTTGAATAACTTTTTTTGTGAAGGTCGGAGAGACTTGCAAGTAGGCTCTACCCCCACTAAATGGGGTAGCGCGCATCGATCGGTACCATCCTTGAGCTTCTCCGACTTTTGTAAGGGTTAGGGTTAGGGTTAGGGATGAAAGCACATAGGAGAAAGAGATATTCTTGAATAACTTTTTTTGTGAAGGTCGGAGAGACTTGCAAGTAGGCTCTACCCCCACTAAATGGGGTAGCGCGCATCGATCGGTACCATCCTTGAGCTTCTCCGACTTTCGGAAGGGTTAGGGTTAGGGTTAGGGATGAAAGCACATAGGAGAAAGAGATATTCTTGAATAACTTTTTTTTTGAAGGTCGGAGAGACTTGCAAGTAGGCTCTACCCCCACTAAATGGGGTAGCGCGCATCGATCGGTACCATCCTTGAGCTTCTCCGACTTTCGGAAGGGTTAGGGTTAGGGTTAGGGATGAAAGCACATAGGAGAAAGAGATATTCTTGAATAACGTTTTTTGTGAAGGTCGGAGAGACTTGCAAGTAGGCTCTACCCCCACTAAATGGGGTAGCGCGCATCGATCGGTACCATCCTTGAGCTTCTCCGACTTTCGGAAGGGTTAGGGTTAGGGTTAGGGATGAAAGCACATAGGAGAAAGAGATATTCTTGAATAACTTTTTTTGTGAAGGTCGGAGAGACTTGGAAAGTGGTTGCATCTGGACTAATTTGGGTCCTGCAGATCGATTGGTACCATCCCCGAGCTTGTACGACCTTCGGAAGAGGTCGACCGACGAAATTCCCCCAAATCTGAGGAGATATTCTTGAATAACTTTTTTTGTGAAGGTCGGAGAGACTTGCAAGTAGGCTCTACCCCCACTAAATGGGGTAGCGCGCATCGATCGGTACCATCCTTGAGCTTCTCCGACTTTCGGAAGGGTTAGGGTTAGGGTTAGGGATGAAAGCACATAGGAGAAAGAGATATTCTTGAATAACTTTTTTTGTGAAGGTCGGAGAGACTTGCAAGTAGGCTCTACCCCCACTAAATGGGGTAGCGCGCATCGATCGGTACCATCCTTGAGCTTCTCCGACTTTCGGAAGGGTTAGGGTTAGGGTTAGGGATGAAAGCACATAGGAGAAAGAGATATTCTTGAATAACGTTTTTTGTGAAGGTCGGAGAGACTTGGAAAGTGGTTGCATCTGGACTAATTTGGGTCCTGCGGATCGATTGGTACCATCCCCGAGCTTGTACGACCTTCGGAAGAGGTCGACCGACGAAATTCCCCCAAATCTGAGGAGATATTCTTGAATAACTTTTTTTTGTGAATGTCGGAGAGACTTGCAAGTAGGCTCTACCCCCACTAAATGGGGTAGCGCGCATCGATCGGTACCATCCTTGAGCTTCTCCGACTTTCGGAAGGGTTAGGGTTAGGGTTAGGGATGAAAGCACATAGGAGAAAGAGATATTCTTGAATAACGTTTTTTGTGAAGGTCGGAGAGACTTGCAAGTAGGCTCTACCCCCACTAAATGGGGTAGCGCGCATCGATCGGTACCATCCTTGAGCTTCTCCGACTTTCGGAAGGGTTAGGGTTAGGGATGAAAGCACATAGGAGAAAGAGATATTCTTGAATAACTTTTTTTGTGAAGGTCGGAGAGACTTGGAAAGTGGTTGCATCTGGACTAATTTGGGTCCTGCGGATCGATTGGTACCATCCCCGAGCTTGTACGACCTTCGGAAGAGGTCGACCGACGAAATTCCCCCAAATCTGAGGAGATATTCTTGAATAACTTTTTTTGTGAATGTCGGAGAGACTTGCAAGTAGGCTCTACCCCCACTAAATGGGGTAGCGCGCATCGATCGGTACCATCCTTGAGCTTCTCCGACTTTCGGAAGGGTTAGGGTTAGGGTTAGGGATGAAAGCACATAGGAGAAAGAGATATTCTTGAATAACGTTTTTTGTGAAGGTCGGAGAGACTTGCAAGTAGGCTCTACCCCCACTAAATGGGGTAGCGCGCATCGATCGGTACCATCCTTGAGCTTCTCCGACTTTCGGAAGGGTTAGGGTTAGGGTTAGGGATGAAAGCACATAGGAGAAAGAGATATTCTTGAATAACGTTTTTTGTGAAGGTCGGAGAGACTTGCAAGTAGGCTCTACCCCCACTAAATGGGGTAGCGCGCATCGATCGGTACCATCCTTGAGCTTCTCCGACTTTCGGAAGGGTTAGGGTTAGGGTTAGGGATGAAAGCACATAGGAGAAAGAGATATTCTTGAATAACTTTTTTGTGAAGGTCGGAGAGACTTGCAAGTAGGCTCTACCCCCACTAAATGGGGTAGCGCGCATCGATCGGTACCATCCTTGAGCTTCTCCGACTTTCGGAAGGGTTAGGGTTAGGGTTAGGGATGAAAGCACATAGGAGAAAGAGATATTCTTGAATAACTTTTTTTGTGAAGGTCGGAGAGATTTGGAAAGTGGTTGCATCTGGACTAATTTGGGTCCTGCGGATCGATTGGTACCATCCCCGAGCTTGTACGACCTTCGGAAGAGGTCGACCGACGAAATTCCCCCAAATCTGAGGAGATATTCTTGAATAACTTTTTTTGTGAAGGTCGGAGAGACTTGCAAGTAGGCTCTACCCCCACTAAATGGGGTAGCGCGCATCGATCGGTACCATCCTTGAGCTTCTCCGACTTTCGGAAGGGTTAGGGTTAGGGTTAGGGATGAAAGCACATAGGAGAAAGAGATATTCTTGAATAACTTTTTTTTTGAAGGTCGGAGAGACTTGCAAGTAGGCTCTACCCCCACTAAATGGGGTAGCGCGCATCGATCGGTACCATCCTTGAGCTTCTCCGACTTTCGGAAGGGTTAGGGTTAGGGTTAGGGATGAAAGCACATAGGAGAAAGAGATATTCTTGAATAACTTTTTTTGTGAAGGTCGGAGAGACTTGGAAAGTGGTTGCATCTGGACTAATTTGGGTCCTGCAGATCGATTGGTACCATCCCCGAGCTTGTACGACCTTCGGAAGAGGTCGACCGACGAAATTCCCCCAAATCTGAGGAGATATTCTTGAATAACTTTTTTTGTGAAGGTCGGAGAGACTTGCAAGTAGGCTCTACCCCCACTAAATGGGGTAGCGCGCATCGATCGGTACCATCCTTGAGCTTCTCCGACTTTCGGAAGGGTTAGGGTTAGGGTTAGGGATGAAAGCACATAGGAGAAAGAGATATTCTTGAATAACTTTTTTTGTGAAGGTCGGAGAGACTTGCAAGTAGGCTCTACCCCCACTAAATGGGGTAGCGCGCATCGATCGGTACCATCCTTGAGCTTCTCCGACTTTCGGAAGGGTTAGGGTTAGGGTTAGGGATGAAAGCACATAGGAGAAAGAGATATTCTTGAATAACGTTTTTTGTGAAGGTCGGAGAGACTTGGAAAGTGGTTGCATCTGGACTAATTTGGGTCCTGCGGATCGATTGGTACCATCCCCGAGCTTGTACGACCTTCGGAAGAGGTCGACCGACGAAATTCCCCCAAATCTGAGGAGATATTCTTGAATAACTTTTTTTGTGAAGGTCGGAGAGACTTGCAAGTAGGCTCTACCCCCACTAAATGGGGTTGCGCGCATCGATCGGTACCATCCTTGAGCTTCTCCGACTTTTGGAAGGGTTAGGGTTAGGGTTAGGGATGAAAGCACATAGGAGAAAGAGATATTCTTGAATAACGTTTTTTGTGAAGGTCGGAGAGACTTGCAAGTAGGCTCTACCCCCACTAAATGGGGTAGCGCGCATCGATCGGTACCATCCTTGAGCTTCTCCGACTTTCGGAAGGGTTAGGGTTAGGGTTAGGGATGAAAGCACATAGGAGAAAGAGATATTCTTGAATAACTTTTTTTGTGAAGGTCGGAGAGACTTGAAAAGTGGTTGCATCTGGACTAATTTGGGTCCTGCGGATCGATTGGTGCCATCCCCGAGCTTGTACGACCTTCGGAAGAGGTCGACCGACGAAATTCCCCCAAATCTGAGGAGATATTCTTGAATAACTTTTTTTTGTGAATGTCGGAGAGACTTGCAAGTAGGCTCTACCCCCACTAAATGGGGTAGCGCGCATCGATCGGTACCATCCTTGAGCTTCTCCGACTTTCGGAAGGGTTAGGGTTAGGGTTAGGGATGAAAGCACATAGGAGAAAGAGATATTCTTGAATAACGTTTTTTGTGAAGGTCGGAGAGACTTGCAAGTAGGCTCTACCCCCACTAAATGGGGTAGCGCGCATCGATCGGTACCATCCTTGAGCTTCTCCGACTTTCGGAAGGGTTAGGGTTAGGGTTAGGGATGAAAGCACATAGGAGAAAGAGATATTCTTGAATAACGTTTTTTGTGAAGGTCGGAGAGACTTGCAAGTAGGCTCTACCCCCACTAAATGGGGTAGCGCGCATCGATCGGTACCATCCTTGAGCTTCTCCGACTTTCGGAAGGGTTAGGGTTAGGGTTAGGGATGAAAGCACATAGGAGAAAGAGATATTCTTGAATAACTTTTTTTGTGAAGGTCGGAGAGACTTGGAAAGTGGTTGCATCTGAACTAATTTGGGTCCTGCGGATCGATTGGTACCATCCCCGAGCTTGTACGACCTTCGGAAGAGGTCGACCGACGAAATTCCCCCAAATCTGAGGAGATATTCTTGAATAACTTTTTTTGTGAAGGTCGGAGAGACTTGCAAGTAGGCTCTACCCCCACTAAATGGGGTAGCGCGCATCGATCGGTACCATCCTTGAGCTTTTCCGACTTTCGGAAGGGTTAGGGTTAGGGTTAGGGATGAAAGCACATAGGAGAAAGAGATATTCTTGAATAACTTTTTTTGTGAAGGTCGGAGAGACTTGCAAGTAGGCTCTACCCCCACTAAATGGGGTAGCGCGCATCGATCGGTACCATCCTTGAGCTTCTCCGACTTTCGGAAGGGTTAGGGTTAGGGTTAGGGATGAAAGCACATAGGAGAAAGAGATATTCTTGAATAACTTTTTTTGTGAAGGTCGGAGAGACTTGGAAAGTGGTTGCATCTGGACTAATTTGGGTCCTGCGGATCGATTGGTACCATCCCCGAGCTTGTACGACCTTCGGAAGAGGTCGACCGACGAAATTCCCCCAAATCTGAGGAGATATTCTTGAATAACTTTTTTTGTGAAGGTCGGAGAGACTTGCAAGTAGGCTCTACCCCCACTAAATGGGGTAGCGCGCATCGATCGGTACCATCCTTGAGCTTCTCCGACTTTCGGAAGGGTTAGGGTTAGGGTTAGGGATGAAAGCACATAGGAGAAAGAGATATTCTTGAATAACGTTTTTTGTGAAGGTCGGAGAGACTTGCAAGTAGGCTCTACCCCCACTAAATGGGGTAGCGCGCATCGATCGGTACCATCCTTGAGCTTCTCCGACTTTCGGAAGGGTTAGGGTTAGGGTTAGGGATGAAAGCACATAGGAGAAAGAGATATTCTTGAATAACTTTTTTTGTGAAGGTCGGAGAGACTTGGAAAGTGGTTGCATCTGGACTAATTTGGGTCCTGCGGATCGATTGGTACCATCCCCGAGCTTGTACGACCTTCGGAAGAGGTCGACCGACGAAATTCCCCCAAATCTGAGGAGATATTCTTGAATAACTTTTTTTGTGAAGGTCGGAGAGACTTGCAAGTAGGCTCTACCCCCACTAAATGGGGTAGCGCGCATCGATTGGTACCATCCTTGAGCTTCTCCGACTTTCGGAAGGGTTAGGGTTAGGGTTAGGGATGAAAGCACATAGGAGAAAGAGATATTCTTGAATAACTTTTTTTGTGAAGGTCGGAGAGACTTGCAAGTAGGCTCTACCCCCACTAAATGGGGTAGCGCGCATCGATCGGTACCATCCTTGAGCTTCTCCGACTTTCGGAAGGGTTAGGGTTAGGGTTAGGGATGAAAGCACATAGGAGAAAGAGATATTCTTGAATAACTTTTTTTGTGAAGGTCGGAGAGACTTGCAAGTAGGCTCTACCCCCACTAAATGGGGTTGCACGCATCGATCGGTACCATCCTTGAGCTTCTCCGACTTTCGGAAGGGTTAGGGTTAGGGTTAGGGATGAAAGCACATAGGAGAAAGAGATATTCTTGAATAACTTTTTTTGTGAAGGTCGGAGAGACTTGGAAAGTGGTTGCATCTGGACTAATTTGGGTCCTGCGGATCGATTGGTACCATCCCCGAGCTTGTACGACCTTCGGAAGAGGTCCACCGACGAAATTCCCCCAAATCTGAGGAGATATTCTTGAATAACTTTTTTTGTGAAGGTCGGAGAGACTTGCAAGTAGGCTCTACCCCCACTAAATGGGGTAGCGCGCATCGATCGGTACCATCCTTGAGCTTCTCCGACTTTCGGAAGGGTTAGGGTTAGGGTTAGGGATGAAAGCACATAGGAGAAAGAGATATTCTTGAATAACGTTTTTTGTGAAGGTCGGAGAGACTTGCAAGTAGGCTCTACCCCCACTAAATGGGGTAGCGCGCATCGATCAGTACCATCCTTGAGCTTCTCCGACTTTCGGAAGGGTTAGGGTTAGGGTTAGGGATGAAAGCACATAGGAGAAAGAGATATTCTTGAATAACTTTTTTTGTGAAGGTCGGAGAGACTTGGAAAGTGGTTGCATCTGGACTAATTTGGGTCCTGCGGATCGATTGGTACCATCTCCGAGCTTGTACGACCTTCGGAAGAGGTCGACCGACGAAATTCCCCCAAATCTGAGGAGATATTCTTGAATAACTTTTTTTGTGAATGTCGGAGAGACTTGCAAGTAGGCTCTACCCCCACTAAATGGGGTAGCGCGCATCGATCGGTACCATCCTTGAGCTTCTCCGACTTTCGGAAGGGTTAGGGTTAGGGTTAGGGATGAAAGCACATAGGAGAAAGAGATATTCTTGAATAACGTTTTTTGTGAAGGTCGGAGAGACTTGCAAGTAGGCTCTACCCCCACTAAATGGGGTAGCGCGCATCGATCGGTACCATCCTTGAGCTTCTCCGACTTTCGGAAGGGTTAGGGTTAGGGTTAGGGATGAAAGCACATAGGAGAAAGAGATATTCTTGAATAACTTTTTTTGTGAAGGTCGGAGAGACTTGGAAAGTGGTTGCATCTGGACTAATTTGGGTCCTGCGGATCGATTGGTACCATCCCCGAGCTTGTACGACCTTCGGAAGAGGTCGACCGACGAAATTCCCCCAAATCTGAGGAGATATTCTTGAATAACTTTTTTTGTGAAGGTCGGAGAGACTTGCAAGTAGGCTCTACCCCCACTAAATGGGGTAGCGCGCATCGATCGGTACCATCTTTGAGCTTCTCCGACTTTCGGAAGGGTTAGGGTTAGGGTTAGGGATGAAAGCACATAGGAGAAAGAGATATTCTTGAATAACGTTTTTTGTGAAGGTCGGAGAGACTTGGAAAGTGGTTGCATCTGGACTAATTTGGGTCCTGCGGATCGATTGGTACTATCCCCGAGCTTGTACGACCTTTGGAAGAGGTCCACCGACGAAATTCCCCCAAATCTGAGGAGATATTCTTGAATAACTTTTTTTGTGAAGGTCGGAGAGACTTGCAAGTAGGCTCTACCCCCACTAAATGGGGTAGCGCGCATCGATCGGTACCATCCTTGAGCTTCTCCGACTTTCGGAAGGGTTAGGGTTAGGGTTAGGGATGAAAGCACATAGGAGAAAGAGATATTCTTGAATAACTTTTTTTGTGAAGGTCGGAGAGACTTGCAAGTAGGCTCTACCCCCACTAAATGGGGTAGCGCGCATCGATCGGTACCATCCTTGAGCTTCTCCGACTTTCGGAAGGGTTAGGGTTAGGGTTAGGGATGAAAGCACATAGGAGAAAGAGATATTCTTGAATAACTTTTTTTGTGAAGGTCGGAGAGACTTGCAAGTAGGCTCTACCCCCACTAAATGGGGTAGCGCGCATCGATCGGTACCATCCTTGAGCTTCTCCGACTTTCGGAAGGGTTAGGGTTAGGGTTAGGGATGAAAGCACATAGGAGAAAGAGATATTCTTGAATAACTTTTTTTGTGAAGGTCGGAGAGACTTGGAAAGTGGTTGCATCTGGACTAATTTGGGTCCTGCGGATCGATTGGTACCATCCGCGAGCTTGTACGACCTTCGGAAGAGGTCGACCGACGAAATTCCCCCAAATCTGAGGAGATATTCTTGAATAACTTTTTTTGTGAAGGTCGGAGAGACTTGCAAGTAGACTCTACCCCCACTAAATGGGGTAGCGCGCATCGATCGGTACCATCCTTGAGCTTCTCCGACTTTCGGAAGGGTTAGGGTTAGGGTTAGGGATGAAAGCACATAGGAGAAAGAGATATTCTTGAATAACGTTTTTTGTGAAGGTCGGAGAGACTTGCAAGTAGGCTCTACCCCCACTAAATGGGGTAGTGCACATCGATCGGTACCATCCTTGAGCTTCTCCGACTTTCGGAAGGGTTAGGGTTAGGGTTAGGGATGAAAGCACATAGGAGAAAGAGATATTCTTGAATAACTTTTTTTGTGAAGGTCGGAGAGACTTGGAAAGTGGTTGCATCTGGACTAATTTGGGTCCTGCGGATCGATTGGTACCATCCCCGAGCTTGTACGACCTTCGGAAGAGGTCGACCGACGAAATTCCCCCAAATCTGAGGAGATATTCTTGAATAACTTTTTTTGTGAATGTCGGAGAGACTTGCAAGTAGGCTCTACCCCCACTAAATGGGGTAGCGCGCATCGATCGGTACCATCCTTGAGCTTCTCCGACTTTCGGAAGGGTTAGGGTTAGGGTTAGGGATGAAAGCACATAGGAGAAAGAGATATTCTTGAATAACGTTTTTTGTGAAGGTCGGAGAGACTTGCAAGTAGGCTCTACCCCCACTAAATGGGGTAGCGCGCATCGATCGGTACCATCCTTGAGCTTCTCCGACTTTCGGAAGGGTTAGGGTTAGGGTTAGGGATGAAAGCACATAGGAGAAAGAGATATTCTTGAATAACTTTTTTTGTGAAGGTCGGAGAGACTTGGAAAGTGGTTGCATCTGGACTAATTTGGGTCCTGCGGATCGATTGGTACCATCCCCGAGCTTGTACGACCTTCGGAAGAGGTCGACCGACGAAATTCCCCCAAATCTGAGGAGATATTCTTGAATAACTTTTTTTGTGAAGGTCGGAGAGACTTGCAAGTAGGCTCTACCCCCACTAAATGGGGTAGCGCACATCGATCGGTACCATCTTTGAGCTTCTCCGACTTTCGGAAGGGTTAGGGTTAGGGTTAGGGATGAAAGCACATAGGAGAAAGAGATATTCTTGAATAACGTTTTTTGTGAAGGTCGGAGAGACTTGGAAAGTGGTTGCATCTGGACTAATTTGGGTCCTGCGGATCGATTGGTACCATCCCCGAGCTTGTACGACCTTTGGAAGAGGTCCACCGACGAAATTCCCCCAAATCTGAGGAGATATTCTTGAATAACTTTTTTTGTGAAGGTCGGAGAGACTTGCAAGTAGGCTCTACCCCCACTAAATGGGGTAGCGCGCATCGATCGGTACCATCCTTGAGCTTCTCCGACTTTCGGAAGGGTTAGGGTTAGGGTTAGGGATGAAAGCACATAGGAGAAAGAGATATTCTTGAATAACTTTTTTTGTGAAGGTCGGAGAGACTTGCAAGTAGGCTCTACCCCCACTAAATGGGGTAGCGCGCATCGATCGGTACCATCCTTGAGCTTCTCCGACTTTCGGAAGGGTTAGGGTTAGGGTTAGGGATGAAAGCACATAGGAGAAAGAGATATTCTTGAATAACTTTTTTTGTGAAGGTCGGAGAGACTTGCAAGTAGGCTCTACCCCCACTAAATGGGGTAGCGCGCATCGATCGGTACCATCCTTGAGCTTCTCCGACTTTCGGAAGGGTTAGGGTTAGGGTTAGGGATGAAAGCACATAGGAGAAAGAGATATTCTTGAATAACTTTTTTTGTGAAGGTCGGAGAGACTTGGAAAGTGGTTGCATCTGGACTAATTTGGGTCCTGCGGATCGATTGGTACCATCCGCGAGCTTGTACGACCTTCGGAAGAGGTCGACCGACGAAATTCCCCCAAATCTGAGGAGATATTCTTGAATAACTTTTTTTGTGAAGGTCGGAGAGACTTGCAAGTAGACTCTACCCCCACTAAATGGGGTAGCGCGCATCGATCGGTACCATCCTTGAGCTTCTCCGACTTTCGGAAGGGTTAGGGTTAGGGTTAGGGATGAAAGCACATAGGAGAAAGAGATATTCTTGAATAACGTTTTTTGTGAAGGTCGGAGAGACTTGCAAGTAGGCTCTACCCCCACTAAATGGGGTAGCGCGCATCGATCGGTACCATCCTTGAGCTTCTCCGACTTTCGGAAGGGTTAGGGTTAGGGTTAGGGATGAAAGCACATAGGAGAAAGAGATATTCTTGAATAACTTTTTTTGTGAAGGTCGGAGAGACTTGGAAAGTGGTTGCATCTGGACTAATTTGGGTCCTGCGGATCGATTGGTACCATCCCCGAGCTTGTACGACCTTCGGAAGAGGTCGACCGACGAAATTCCCCCAAATCTGAGGAGATATTCTTGAATAACTTTTTTTGTGAAGGTCGGAGAGACTTGCAAGTAGGCTCTACCCCCACTAAATGGGGTAGCGCGCATCGATTGGTACCATCCTTGAGCTTCTCCGACTTTCGGAAGGGTTAGGGTTAGGGTTAGGGATGAAAGCACATAGGAGAAAGAGATATTCTTGAATAACTTTTTTTGTGAAGGTCGGAGAGACTTGCAAGTAGGCTCTACCCCCACTAAATGGGGTAGCGCGCATCGATCGGTACCATCCTTGAGCTTCTCCGACTTTCGGAAGGGTTAGGGTTAGGGTTAGGGATGAAAGCACATAGGAGAAAGAGATATTCTTGAATAACTTTTTTTGTGAAGGTCGGAGAGACTTGCAAGTAGGCTCTACCCCCACTAAATGGGGTTGCACGCATCGATCGGTACCATCCTTGAGCTTCTCCGACTTTCGGAAGGGTTAGGGTTAGGGTTAGGGATGAAAGCACATAGGAGAAAGAGATATTCTTGAATAACTTTTTTTGTGAAGGTCGGAGAGACTTGGAAAGTGGTTGCATCTGTACTAATTTGGGTCCTGCGGATCGATTGGTACCATCCCCGAGCTTGTACGACCTTCGGAAGAGGTCCACCGACGAAATTCCCCCAAATCTGAGGAGATATTCTTGAATAACTTTTTTTGTGAAGGTCGGAGAGACTTGCAAGTAGGCTCTACCCCCACTAAATGGGGTAGCGCGCATCGATCGGTACCATCCTTGAGCTTCTCCGACTTTCGGAAGGGTTAGGGTTAGGGTTAGGGATGAAAGCACATAGGAGAAAGAGATATTCTTGAATAACGTTTTTTGTGAAGGTCGGAGAGACTTGCAAGTAGGCTCTACCCCCACTAAATGGGGTAGCGCGCATCGATCGGTACCATCCTTGAGCTTCTCCGACTTTCGGAAGGGTTAGGGTTAGGGTTAGGGATGAAAGCACATAGGAGAAAGAGATATTCTTGAATAACTTTTTTTGTGAAGGTCGGAGAGACTTGGAAAGTGGTTGCATCTGGACTAATTTGGGTCCTGCGGATCGATTGGTACCATCCCCGAGCTTGTACGACCTTCGGAAGAGGTCGACCGACGAAATTCCCCCAAATCTGAGGAGATATTCTTGAATAACTTTTTTTGTGAATGTCGGAGAGACTTGCAAGTAGGCTCTACCCCCACTAAATGGGGTAGCGCGCATCGATCGGTACCATCCTTGAGCTTCTCCGACTTTCGGAAGGGTTAGGGTTAGGGTTAGGGATGAAAGCACATAGGAGAAAGAGATATTCTTGAATAACGTTTTTTGTGAAGGTCGGAGAGACTTGCAAGTAGGCTCTACCCCCACTAAATGGGGTAGCGCGCATCGATCGGTACCATCCTTGAGCTTCTCCGACTTTCGGAAGGGTTAGGGTTAGGGTTAGGGATGAAAGCACATAGGAGAAAGAGATATTCTTGAATAACTTTTTTTGTGAAGGTCGGAGAGACTTGGAAAGTGGTTGCATCTGGACTAATTTGGGTCCTGCGGATCGATTGGTACCATCCCCGAGCTTGTACGACCTTCGGAAGAGGTCGACCGACGAAATTCCCCCAAATCTGAGGAGATATTCTTGAATAACTTTTTTTGTGAAGGTCGGAGAGACTTGCAAGTAGGCTCTACCCCCACTAAATGGGGTAGCGCGCATCGATCGGTACCATCTTTGAGCTTCTCCGACTTTCGGAAGGGTTAGGGTTAGGGTTAGGGATGAAAGCACATAGGAGAAAGAGATATTCTTGAATAACTTTTTTTGTGAAGGTCGGAGAGACTTGCAAGTAGGCTCTACCCCCACTAAATGGGGTAGCGCGCATCGATCGGTACCATCCTTGAGCTTCTCCGACTTTCGGAAGGGTTAGGGTTAGGGTTAGGGATGAAAGCACATAGGAGAAAGAGATATTCTTGAATAACTTTTTTTGTGAAGGTCGGAGAGACTTGGAAAGTGGTTGCATCTGGACTAATTTGGGTCCTGCGGATCGATTGGTACCATCCCCGAGCTTGTACGACCTTCGGAAGAGGTCGACCGACGAAATTCCCCCAAATCTGAGGAGATATTCTTGAATAACTTTTTTTGTGAAGGTCGGAGAGACTTGCAAGTAGGCTCTACCCCCACTAAATGGGGTAGCGCGCATCGATCGGTACCATCCTTGAGCTTCTCCGACTTTCGGAAGGGTTAGGGTTAGGGTTAGGGATGAAAGCACATAGGAGAAAGAGATATTCTTGAATAACTTTTTTTGTGAAGGTCGGAGAGACTTGCAAGTAGGCTCTACCCCCACTAAATGGGGTAGCGCGCATCGATCGGTACCATCCTTGAGCTTCTCCGACTTTTGTAAGGGTTAGGGTTAGGGTTAGGGATGAAAGCACATAGGAGAAAGAGATATTCTTGAATAACTTTTTTTGTGAAGGTCGGAGAGACTTGCAAGTAGGCTCTACCCCCACTAAATGGGGTAGCACGCATCGATCGGTACCATCCTTGAGCTTCTCCGACTTTCGGAAGGGTTAGGGTTAGGGTTAGGGATGAAAGCACATAGGAGAAAGAGATATTCTTGAATAACTTTTTTTTTGAAGGTCGGAGAGACTTGCAAGTAGGCTTTACCCCCACTAAATGGGGTAGCGCGCATCGATCGGTACCATCCTTGAGCTTCTCCGACTTTCGGAAGGGTTAGGGTTAGGGTTAGGGATGAAAGCACATAGGAGAAAGAGATATTCTTGAATAACGTTTTTTGTGAAGGTCGGAGAGACTTGCAAGTAGGCTCTACCCCCACTAAATGGGGTAGCGCGCATCGATCGGTACCATCCTTGAGCTTCTCCGACTTTCGGAAGGGTTAGGGTTAGGGTTAGGGATGAAAGCACATAGGAGAAAGAGATATTCTTGAATAACTTTTTTTGTGAAGGTCGGAGAGACTTGGAAAGTGGTTGCATCTGGACTAATTTGGGTCCTGCGGATCGATTGGTACCATCCCCGAGCTTGTACGACCTTCGGAAGAGGTCGACCGACGAAATTCCCCCAAATCTGAGGAGATATTCTTGAATAACTTTTTTTGTGAAGGTCGGAGAGACTTGCAAGTAGGCTCTACCCCCACTAAATGGGGTAGCGCGCATCGATCGGTACTATCCTTGAGCTTCTCCGACTTTCGGAAGGGTTAGGGTTAGGGTTAGGGATGAAAGCACATAGGAGAAAGAGATATTCTTGAATAACTTTTTTTGTGAAGGTCGGAGAGACTTGCAAGTAGGCTCTACCCCCACTAAATGGGGTAGCGCGCATCGATCGGTACCATCCTTGAGCTTCTCCGACTTTCGGAAGGGTTAGGGTTAGGGTTAGGGATGAAAGCACATAGGAGAAAGAGATATTCTTGAATAACGTTTTTTGTGAAGGTCGGAGAGACTTGGAAAGTGGTTGCATCTGGACTAATTTGGGTCCTGCGGATCGATTGGTACCATCCCCGAGCTTGTACGACCTTCGGAAGAGGTCGACCGACGAAATTCCCCCAAATCTGAGGAGATATTCTTGAATAACTTTTTTTGTGAAGGTCGGAGAGACTTGCAAGTAGGCTCTACCCCCACTAAATGGGGTTGCGCGCATCGATCGGTACTATCCTTGAGCTTCTCCGACTTTTGGAAGGGTTAGGGTTAGGGTTAGGGATGAAAGCACATAGGAGAAAGAGATATTCTTGAATAACGTTTTTTGTGAAGGTCGGAGAGACTTGCAAGTAGGCTCTACCCCCACTAAATGGGGTAGCGCGCATCGATCGGTACCATCCTTGAGCTTCTCCGACTTTCGGAAGGGTTAGGGTTAGGGTTAGGGATGAAAGCACATAGGAGAAAGAGATATTCTTGAATAACTTTTTTTGTGAAGGTCGGAGAGACTTGAAAAGTGGTTGCATCTGGACTAATTTGGGTCCTGCGGATCGATTGGTACCATCCCCGAGCTTGTACGACCTTCGGAAGAGGTCGACCGACGAAATTCCCCCAAATCTGAGGAGATATTCTTGAATAACTTTTTTTGTGAATGTCGGAGAGACTTGCAAGTAGGCTCTACCCCCACTAAATGGGGTAGCGCGCATCGATCGGTACCATCCTTGAGCTTCTCCGACTTTCGGAAGGGTTAGGGTTAGGGTTAGGGATGAAAGCACATAGGAGAAAGAGATATTCTTGAATAACTTTTTTTGTGAAGGTCGGAGAGACTTGGAAAGTGGTTGCATCTCGACTAATTTGGGTCCTGCGGATCGATTGGTACCATCCCCGAGCTTGTACGACCTTCGGAAGAGGTCCACCGACGAAATTCCCCCAAATCTGAGGAGATATTCTTGAATAACTTTTTTTGTGAAGGTCGGAGAGACTTGCAAGTAGGCTCTACCCCCACTAAATGGGGTAGCGCGCATCGATCGGTACCATCCTTGAGCTTCTCCGACTTTCGGAAGGGTTAGGGTTAGGGATGAAAGCACATAGGAGAAAGAGATATTCTTGAATAACTTTTTTTGTGAAGGTCGGAGAGACTTGCAAGTAGGCTCTACCCCCACTAAATGGGGTAGCGCGCATCGATCGGTACCATCTTTGAGCTTCTCCGACTTTCGGAAGGGTTAGGGTTAGGGTTAGGGATGAAAGCACATAGGAGAAAGAGATATTCTTGAATAACGTTTTTTGTGAAGGTCGGAGAGACTTGCAAGTAGGCTCTACCCCCACTAAATGGGGTAGCGCGCATCGATCGGTACCATCCTTGAGCTTCTCCGACTTTCGGAAGGGTTAGGGTTAGGGTTAGGGATGAAAGCACATAGGAGAAAGAGATATTCTTGAATAACTTTTTTTGTGAAGGTCGGAGAGACTTGGAAAGTGGTTGCATCTGGACTAATTTGGGTCCTGCGGATCGATTGGTACCATCCCCGAGCTTGTACGACCTTCGGAAGAGGTCGACCGACGAAATTCCCCCAAATCTGAGGAGATATTCTTGAATAACTTTTTTTGTGAATGTCGGAGAGACTTGCAAGTAGGCTCTACCCCCACTAAATGGGGTAGCGCGCATCGATCGGTACCATCCTTGAGCTTCTCCGACTTTCGGAAGGGTTAGGGTTAGGGTTAGGGATGAAAGCACATAGGAGAAAGAGATATTCTTGAATAACGTTTTTTGTGAAGGTCGGAGAGACTTGCAAGTAGGCTCTACCCCCACTAAATGGGGTAGCGCGCATCGATCGGTACCATCCTTGAGCTTCTCCGACTTTCGGAAGGGTTAGGGTTAGGGTTAGGGATGAAAGCACATAGGAGAAAGAGATATTCTTGAATAACTTTTTTTGTGAAGGTCGGAGAGACTTGGAAAGTGGTTGCATCTGGACTAATTTGGGTCCTGCGGATCGATTGGTACCATCCCCGAGCTTGTACGACCTTCGGAAGAGGTCGACCGACGAAATTCCCCCAAATCTGAGGAGATATTCTTGAATAACTTTTTTTGTGAAGGTCGGAGAGACTTGCAAGTAGGCTCTACCCCCACTAAATGGGGTAGCGCGCATCGATCGGTACCATCTTTGAGCTTCTCCGACTTTCGGAAGGGTTAGGGTTAGGGTTAGGGATGAAAGCACATAGGAGAAAGAGATATTCTTGAATAACTTTTTTTGTGAAGGTCGGAGAGACTTGCAAGTAGGCTCTACCCCCACTAAATGGGGTAGCGCGCATCGATCGGTACCATCCTTGAGCTTCTCCGACTTTCGGAAGGGTTAGGGTTAGGGTTAGGGATGAAAGCACATAGGAGAAAGAGATATTCTTGAATAACTTTTTTTGTGAAGGTCGGAGAGACTTGGAAAGTGGTTGCATCTGGACTAATTTGGGTCCTGCGGATCGATTGGTACCATCCCCGAGCTTGTACGACCTTCGGAAGAGGTCGACCGACGAAATTCCCCCAAATCTGAGGAGATATTCTTGAATAACTTTTTTTGTGAAGGTCGGAGAGACTTGCAAGTAGGCTCTACCCCCACTAAATGGGGTAGCGCGCATCGATCGGTACCATCCTTGAGCTTCTCCGACTTTCGGAAGGGTTAGGGTTAGGGTTAGGGATGAAAGCACATAGGAGAAAGAGATATTCTTGAATAACTTTTTTTGTGAAGGTCGGAGAGACTTGCAAGTAGGCTCTACCCCCACTAAATGGGGTAGCGCGCATCGATCGGTACCATCCTTGAGCTTCTCCGACTTTTGTAAGGGTTAGGGTTAGGGTTAGGGATGAAAGCACATAGGAGAAAGAGATATTCTTGAATAACTTTTTTTGTGAAGGTCGGAGAGACTTGCAAGTAGGCTCTACCCCCACTAAATGGGGTAGCACGCATCGATCGGTACCATCCTTGAGCTTCTCCGACTTTCGGAAGGGTTAGGGTTAGGGTTAGGGATGAAAGCACATAGGAGAAAGAGATATTCTTGAATAACTTTTTTTTTGAAGGTCGGAGAGACTTGCAAGTAGGCTTTACCCCCACTAAATGGGGTAGCGCGCATCGATCGGTACCATCCTTGAGCTTCTCCGACTTTCGGAAGGGTTAGGGTTAGGGTTAGGGATGAAAGCACATAGGAGAAAGAGATATTCTTGAATAACGTTTTTTGTGAAGGTCGGAGAGACTTGCAAGTAGGCTCTACCCCCACTAAATGGGGTAGCGCGCATCGATCGGTACCATCCTTGAGCTTCTCCGACTTTCGGAAGGGTTAGGGTTAGGGTTAGGGATGAAAGCACATAGGAGAAAGAGATATTCTTGAATAACTTTTTTTGTGAAGGTCGGAGAGACTTGGAAAGTGGTTGCATCTGGACTAATTTGGGTCCTGCGGATCGATTGGTACCATCCCCGAGCTTGTACGACCTTCGGAAGAGGTCGACCGACGAAATTCCCCCAAATCTGAGGAGATATTCTTGAATAACTTTTTTTGTGAAGGTCGGAGAGACTTGCAAGTAGGCTCTACCCCCACTAAATGGGGTAGCGCGCATCGATCGGTACCATCCTTGAGCTTCTCCGACTTTCGGAAGGGTTAGGGTTAGGGTTAGGGATGAAAGCACATAGGAGAAAGAGATATTCTTGAATAACTTTTTTTGTGAAGGTCGGAGAGACTTGCAAGTAGGCTCTACCCCCACTAAATGGGGTAGCGCGCATCGATCGGTACCATCCTTGAGCTTCTCCGACTTTCGGAAGGGTTAGGGTTAGGGTTAGGGATGAAAGCACATAGGAGAAAGAGATATTCTTGAATAACGTTTTTTGTGAAGGTCGGAGAGACTTGGAAAGTGGTTGCATCTGGACTAATTTGGGTCCTGCGGATCGATTGGTACCATCCCCGAGCTTGTACGACCTTCGGAAGAGGTCGACCGACGAAATTCCCCCAAATCTGAGGAGATATTCTTGAATAACTTTTTTTGTGAAGGTCGGAGAGACTTGCAAGTAGGCTCTACCCCCACTAAATGGGGTAGCGCGCATCGATCGGTACCATCCTTGAGCTTCTCCGACTTTCGGAAGGGTTAGGGTTAGGGTTAGGGATGAAAGCACATAGGAGAAAGAGATATTCTTGAATAACTTTTTTTGTGAAGGTCGGAGAGACTTGCAAGTAGGCTCTACCCCCACTAAATGGGGTAGCGCGCATCGATCGGTACCATCCTTGAGCTTCTCCGACTTTTGTAAGGGTTAGGGTTAGGGTTAGGGATGAAAGCACATAGGAGAAAGAGATATTCTTGAATAACTTTTTTTGTGAAGGTCGGAGAGACTTGCAAGTAGGCTCTACCCCCACTAAATGGGGTAGCACGCATCGATCGGTACCATCCTTGAGCTTCTCCGACTTTCGGAAGGGTTAGGGTTAGGGTTAGGGATGAAAGCACATAGGAGAAAGAGATATTCTTGAATAACTTTTTTTTTGAAGGTCGGAGAGACTTGCAAGTAGGCTTTACCCCCACTAAATGGGGTAGCGCGCATCGATCGGTACCATCCTTGAGCTTCTCCGACTTTCGGAAGGGTTAGGGTTAGGGTTAGGGATGAAAGCACATAGGAGAAAGAGATATTCTTGAATAACGTTTTTTGTGAAGGTCGGAGAGACTTGCAAGTAGGCTCTACCCCCACTAAATGGGGTAGCGCGCATCGATCGGTACCATCCTTGAGCTTCTCCGACTTTCGGAAGGGTTAGGGTTAGGGTTAGGGATGAAAGCACATAGGAGAAAGAGATATTCTTGAATAACTTTTTTTGTGAAGGTCGGAGAGACTTGGAAAGTGGTTGCATCTGGACTAATTTGGGTCCTGCGGATCGATTGGTACCATCCCCGAGCTTGTACGACCTTCGGAAGAGGTCGACCGACGAAATTCCCCCAAATCTGAGGAGATATTCTTGAATAACTTTTTTTGTGAAGGTCGGAGAGACTTGCAAGTAGGCTCTACCCCCACTAAATGGGGTAGCGCGCATCGATCGGTACCATCCTTGAGCTTCTCCGACTTTCGGAAGGGTTAGGGTTAGGGTTAGGGATGAAAGCACATAGGAGAAAGAGATATTCTTGAATAACTTTTTTTGTGAAGGTCGGAGAGACTTGCAAGTAGGCTCTACCCCCACTAAATGGGGTAGCGCGCATCGATCGGTACCATCCTTGAGCTTCTCCGACTTTCGGAAGGGTTAGGGTTAGGGTTAGGGATGAAAGCACATAGGAGAAAGAGATATTCTTGAATAACGTTTTTTGTGAAGGTCGGAGAGACTTGGAAAGTGGTTGCATCTGGACTAATTTGGGTCCTGCGGATCGATTGGTACCATCCCCGAGCTTGTACGACCTTCGGAAGAGGTCGACCGACGAAATTCCCCCAAATCTGAGGAGATATTCTTGAATAACTTTTTTTGTGAAGGTCGGAGAGACTTGCAAGTAGGCTCTACCCCCACTAAATGGGGTTGCGCGCATCGATCGGTACCATCTTTGAGCTTCTCCGACTTTTGGAAGGGTTAGGGTTAGGGTTAGGGATGAAAGCACATAGGAGAAAGAGATATTCTTGAATAACGTTTTTTGTGAAGGTCGGAGAGACTTGCAAGTAGGCTCTACCCCCACTAAATGGGGTAGCGCGCATCGATCGGTACCATCCTTGAGCTTCTCCGACTTTCGGAAGGGTTAGGGTTAGGGTTAGGGATGAAAGCACATAGGAGAAAGAGATATTCTTGAATAACTTTTTTTGTGAAGGTCGGAGAGACTTGAAAAGTGGTTGCATCTGGACTAATTTGGGTCCTGCGGATCGATTGGTACCATCCCCGAGCTTGTACGACCTTCGGAAGAGGTCGACCGACGAAATTCCCCCAAATCTGAGGAGATATTCTTGAATAACTTTTTTTGTGAATGTCGGAGAGACTTGCAAGTAGGCTCTACCCCCACTAAATGGGGTAGCGCGCATCGATCGGTACCATCCTTGAGCTTCTCCGACTTTCGGAAGGGTTAGGGTTAGGGTTAGGGATGAAAGCACATAGGAGAAAGAGATATTCTTGAATAACTTTTTTTGTGAAGGTCGGAGAGACTTGGAAAGTGGTTGCATCTCGACTAATTTGGGTCCTGCGGATCGATTGGTACCATCCCCGAGCTTGTACGACCTTCGGAAGAGGTCCACCGACGAAATTCCCCCAAATCTGAGGAGATATTCTTGAATAACTTTTTTTGTGAAGGTCGGAGAGACTTGCAAGTAGGCTCTACCCCCACTAAATGGGGTAGCGCGCATCGATCGGTACCATCCTTGAGCTTCTCCGACTTTCGGAAGGGTTAGGGTTAGGGATGAAAGCACATAGGAGAAAGAGATATTCTTGAATAACTTTTTTTGTGAAGGTCGGAGAGACTTGCAAGTAGGCTCTACCCCCACTAAATGGGGTAGCGCGCATCGATCAGTACCATCTTTGAGCTTCTCCGACTTTCGGAAGGGTTAGGGTTAGGGTTAGGGATGAAAGCACATAGGAGAAAGAGATATTCTTGAATAACGTTTTTTGTGAAGGTCGGAGAGACTTGGAAAGTGGTTGCATCTGGACTAATTTGGGTCCTGCGGATCGATTGGTACCATCCCCGAGCTTGTACGACCTTCGGAAGAGGTCGACCGACGAAATTCCCCCAAATCTGAGGAGATATTCTTGAATAACTTTTTTTGTGAAGGTCGGAGAGACTTGCAAGTAGGCTCTACCCCCACTAAATGGGGTAGCGCGCATCGATCGGTACCATCCTTGAGCTTCTCCGACTTTCGGAAGGGTTAGGGTTAGGGTTAGGGATGAAAGCACATAGGAGAAAGAGATATTCTTGAATAACGTTTTTTGTGAAGGTCGGAGAGACTTGCAAGTAGGCTCTACCCCCACTAAATGGGGTAGCGCGCATCGATCGGTACCATCCTTGAGCTTCTCCGACTTTCGGAAGGGTTAGGGTTAGGGATGAAAGCACATAGGAGAAAGAGATATTCTTGAATAACTTTTTTTGTGAAGGTCGGAGAGACTTGGAAAGTGGTTGCATCTGGACTAATTTGGGTCCTGCAGATCGATTGGTACCATCCCCGAGCTTGTACGACCTTCGGAAGAGGTCGACCGACGAAATTCCCCCAAATCTGAGGAGATATTCTTGAATAACTTTTTTTGTGAATGTCGGAGAGACTTGCAAGTAGGCTCTACCCCCACTAAATGGGGTAGCGCGCATCGATCGGTACCATCCTTGAGCTTCTCCGACTTTCGGAAGGGTTAGGGTTAGGGTTAGGGATGAAAGCACATAGGAGAAAGAGATATTCTTGAATAACTTTTTTTGTGAAGGTCGGAGAGACTTGGAAAGTGGTTGCATCTGGACTAATTTGGGTCCTGCAGATCGATTGGTACCATCCCCGAGCTTGTACGACCTTCGGAAGAGGTCCACCGACGAAATTCCCCCAAATCTGAGGAGATATTCTTGAATAACTTTTTTTGTGAAGGTCGGAGAGACTTGCAAGTAGGCTCTACCCCCACTAAATGGGGTAGCGCGCATCGATCGGTACCATCCTTGAGCTTCTCCGACTTTCGGAAGGGTTAGGGTTAGGGTTAGGGATGAAAGCACATAGGAGAAAGAGATATTCTTGAATAACTTTTTTTGTGAAGGTCGGAGAGACTTGCAAGTAGGCTCTACCCCCACTAAATGGGGTAGCGCGCATCGATCGGTACCATCCTTGAGCTTCTCCGACTTTCGGAAGGGTTAGGGTTAGGGTTAGGGATGAAAGCACATAGGAGAAAGAGATATTCTTGAATAACGTTTTTTGTGAAGGTCGGAGAGACTTGGAAAGTGGTTGCATCTGGACTAATTTGGGTCCTGCGGATCGATTGGTACCATCCCCGAGCTTGTACGACCTTCGGAAGAGGTCGACCGACGAAATTCCCCCAAATCTGAGGAGATATTCTTGAATAACTTTTTTTGTGAAGGTCGGAGAGACTTGCAAGTAGGCTCTACCCCCACTAAATGGGGTTGCGCGCATCGATCGGTACCATCCTTGAGCTTCTCCGACTTTTGGAAGGGTTAGGGTTAGGGTTAGGGATGAAAGCACATAGGAGAAAGAGATATTCTTGAATAACGTTTTTTGTGAAGGTCGGAGAGACTTGCAAGTAGGCTCTACCCCCACTAAATGGGGTAGCGCGCATCGATCGGTACCATCCTTGAGCTTCTCCGACTTTCGGAAGGGTTAGGGTTAGGGTTAGGGATGAAAGCACATAGGAGAAAGAGATATTCTTGAATAACTTTTTTTGTGAAGGTCGGAGAGACTTGAAAAGTGGTTGCATCTGGACTAATTTGGGTCCTGCGGATCGATTGGTACCATCCCCGAGCTTGTACGACCTTCGGAAGAGGTCGACCGACGAAATTCCCCCAAATCTGAGGAGATATTCTTGAATAACTTTTTTTGTGAATGTCGGAGAGACTTGCAAGTAGGCTCTACCCCCACTAAATGGGGTAGCGCGCATCGATCGGTACCATCCTTGAGCTTCTCCGACTTTCGGAAGGGTTAGGGTTAGGGTTAGGGATGAAAGCACATAGGAGAAAGAGATATTCTTGAATAACTTTTTTTGTGAAGGTCGGAGAGACTTGGAAAGTGGTTGCATCTGGACTAATTTGGGTCCTGCGGATCGATTGGTACCATCCCCGAGCTTGTACGACCTTCGGAAGAGGTCCACCGACGAAATTCCCCCAAATCTGAGGAGATATTCTTGAATAACTTTTTTTGTGAAGGTCGGAGAGACTTGCAAGTAGGCTCTACCCCCACTAAATGGGGTAGCGCGCATCGATCGGTACCATCCTTGAGCTTCTCCGACTTTCGGAAGGGTTAGGGTTAGGGATGAAAGCACATAGGAGAAAGAGATATTCTTGAATAACTTTTTTTGTGAAGGTCGGAGAGACTTGCAAGTAGGCTCTACCCCCACTAAATGGGGTAGCGCGCATCGATCGGTACCATCTTTGAGCTTCTCCGACTTTCGGAAGGGTTAGGGTTAGGGTTAGGGATGAAAGCACATAGGAGAAAGAGATATTCTTGAATAACGTTTTTTGTGAAGGTCGGAGAGACTTGGAAAGTGGTTGCATCTGGACTAATTTGGGTCCTGCGGATCGATTGGTACCATCCCCGAGCTTGTACGACCTTCGGAAGAGGTCGACCGACGAAATTCCCCCAAATCTGAGGAGATATTCTTGAATAACTTTTTTTGTGAAGGTCGGAGAGACTTGCAAGTAGGCTCTACCCCCACTAAATGGGGTAGCGCGCATCGATCGGTACCATCCTTGAGCTTCTCCGACTTTCGGAAGGGTTAGGGTTAGGGTTAGGGATGAAAGCACATAGGAGAAAGAGATATTCTTGAATAACTTTTTTTGTGAAGGTCGGAGAGACTTGCAAGTAGGCTCTACCCCCACTAAATGGGGTAGCGCGCATCGATCGGTACCATCCTTGAGCTTCTCCGACTTTCGGAAGGGTTAGGGTTAGGGTTAGGGATGAAAGCACATAGGAGAAAGAGATATTCTTGAATAACTTTTTTTGTGAAGGTCGGAGAGACTTGCAAGTAGGCTCTACCCCCACTAAATGGGGTAGCGCGCATCGATCGGTACCATCCTTGAGCTTCTCCGACTTTCGGAAGGGTTAGGGTTAGGGTTAGGGATGAAAGCACATAGGAGAAAGAGATATTCTTGAATAACTTTTTTTGTGAAGGTCGGAGAGACTTGGAAAGTGGTTGCATCTGGACTAATTTGGGTCCTGCGGATCGATTGGTACCATCCCCGAGCTTGTACGACCTTCGGAAGAGGTCGACCGACGAAATTCCCCCAAATCTGAGGAGATATTCTTGAATAACTTTTTTTGTGAAGGTCGGAGAGACTTGCAAGTAGGCTCTACCCCCACTAAATGGGGTAGCGCGCATCGATCGGTACCATCCTTGAGCTTCTCCGACTTTCGGAAGGGTTAGGGTTAGGGTTAGGGATGAAAGCACATAGGAGAAAGAGATATTCTTGAATAACTTTTTTTGTGAAGGTCGGAGAGACTTGCAAGTAGGCTCTACCCCCACTAAATGGGGTAGCGCGCATCGATCGGTACCATCCTTGAGCTTCTCCGACTTTTGTAAGGGTTAGGGTTAGGGTTAGGGATGAAAGCACATAGGAGAAAGAGATATTCTTGAATAACTTTTTTTGTGAAGGTCGGAGAGACTTGCAAGTAGGCTCTACCCCCACTAAATGGGGTAGCGCGCATCGATCGGTACCATCCTTGAGCTTCTCCGACTTTCGGAAGGGTTAGGGTTAGGGTTAGGGATGAAAGCACATAGGAGAAAGAGATATTCTTGAATAACTTTTTTTTTGAAGGTCGGAGAGACTTGCAAGTAGGCTCTACCCCCACTAAATGGGGTAGCGCGCATCGATCGGTACCATCCTTGAGCTTCTCCGACTTTCGGAAGGGTTAGGGTTAGGGTTAGGGATGAAAGCACATAGGAGAAAGAGATATTCTTGAATAACGTTTTTTGTGAAGGTCGGAGAGACTTGCAAGTAGGCTCTACCCCCACTAAATGGGGTAGCGCGCATCGATCGGTACCATCCTTGAGCTTCTCCGACTTTCGGAAGGGTTAGGGTTAGGGTTAGGGATGAAAGCACATAGGAGAAAGAGATATTCTTGAATAACTTTTTTTGTGAAGGTCGGAGAGACTTGGAAAGTGGTTGCATCTGGACTAATTTGGGTCCTGCGGATCGATTGGTACCATCCCCGAGCTTGTACGACCTTCGGAAGAGGTCGACCGACGAAATTCCCCCAAATCTGAGGAGATATTCTTGAATAACTTTTTTTGTGAAGGTCGGAAAGACTTGCAAGTAGGCTCTACCCCCACTAAATGGGGTAGCGCGCATCGATCGGTACCATCCTTGAGCTTCTCCGACTTTCGGAAGGGTTAGGGTTAGGGTTAGGGATGAAAGCACATAGGAGAAAGAGATATTCTTGAATAACTTTTTTTGTGAAGGTCGGAGAGACTTGCAAGTAGGCTCTACCCCCACTAAATGGGGTAGCGCGCATCGATCGGTACCATCCTTGAGCTTCTCCGACTTTCGGAAGGGTTAGGGTTAGGGTTAGGGATGAAAGCACATAGGAGAAAGAGATATTCTTGAATAACGTTTTTTGTGAAGGTCGGAGAGACTTGGAAAGTGGTTGCATCTGGACTAATTTGGGTCCTGCGGATCGATTGGTACCATCCCCGAGCTTGTACGACCTTCGGAAGAGGTCGACCGACGAAATTCCCCCAAATCTGAGGAGATATTCTTGAATAACTTTTTTTGTGAAGGTCGGAGAGACTTGCAAGTAGGCTCTACCCCCACTAAATGGGGTTGCGCGCATCGATCGGTACCATCCTTGAGCTTCTCCGACTTTTGGAAGGGTTAGGGTTAGGGTTAGGGATGAAAGCACATAGGAGAAAGAGATATTCTTGAATAACGTTTTTTGTGAAGGTCGGAGAGACTTGCAAGTAGGCTCTACCCCCACTAAATGGGGTAGCGCGCATCGATCGGTACCATCCTTGAGCTTCTCCGACTTTCGGAAGGGTTAGGGTTAGGGTTAGGGATGAAAGCACATAGGAGAAAGAGATATTCTTGAATAACTTTTTTTGTGAAGGTCGGAGAGACTTGCAAGTAGGCTCTACCCCCACTAAATGGGGTAGCGCGCATCGATCGGTACCATCCTTGAGCTTCTCCGACTTTCGGAAGGGTTAGGGTTAGGGTTAGGGATGAAAGCACATAGGAGAAAGAGATATTCTTGAATAACTTTTTTTGTGAAGGTCGGAGAGACTTGGAAAGTGGTTGCATCTGGACTAATTTGGGTCCTGCGGATCGATTGGTACCATCCCCGAGCTTGTACGACCTTCGGAAGAGGTCGACCGACGAAATTCCCCCAAATCTGAGGAGATATTCTTGAATAACTTTTTTTGTGAAGGTCGGAGAGACTTGGAAAGTGGTTGCATCTGGACTAATTTGGGTCCTGCAGATCGATTGGTACCATCCCCGAGCTTGTACGACCTTCGGAAGAGGTCGACCGACGAAATTCCCCCAAATCTGAGGAGATATTCTTGAATAACTTTTTTTGTGAATGTCGGAGAGACTTGCAAGTAGGCTCTACCCCCACTAAATGGGGTAGCGCGCATCGATCGGTACCATCCTTGAGCTTCTCCGACTTTCGGAAGGGTTAGGGTTAGGGTTAGGGATGAAAGCACATAGGAGAAAGAGATATTCTTGAATAACTTTTTTTGTGAAGGTCGGAGAGACTTGGAAAGTGGTTGCATCTGGACTAATTTGGGTCCTGCAGATCGATTGGTACCATCCCCGAGCTTGTACGACCTTCGGAAGAGGTCCACCGACGAAATTCCCCCAAATCTGAGGAGATATTCTTGAATAACTTTTTTTGTGAAGGTCGGAGAGACTTGCAAGTAGGCTCTACCCCCACTAAATGGGGTAGCGCGCATCGATCGGTACCATCCTTGAGCTTCTCCGACTTTCGGAAGGGTTAGGGTTAGGGTTAGGGATGAAAGCACATAGGAGAAAGAGATATTCTTGAATAACTTTTTTTGTGAAGGTCGGAGAGACTTGCAAGTAGGCTCTACCCCCACTAAATGGGGTAGCGCGCATCGATCGGTACCATCCTTGAGCTTCTCCGACTTTCGGAAGGGTTAGGGTTAGGGTTAGGGATGAAAGCACATAGGAGAAAGAGATATTCTTGAATAACGTTTTTTGTGAAGGTCGGAGAGACTTGGAAAGTGGTTGCATCTGGACTAATTTGGGTCCTGCGGATCGATTGGTACCATCCCCGAGCTTGTACGACCTTCGGAAGAGGTCGACCGACGAAATTCCCCCAAATCTGAGGAGATATTCTTGAATAACTTTTTTTGTGAAGGTCGGAGAGACTTGCAAGTAGGCTCTACCCCCACTAAATGGGGTTGCGCGCATCGATCGGTACCATCCTTGAGCTTCTCCGACTTTTGGAAGGGTTAGGGTTAGGGTTAGGGATGAAAGCACATAGGAGAAAGAGATATTCTTGAATAACGTTTTTTGTGAAGGTCGGAGAGACTTGCAAGTAGGCTCTACCCCCACTAAATGGGGTAGCGCGCATCGATCGGTACCATCCTTGAGCTTCTCCGACTTTCGGAAGGGTTAGGGTTAGGGTTAGGGATGAAAGCACATAGGAGAAAGAGATATTCTTGAATAACTTTTTTTGTGAAGGTCGGAGAGACTTGAAAAGTGGTTGCATCTGGACTAATTTGGGTCCTGCGGATCGATTGGTACCATCCCCGAGCTTGTACGACCTTCGGAAGAGGTCGACCGACGAAATTCCCCCAAATCTGAGGAGATATTCTTGAATAACTTTTTTTGTGAATGTCGGAGAGACTTGCAAGTAGGCTCTACCCCCACTAAATGGGGTAGCGCGCATCGATCGGTACCATCCTTGAGCTTCTCCGACTTTCGGAAGGGTTAGGGTTAGGGTTAGGGATGAAAGCACATAGGAGAAAGAGATATTCTTGAATAACTTTTTTTGTGAAGGTCGGAGAGACTTGGAAAGTGGTTGCATCTGGACTAATTTGGGTCCTGCGGATCGATTGGTACCATCCCCGAGCTTGTACGACCTTCGGAAGAGGTCCACCGACGAAATTCCCCCAAATCTGAGGAGATATTCTTGAATAACTTTTTTTGTGAAGGTCGGAGAGACTTGCAAGTAGGCTCTACCCCCACTAAATGGGGTAGCGCGCATCGATCGGTACCATCCTTGAGCTTCTCCGACTTTCGGAAGGGTTAGGGTTAGGGATGAAAGCACATAGGAGAAAGAGATATTCTTGAATAACTTTTTTTGTGAAGGTCGGAGAGACTTGCAAGTAGGCTCTACCCCCACTAAATGGGGTAGCGCGCATCGATCGGTACCATCTTTGAGCTTCTCCGACTTTCGGAAGGGTTAGGGTTAGGGTTAGGGATGAAAGCACATAGGAGAAAGAGATATTCTTGAATAACGTTTTTTGTGAAGGTCGGAGAGACTTGGAAAGTGGTTGCATCTGGACTAATTTGGGTCCTGCGGATCGATTGGTACCATCCCCGAGCTTGTACGACCTTCGGAAGAGGTCGACCGACGAAATTCCCCCAAATCTGAGGAGATATTCTTGAATAACTTTTTTTGTGAAGGTCGGAGAGACTTGCAAGTAGGCTCTACCCCCACTAAATGGGGTAGCGCGCATCGATCGGTACCATCCTTGAGCTTCTCCGACTTTCGGAAGGGTTAGGGTTAGGGTTAGGGATGAAAGCACATAGGAGAAAGAGATATTCTTGAATAACTTTTTTTGTGAAGGTCGGAGAGACTTGCAAGTAGGCTCTACCCCCACTAAATGGGGTAGCGCGCATCGATCGGTACCATCCTTGAGCTTCTCCGACTTTCGGAAGGGTTAGGGTTAGGGTTAGGGATGAAAGCACATAGGAGAAAGAGATATTCTTGAATAACTTTTTTTGTGAAGGTCGGAGAGACTTGCAAGTAGGCTCTACCCCCACTAAATGGGGTAGCGCGCATCGATCGGTACCATCCTTGAGCTTCTCCGACTTTCGGAAGGGTTAGGGTTAGGGTTAGGGATGAAAGCACATAGGAGAAAGAGATATTCTTGAATAACTTTTTTTGTGAAGGTCGGAGAGACTTGGAAAGTGGTTGCATCTGGACTAATTTGGGTCCTGCGGATCGATTGGTACCATCCCCGAGCTTGTACGACCTTCGGAAGAGGTCGACCGACGAAATTCCCCCAAATCTGAGGAGATATTCTTGAATAACTTTTTTTGTGAAGGTCGGAGAGACTTGCAAGTAGGCTCTACCCCCACTAAATGGGGTAGCGCGCATCGATCGGTACCATCCTTGAGCTTCTCCGACTTTCGGAAGGGTTAGGGTTAGGGTTAGGGATGAAAGCACATAGGAGAAAGAGATATTCTTGAATAACTTTTTTTGTGAAGGTCGGAGAGACTTGCAAGTAGGCTCTACCCCCACTAAATGGGGTAGCGCGCATCGATCGGTACCATCCTTGAGCTTCTCCGACTTTTGTAAGGGTTAGGGTTAGGGTTAGGGATGAAAGCACATAGGAGAAAGAGATATTCTTGAATAACTTTTTTTGTGAAGGTCGGAGAGACTTGCAAGTAGGCTCTACCCCCACTAAATGGGGTAGCGCGCATCGATCGGTACCATCCTTGAGCTTCTCCGACTTTCGGAAGGGTTAGGGTTAGGGTTAGGGATGAAAGCACATAGGAGAAAGAGATATTCTTGAATAACGTTTTTTGTGAAGGTCGGAGAGACTTGGAAAGTGGTTGCATCTGGACTAATTTGGGTCCTGCGGATCGATTGGTACCATCCCCGAGCTTGTACGACCTTCGGAAGAGGTCGACCGACGAAATTCCCCCAAATCTGAGGAGATATTCTTGAATAACTTTTTTTGTGAAGGTCGGAGAGACTTGCAAGTAGGCTCTACCCCCACTAAATGGGGTTGCGCGCATCGATCGGTACCATCCTTGAGCTTCTCCGACTTTTGGAAGGGTTAGGGTTAGGGTTAGGGATGAAAGCACATAGGAGAAAGAGATATTCTTGAATAACGTTTTTTGTGAAGGTCGGAGAGACTTGCAAGTAGGCTCTACCCCCACTAAATGGGGTAGCGCGCATCGATCGGTACCATCCTTGAGCTTCTCCGACTTTCGGAAGGGTTAGGGTTAGGGTTAGGGATGAAAGCACATAGGAGAAAGAGATATTCTTGAATAACTTTTTTTGTGAAGGTCGGAGAGACTTGAAAAGTGGTTGCATCTGGACTAATTTGGGTCCTGCGGATCGATTGGTACCATCCCCGAGCTTGTACGACCTTCGGAAGAGGTCGACCGACGAAATTCCCCCAAATCTGAGGAGATATTCTTGAATAACTTTTTTTGTGAATGTCGGAGAGACTTGCAAGTAGGCTCTACCCCCACTAAATGGGGTAGCGCGCATCGATCGGTACCATCCTTGAGCTTCTCCGACTTTCGGAAGGGTTAGGGTTAGGGTTAGGGATGAAAGCACATAGGAGAAAGAGATATTCTTGAATAACTTTTTTTGTGAAGGTCGGAGAGACTTGGAAAGTGGTTGCATCTGGACTAATTTGGGTCCTGCGGATCGATTGGTACCATCCCCGAGCTTGTACGACCTTCGGAAGAGGTCCACCGACGAAATTCCCCCAAATCTGAGGAGATATTCTTGAATAACTTTTTTTGTGAAGGTCGGAGAGACTTGCAAGTAGGCTCTACCCCCACTAAATGGGGTAGCGCGCATCGATCGGTACCATCCTTGAGCTTCTCCGACTTTCGGAAGGGTTAGGGATGAAAGCACATAGGAGAAAGAGATATTCTTGAATAACTTTTTTTGTGAAGGTCGGAGAGACTTGCAAGTAGGCTCTACCCCCACTAAATGGGGTAGCGCGCATCGATCGTTAACATCCTTGAGCTTCTCCGACTTTCGGAAGGGTTAGGGTTAGGGTTAGGGATGAAAGCACATAGGAGAAAGAGATATTCTTGAATAACTTTTTTTGTGAAGGTCGGAGAGACTTGCAAGTAGGCTCTACCCCCACTAAATGGGGTAGCGCGCATCGATCGGTACCATCCTTGAGCTTCTCCGACTTTCGGAAGGGTTAGGGTTAGGGTTAGGGATGAAAGCACATAGGAGAAAGAGATATTCTTGAATAACTTTTTTTGTGAAGGTCGGAGAGACTTGGAAAGTGGTTGCATCTGGACTAATTTGGGTCCTGCGGATCGATTGGTACCATCCCCGAGCTTGTACGACCTTCGGAAGAGGTCGACCGACGAAATTCCCCCAAATCTGAGGAGATATTCTTGAATAACTTTTTTTGTGAAGGTCGGAGAGACTTGCAAGTAGGCTCTACCCCCACTAAATGGGGTAGCGCGCATCGATCGGTACCATCCTTGAGCTTCTCCGACTTTCGGAAGGGTTAGGGTTAGGGTTAGGGATGAAAGCACATAGGAGAAAGAGATATTCTTGAATAACTTTTTTTGTGAAGGTCGGAGAGACTTGCAAGTAGGCTCTACCCCCACTAAATGGGGTAGCGCGCATCGATCGGTACCATCCTTGAGCTTCTCCGACTTTTGTAAGGGTTAGGGTTAGGGTTAGGGATGAAAGCACATAGGAGAAAGAGATATTCTTGAATAACTTTTTTTGTGAAGGTCGGAGAGACTTGCAAGTAGGCTCTACCCCCACTAAATGGGGTAGCGCGCATCGATCGGTACCATCCTTGAGCTTCTCCGACTTTCGGAAGGGTTAGGGTTAGGGTTAGGGATGAAAGCACATAGGAGAAAGAGATATTCTTGAATAACGTTTTTTGTGAAGGTCGGAGAGACTTGGAAAGTGGTTGCATCTGGACTAATTTGGGTCCTGCGGATCGATTGGTACCATCCCCGAGCTTGTACGACCTTCGGAAGAGGTCGACCGACGAAATTCCCCCAAATCTGAGGAGATATTCTTGAATAACTTTTTTTGTGAAGGTCGGAGAGACTTGCAAGTAGGCTCTACCCCCACTAAATGGGGTTGCGCGCATCGATCGGTACCATCCTTGAGCTTCTCCGACTTTTGGAAGGGTTAGGGTTAGGGTTAGGGATGAAAGCACATAGGAGAAAGAGATATTCTTGAATAACGTTTTTTGTGAAGGTCGGAGAGACTTGCAAGTAGGCTCTACCCCCACTAAATGGGGTAGCGCGCATCGATCGGTACCATCCTTGAGCTTCTCCGACTTTCGGAAGGGTTAGGGTTAGGGTTAGGGATGAAAGCACATAGGAGAAAGAGATATTCTTGAATAACTTTTTTTGTGAAGGTCGGAGAGACTTGAAAAGTGGTTGCATCTGGACTAATTTGGGTCCTGCGGATCGATTGGTACCATCCCCGAGCTTGTACGACCTTCGGAAGAGGTCGACCGACGAAATTCCCCCAAATCTGAGGAGATATTCTTGAATAACTTTTTTTGTGAATGTCGGAGAGACTTGCAAGTAGGCTCTACCCCCACTAAATGGGGTAGCGCGCATCGATCGGTACCATCCTTGAGCTTCTCCGACTTTCGGAAGGGTTAGGGTTAGGGTTAGGGATGAAAGCACATAGGAGAAAGAGATATTCTTGAATAACTTTTTTTGTGAAGGTCGGAGAGACTTGGAAAGTGGTTGCATCTGGACTAATTTGGGTCCTGCGGATCGATTGGTACCATCCCCGAGCTTGTACGACCTTCGGAAGAGGTCCACCGACGAAATTCCCCCAAATCTGAGGAGATATTCTTGAATAACTTTTTTTGTGAAGGTCGGAGAGACTTGCAAGTAGGCTCTACCCCCACTAAATGGGGTAGCGCGCATCGATCGGTACCATCCTTGAGCTTCTCCGACTTTCGGAAGGGTTAGGGTTAGGGATGAAAGCACATAGGAGAAAGAGATATTCTTGAATAACTTTTTTTGTGAAGGTCGGAGAGACTTGCAAGTAGGCTCTACCCCCACTAAATGGGGTAGCGCGCATCGATCGGTACCATCTTTGAGCTTCTCCGACTTTCGGAAGGGTTAGGGTTAGGGTTAGGGATGAAAGCACATAGGAGAAAGAGATATTCTTGAATAACGTTTTTTGTGAAGGTCGGAGAGACTTGGAAAGTGGTTGCATCTGGACTAATTTGGGTCCTGCGGATCGATTGGTACCATCCCCGAGCTTGTACGACCTTCGGAAGAGGTCGACCGACGAAATTCCCCCAAATCTGAGGAGATATTCTTGAATAACTTTTTTTGTGAAGGTCGGAGAGACTTGCAAGTAGGCTCTACCCCCACTAAATGGGGTAGCGCGCATCGATCGGTACCATCCTTGAGCTTCTCCGACTTTCGGAAGGGTTAGGGTTAGGGTTAGGGATGAAAGCACATAGGAGAAAGAGATATTCTTGAATAACTTTTTTTGTGAAGGTCGGAGAGACTTGCAAGTAGGCTCTACCCCCACTAAATGGGGTAGCGCGCATCGATCGGTACCATCCTTGAGCTTCTCCGACTTTCGGAAGGGTTAGGGTTAGGGTTAGGGATGAAAGCACATAGGAGAAAGAGATATTCTTGAATAACTTTTTTTGTGAAGGTCGGAGAGACTTGCAAGTAGGCTCTACCCCCACTAAATGGGGTAGCGCGCATCGATCGGTACCATCCTTGAGCTTCTCCGACTTTCGGAAGGGTTAGGGTTAGGGTTAGGGATGAAAGCACATAGGAGAAAGAGATATTCTTGAATAACTTTTTTTGTGAAGGTCGGAGAGACTTGAAAAGTGGTTGCATCTGGACTAATTTGGGTCCTGCGGATCGATTGGTACCATCCCCGAGCTTGTACGACCTTCGGAAGAGGTCGACCGACGAAATTCCCCCAAATCTGAGGAGATATTCTTGAATAACTTTTTTTGTGAAGGTCGGAGAGACTTGCAAGTAGGCTCTACCCCCACTAAATGGGGTAGCGCGCATCGATCGGTACCATCCTTGAGCTTCTCCGACTTTCGGAAGGGTTAGGGTTAGGGTTAGGGATGAAAGCACATAGGAGAAAGAGATATTCTTGAATAACTTTTTTTGTGAAGGTCGGAGAGACTTGCAAGTAGGCTCTACCCCCACTAAATGGGGTAGCGCGCATCGATCGGTACCATCCTTGAGCTTCTCCGACTTTTGTAAGGGTTAGGGTTAGGGTTAGGGATGAAAGCACATAGGAGAAAGAGATATTCTTGAATAACTTTTTTTGTGAAGGTCGGAGAGACTTGCAAGTAGGCTCTACCCCCACTAAATGGGGTAGCGCGCATCGATCGGTACCATCCTTGAGCTTCTCCGACTTTCGGAAGGGTTAGGGTTAGGGTTAGGGATGAAAGCACATAGGAGAAAGAGATATTCTTGAATAACTTTTTTTTTGAAGGTCGGAGAGACTTGCAAGTAGGCTCTACCCCCACTAAATGGGGTAGCGCGCATCGATCGGTACCATCCTTGAGCTTCTCCGACTTTCGGAAGGGTTAGGGTTAGGGTTAGGGATGAAAGCACATAGGAGAAAGAGATATTCTTGAATAACGTTTTTTGTGAAGGTCGGAGAGACTTGCAAGTAGGCTCTACCCCCACTAAATGGGGTAGCGCGCATCGATCGGTACCATCCTTGAGCTTCTCCGACTTTCGGAAGGGTTAGGGTTAGTGTTAGGGATGAAAGCACATAGGAGAAAGAGATATTCTTGAATAACTTTTTTTGTGAAGGTCGGAGAGACTTGGAAAGTGGTTGCATCTGGACTAATTTGGGTCCTGCGGATCGATTGGTACCATCCCCGAGCTTGTACGACCTTCGGAAGAGGTCGACCGACGAAATTCCCCCAAATCTGAGGAGATATTCTTGAATAACTTTTTTTGTGAAGGTCGGAGAGACTTGCAAGTAGGCTCTACCCCCACTAAATGGGGTAGCGCGCATCGATCGGTACCATCCTTGAGCTTCTCCGACTTTCGGAAGGGTTAGGGTTAGGGTTAGGGATGAAAGCACATAGGAGAAAGAGATATTCTTGAATAACTTTTTTTGTGAAGGTCGGAGAGACTTGCAAGTAGGCTCTACCCCCACTAAATGGGGTAGCGCGCATCGATCGGTACCATCCTTGAGCTTCTCCGACTTTCGGAAGGGTTAGGGTTAGGGTTAGGGATGAAAGCACATAGGAGAAAGAGATATTCTTGAATAACGTTTTTTGTGAAGGTCGGAGAGACTTGGAAAGTGGTTGCATCTGGACTAATTTGGGTCCTGCGGATCGATTGGTACCATCCCCGAGCTTGTACGACCTTCGGAAGAGGTCGACCGACGAAATTCCCCCAAATCTGAGGAGATATTCTTGAATAACTTTTTTTGTGAAGGTCGGAGAGACTTGCAAGTAGGCTCTACCCCCACTAAATGGGGTTGCGCGCATCGATCGGTACCATCCTTGAGCTTCTCCGACTTTTGGAAGGGTTAGGGTTAGGGTTAGGGATGAAAGCACATAGGAGAAAGAGATATTCTTGAATAACGTTTTTTGTGAAGGTCGGAGAGACTTGCAAGTAGGCTCTACCCCCACTAAATGGGGTAGCGCGCATCGATCGGTACCATCCTTGAGCTTCTCCGACTTTCGGAAGGGTTAGGGTTAGGGATGAAAGCACATAGGAGAAAGAGATATTCTTGAATAACTTTTTTTGTGAAGGTCGGAGAGACTTGCAAGTAGGCTCTACCCCCACTAAATGGGGTAGCGCGCATCGATCGGTACCATCCTTGAGCTTCTCCGACTTTCGGAAGGGTTAGGGTTAGGGTTAGGGATGAAAGCACATAGGAGAAAGAGATATTCTTGAATAACTTTTTTTGTGAAGGTCGGAGAGACTTGGAAAGTGGTTGCATCTGGACTAATTTGGGTCCTGCGGATCGATTGGTACCATCCCCGAGCTTGTACGACCTTCGGAAGAGGTCGACCGACGAAATTCCCCCAAATCTGAGGAGATATTCTTGAATAACTTTTTTTGTGAAGGTCGGAGAGACTTGCAAGTAGGCTCTACCCCCACTAAATGGGGTAGCGCGCATCGATCGGTACCATCCTTGAGCTTCTCCGACTTTCGGAAGGGTTAGGGTTAGGGTTAGGGATGAAAGCACATAGGAGAAAGAGATATTCTTGAATAACTTTTTTTGTGAAGGTCGGAGAGACTTGCAAGTAGGCTCTACCCCCACTAAATGGGGTAGCGCGCATAGATCGGTACCATCCTTGAGCTTCTCCGACTTTCGGAAGGGTTAGGGTTAGGGTTAGGGATGAAAGCACATAGGAGAAAGAGATATTCTTGAATAACGTTTTTTGTGAAGGTCGGAGAGACTTGGAAAGTGGTTGCATCTGGACTAATTTGGGTCCTGCGGATCGATTGGTACCATCCCCGAGCTTGTACGACCTTCGGAAGAGGTCGACCGACGAAATTCCCCCAAATCTGAGGAGATATTCTTGAATAACTTTTTTTGTGAAGGTCGGAGAGACTTGCAAGTAGGCTCTACCCCCACTAAATGGGGTTGCGCGCATCGATCGGTACCATCCTTGAGCTTCTCCGACTTTTGGAAGGGTTAGGGTTAGGGTTAGGGATGAAAGCACATAGGAGAAAGAGATATTCTTGAATAACGTTTTTTGTGAAGGTCGGAGAGACTTGCAAGTAGGCTCTACCCCCACTAAATGGGGTAGCGCGCATCGATCGGTACCATCCTTGAGCTTCTCCGACTTTCGGAAGGGTTAGGGTTAGGGTTAGGGATGAAAGCACATAGGAGAAAGAGATATTCTTGAATAACTTTTTTTGTGAAGGTCGGAGAGACTTGGAAAGTGGTTGCATCTGGACTAATTTGGGTCCTGCAGATCGATTGGTACCATCCCCGAGCTTGTACGACCTTCGGAAGAGGTCCACCGACGAAATTCCCCCAAATCTGAGGAGATATTCTTGAATAACTTTTTTTGTGAAGGTCGGAGAGACTTGCAAGTAGGCTCTACCCCCACTAAATGGGGTAGCGCGCATCGATCGGTACCATCCTTGAGCTTCTCCGACTTTCGGAAGGGTTAGGGTTAGGGATGAAAGCACATAGGAGAAAGAGATATTCTTGAATAACTTTTTTTGTGAAGGTCGGAGAGACTTGCAAGTAGGCTCTACCCCCACTAAATGGGGTAGCGCGCATCGATCGGTACCATCTTTGAGCTTCTCCGACTTTCGGAAGGGTTAGGGTTAGGGATGAAAGCACATAGGAGAAAGAGATATTCTTGAATAACGTTTTTTGTGAAGGTCGGAGAGACTTGGAAAGTGGTTGCATCTGGACTAATTTGGGTCCTGCGGATCGATTGGTACCATCCCCGAGCTTGTACGACCTTCGGAAGAGGTCGACCGACGAAATTCCCCCAAATCTGAGGAGATATTCTTGAATAACTTTTTTTGTGAAGGTCGGAGAGACTTGCAAGTAGGCTCTACCCCCACTAAATGGGGTTGCGCGCATCGATCGGTACCATCCTTGAGCTTCTCCGACTTTTGGAAGGGTTAGGGTTAGGGTTAGGGATGAAAGCACATAGGAGAAAGAGATATTCTTGAATAACGTTTTTTGTGAAGGTCGGAGAGACTTGCAAGTAGGCTCTACCCCCACTAAATGGGGTAGCGCGCATCGATCGGTACCATCCTTGAGCTTCTCCGACTTTCGGAAGGGTTAGGGTTAGGGTTAGGGATGAAAGCACATAGGAGAAAGAGATATTCTTGAATAACTTTTTTTGTGAAGGTCGGAGAGACTTGAAAAGTGGTTGCATCTGGACTAATTTGGGTCCTGCGGATCGATTGGTACCATCCCCGAGCTTGTACGACCTTCGGAAGAGGTCGACCGACGAAATTCCCCCAAATCTGAGGAGATATTCTTGAATAACTTTTTTTGTGAATGTCGGAGAGACTTGCAAGTAGGCTCTACCCCCACTAAATGGGGTAGCGCGCATCGATCGGTACCATCCTTGAGCTTCTCCGACTTTCGGAAGGGTTAGGGTTAGGGTTAGGGATGAAAGCACATAGGAGAAAGAGATATTCTTGAATAACTTTTTTTGTGAAGGTCGGAGAGACTTGGAAAGTGGTTGCATCTGGACTAATTTGGGTCCTGCGGATCGATTGGTACCATCCCCGAGCTTGTACGACCTTCGGAAGAGGTCCACCGACGAAATTCCCCCAAATCTGAGGAGATATTCTTGAATAACTTTTTTTGTGAAGGTCGGAGAGACTTGCAAGTAGGCTCTACCCCCACTAAATGGGGTAGCGCGCATCGATCGGTACCATCCTTGAGCTTCTCCGACTTTCGGAAGGGTTAGGGTTAGGGTTAGGGATGAAAGCACATAGGAGAAAGAGATATTCTTGAATAACGTTTTTTGTGAAGGTCGGAGAGACTTGCAAGTAGGCTCTACCCCCACTAAATGGGGTAGCGCGCATCGATCGGTACCATCCTTGAGCTTCTCCGACTTTCGGAAGGGTTAGGGTTAGGGTTAGGGATGAAAGCACATAGGAGAAAGAGATATTCTTGAATAACTTTTTTTGTGAAGGTCGGAGAGACTTGCAAAGTGGTTGCATCTGGACTAATTTGGGTCCTGCGGATCGATTGGTACCATCCCCGAGCTTGTACGACCTTCGGAAGAGGTCGACCGACGAAATTCCCCCAAATCTGAGGAGATATTCTTGAATAACTTTTTTTGTGAATGTCGGAGAGACTTGCAAGTAGGCTCTACCCCCACTAAATGGGGTAGCACGCATCGATCGGTACCATCCTTGAGCTTCTCCGACTTTCGGAAGGGTTAGGGTTAGGGTTAGGGATGAAAGCACATAGGAGAAAGAGATATTCTTGAATAACGTTTTTTGTGAAGGTCGGAGAGACTTGCAAGTAGGCTCTACCCCCACTAAATGGGGTAGCGCGCATCGATCGGTACCATCCTTGAGCTTCTCCGACTTTCGGAAGGGTTAGGGTTAGGGATGAAAGCACATAGGAGAAAGAGATATTCTTGAATAACTTTTTTTGTGAAGGTCGGAGAGACTTGAAAAGTGGTTGCATCTGGACTAATTTGGGTCCTGCAGATCGATTGGTACCATCCCCGAGCTTGTACGACCTTCGGAAGAGGTCGACCGACGAAATTCCCCCAAATCTGAGGAGATATTCTTGAATAACTTTTTTTGTGAAGGTCGGAGAGACTTGCAAGTAGGCTCTACCCCCACTAAATTGGGTAGCGCGCATCGATCGGTACCATCCTTGAGCTTCTCCGACTTTCGGAAGGGTTAGGGTTAGGGTTAGGGATGAAAGCACATAGGAGAAAGAGATATTCTTGAATAACTTTTTTTGTGAAGGTCGGAGAGACTTGCAAGTAGGCTCTACCCCCACTAAATGGGGTAGCGCGCATCGATCGGTACCATCCTTGAGCTTCTCCGACTTTCGGAAGGGTTAGGGTTAGGGTTAGGGATGAAAGCACATAGGAGAAAGAGATATTCTTGAATAACTTTTTTTGTGAAGGTCGGAGAGACTTGGAAAGTGGTTGCATCTGGACTAATTTGGGTCCTGCGGATCGATTGGTACCATCCCCGAGCTTGTACGACCTTCGGAAGAGGTCGACCGACGAAATTCCCCAAAATCTGAGGAGATATTCTTGAATAACTTTTTTTGTGAAGGTCGGAGAGACTTGCAAGTAGGCTCTACCCCCACTAAATGGGGTAGCGCGCATCGATCGGTACCATCCTTGAGCTTCTCCGACTTTCGGAAGGGTTAGGGTTAGGGTTAGGGATGAAAGCACATAGGAGAAAGAGATATTCTTGAATAACGTTTTTTGTGAAGGTCGGAGAGACTTGCAAGTAGGCTCTACCCCCACTAAATGGGGTAGCGCGCATCGATCGGTACCATCCTTGAGCTTCTCCGACTTTCGGAAGGGTTAGGGTTAGGGTTAGGGATGAAAGCACATAGGAGAAAGAGATATTCTTGAATAACGTTTTTTGTGAAGGTCGGAGAGACTTGCAAGTAGGCTCTACCCCCACTAAATGGGGTAGCGCGCATCGATCGGTACCATCTTTGAGCTTCTCCGACTTTCGGAAGGGTTAGGGTTAGGGTTAGGGATGAAAGCACATAGGAGAAAGAGATATTCTTGAATAACTTTTTTTGTGAAGGTCGGAGAGACTTGCAAGTAGGCTCTACCCCCACTAAATGGGGTAGCGCGCATCGATCGGTACCATCCTTGAGCTTCTCCGACTTTCGGAAGGGTTAGGGTTAGGGTTAGGGATGAAAGCACATAGGAGAAAGAGATATTCTTGAATAACTTTTTTTGTGAAGGTCGGAGAGACTTGCAAAGTGGTTGCATCTGGACTAATTTGGGTCCTGCGGATCGATTGGTACCATCCCCGAGCTTGTACGACCTTCGGAAGAGGTCGACCGACGAAATTCCCCCAAATCTGAGGAGATATTCTTGAATAACTTTTTTTGTGAATGTCGGAGAGACTTGCAAGTAGGCTCTACCCCCACTAAATGGGGTAGCACGCATCGATCGGTACCATCCTTGAGCTTCTCCGACTTTCGGAAGGGTTAGGGTTAGGGTTAGGGATGAAAGCACATAGGAGAAAGAGATATTCTTGAATAACGTTTTTTGTGAAGGTCGGAGAGACTTGCAAGTAGGCTCTACCCCCACTAAATGGGGTAGCGCGCATCGATCGGTACCATCCTTGAGCTTCTCCGACTTTCGGAAGGGTTAGGGTTAGGGATGAAAGCACATAGGAGAAAGAGATATTCTTGAATAACTTTTTTTGTGAAGGTCGGAGAGACTTGGAAAGTGGTTGCATCTGGACTAATTTGGGTCCTGCGGATCGATTGGTACCATCCCCGAGCTTGTACGACCTTCGGAAGAGGTCGACCGACGAAATTCCCCCAAATCTGAGGAGATATTCTTGAATAACTTTTTTTGTGAAGGTCGGAGAGACTTGCAAGTAGGCTCTACCCCCACTAAATGGGGTAGCGCGCATCGATCGGTACCATCTTTGAGCTTCTCCGACTTTCGGAAGGGTTAGGGTTAGGGTTAGGGATGAAAGCACATAGGAGAAAGAGATATTCTTGAATAACTTTTTTTGTGAAGGTCGGAGAGACTTGCAAGTAGGCTCTACCCCCACTAAATGGGGTAGCGCGCATCGATCGGTACCATCCTTGAGCTTCTCCGACTTTCGGAAGGGTTAGGGTTAGGGTTAGGGATGAAAGCACATAGGAGAAAGAGATATTCTTGAATAACTTTTTTTGTGAAGGTCGGAGAGACTTGGAAAGTGGTTGCATCTGGACTAATTTGGGTCCTGCGGATCGATTGGTACCATCCCCGAGCTTGTACGACCTTCGGAAGAGGTCGACCGACGAAATTCCCCCAAATCTGAGGAGATATTCTTGAATAACTTTTTTTGTGAAGGTCGGAGAGACTTGCAAGTAGGCTCTACCCCCACTAAATGGGGTAGCGCGCATCGATCGGTACCATCCTTGAGCTTCTCCGACTTTCGGAAGGGTTAGGGTTAGGGTTAGGGATGAAAGCACATAGGAGAAAGAGATATTCTTGAATAACTTTTTTTGTGAAGGTCGGAGAGACTTGCAAGTAGGCTCTACCCCCACTAAATGGGGTAGCGCGCATCGATCGGTACCATCCTTGAGCTTCTCCGACTTTTGTAAGGGTTAGGGTTAGGGTTAGGGATGAAAGCACATAGGAGAAAGAGATATTCTTGAATAACTTTTTTTGTGAAGGTCGGAGAGACTTGCAAGTAGGCTCTACCCCCACTAAATGGGGTAGCGCGCATCGATCGGTACCATCCTTGAGCTTCTCCGACTTTCGGAAGGGTTAGGGTTAGGGTTAGGGATGAAAGCACATAGGAGAAAGAGATATTCTTGAATAACTTTTTTTTTGAAGGTCGGAGAGACTTGCAAGTAGGCTCTACCCCCACTAAATGGGGTAGCGCGCATCGATCGGTACCATCCTTGAGCTTCTCCGACTTTCGGAAGGGTTAGGGTTAGGGTTAGGGATGAAAGCACATAGGAGAAAGAGATATTCTTGAATAACGTTTTTTGTGAAGGTCGGAGAGACTTGCAAGTAGGCTCTACCCCCACTAAATGGGGTAGCGCGCATCGATCGGTACCATCCTTGAGCTTCTCCGACTTTCGGAAGGGTTAGGGTTAGGGATGAAAGCACATAGGAGAAAGAGATATTCTTGAATAACTTTTTTTGTGAAGGTCGGAGAGACTTGGAAAGTGGTTGCATCTGGACTAATTTGGGTCCTGCAGATCGATTGGTACCATCCCCGAGCTTGTACGACCTTCGGAAGAGGTCGACCGACGAAATTCCCCCAAATCTGAGGAGATATTCTTGAATAACTTTTTTTGTGAAGGTCGGAGAGACTTGCAAGTAGGCTCTACCCCCACTAAATGGGGTAGCGCGCATCGATCGGTACCATCCTTGAGCTTCTCCGACTTTCGGAAGGGTTAGGGTTAGGGTTAGGGATGAAAGCACATAGGAGAAAGAGATATTCTTGAATAACTTTTTTTGTGAAGGTCGGAGAGACTTGCAAGTAGGCTCTACCCCCACTAAATGGGGTAGCGCGCATCGATCGGTACCATCCTTGAGCTTCTCCGACTTTCGGAAGGGTTAGGGTTAGGGTTAGGGATGAAAGCACATAGGAGAAAGAGATATTCTTGAATAACGTTTTTTGTGAAGGTCGGAGAGACTTGGAAAGTGGTTGCATCTGGACTAATTTGGGTCCTGCGGATCGATTGGTACCATCCCCGAGCTTGTACGACCTTCGGAAGAGGTCGACCGACGAAATTCCCCCAAATCTGAGGAGATATTCTTGAATAACTTTTTTTTGTGAATATCGGAGAGACTTGCAAGTAGGCTCTACCCCCACTAAATGGGGTAGCGCGCATCGATCGGTACCATCCTTGAGCTTCTCCGACTTTCGGAAGGGTTAGGGTTAGGGTTAGGGATGAAAGCACATAGGAGAAAGAGATATTCTTGAATAACGTTTTTTGTGAAGGTCGGAGAGACTTGCAAGTAGGCTCTACCCCCACTAAATGGGGTAGCGCGCATCGATCGGTACCATCCTTGAGCTTCTCCGACTTTCGGAAGGGTTAGGGTTAGGGATGAAAGCACATAGGAGAAAGAGATATTCTTGATTAACTTTTTTTGTGAAGGTCGGAGAGACTTGGAAAGTGGTTGCATCTGGACTAATTTGGGTCCTGCGGATCGATTGGTACCATCCCCGAGCTTGTACGACCTTCGGAAGAGGTCGACCGACGAAATTCCCCCAAATCTGAGGAGATATTCTTGAATAACTTTTTTTGTGAAGGTCGGAGAGACTTGCAAGTAGGCTCTACCCCCACTAAATGGGGTAGCGCGCATCGATCGGTACCATCCTTGAGCTTCTCCGACTTTCGGAAGGGTTAGGGTTAGGGTTAGGGATGAAAGCACATAGGAGAAAGAGATATTCTTGAATAACTTTTTTTGTGAAGGTCGGAGAGACTTGGAAAGTGGTTGCATCTGGACTAATTTGGGTCCTGCAGATCGATTGGTACCATCCCCGAGCTTGTACGACCTTCGGAAGAGGTCGACCGACGAAATTCCCCCAAATCTGAGGAGATATTCTTGAATAACTTTTTTTGTGAATGTCGGAGAGACTTGCAAGTAGGCTCTACCCCCACTAAATGGGGTAGCGCGCATCGATCGGTACCATCCTTGAGCTTCTCCGACTTTCGGAAGGGTTAGGGTTAGGGTTAGGGATGAAAGCACATAGGAGAAAGAGATATTCTTGAATAACGTTTTTTGTGAAGGTCGGAGAGACTTGCAAGTAGGCTCTACCCCCACTAAATGGGGTAGCGCGCATCGATCGGTACCATCCTTGAGCTTCTCCGACTTTCGGAAGGGTTAGGGTTAGGGTTAGGGATGAAAGCACATAGGAGAAAGAGATATTCTTGAATAACGTTTTTTGTGAAGGTCGGAGAGACTTGCAAGTAGGCTCTACCCCCACTAAATGGGGTAGCGCGCATCGATCGGTACCATCCTTGAGCTTCTCCGACTTTCGGAAGGGTTAGGGTTAGGGTTAGGGATGAAAGCACATAGGAGAAAGAGATATTCTTGAATAACTTTTTTGTGAAGGTCGGAGAGACTTGCAAGTAGGCTCTACCCCCACTAAATGGGGTAGCGCGCATCGATCGGTACCATCCTTGAGCTTCTCCGACTTTCGGAAGGGTTAGGGTTAGGGTTAGGGATGAAAGCACATAGGAGAAAGAGATATTCTTGAATAACTTTTTTTGTGAAGGTCGGAGAGATTTGGAAAGTGGTTGCATCTGGACTAATTTGGGTCCTGCGGATCGATTGGTACCATCCCCGAGCTTGTACGACCTTCGGAAGAGGTCGACCGACGAAATTCCCCCAAATCTGAGGAGATATTCTTGAATAACTTTTTTTGTGAAGGTCGGAGAGACTTGCAAGTAGGCTCTACCCCCACTAAATGGGGTAGCGCGCATCGATCGGTACCATCCTTGAGCTTCTCCGACTTTCGGAAGGGTTAGGGTTAGGGTTAGGGATGAAAGCACATAGGAGAAAGAGATATTCTTGAATAACTTTTTTTTTGAAGGTCGGAGAGACTTGCAAGTAGGCTCTACCCCCACTAAATGGGGTAGCGCGCATCGATCGGTACCATCCTTGAGCTTCTCCGACTTTCGGAAGGGTTAGGGTTAGGGTTAGGGATGAAAGCACATAGGAGAAAGAGATATTCTTGAATAACGTTTTTTGTGAAGGTCGGAGAGACTTGCAAGTAGGCTCTACCCCCACTAAATGGGGTAGCGCGCATCGATCGGTACCATCCTTGAGCTTCTCCGACTTTCGGAAGGGTTAGGGTTAGGGTTAGGGATGAAAGCACATAGGAGAAAGAGATATTCTTGAATAACTTTTTTTGTGAAGGTCGGAGAGACTTGGAAAGTGGTTGCATCTGGACTAATTTGGGTCCTGCAGATCGATTGGTACCATCCCCGAGCTTGTACGACCTTCGGAAGAGGTCGACCGACGAAATTCCCCCAAATCTGAGGAGATATTCTTGAATAACTTTTTTTGTGAAGGTCGGAGAGACTTGCAAGTAGGCTCTACCCCCACTAAATGGGGTAGCGCGCATCGATCGGTACCATCCTTGAGCTTCTCCGACTTTCGGAAGGGTTAGGGTTAGGGTTAGGGATGAAAGCACATAGGAGAAAGAGATATTCTTGAATAACTTTTTTTGTGAAGGTCGGAGAGACTTGCAAGTAGGCTCTACCCCCACTAAATGGGGTAGCGCGCATCGATCGGTACCATCCTTGAGCTTCTCCGACTTTCGGAAGGGTTAGGGTTAGGGTTAGGGATGAAAGCACATAGGAGAAAGAGATATTCTTGAATAACGTTTTTTGTGAAGGTCGGAGAGACTTGGAAAGTGGTTGCATCTGGACTAATTTGGGTCCTGCGGATCGATTGGTACCATCCCCGAGCTTGTACGACCTTCGGAAGAGGTCGACCGACGAAATTCCCCCAAATCTGAGGAGATATTCTTGAATAACTTTTTTTGTGAAGGTCGGAGAGACTTGCAAGTAGGCTCTACCCCCACTAAATGGGGTTGCGCGCATCGATCGGTACCATCCTTGAGCTTCTCCGACTTTTGGAAGGGTTAGGGTTAGGGTTAGGGATGAAAGCACATAGGAGAAAGAGATATTCTTGAATAACGTTTTTTGTGAAGGTCGGAGAGACTTGCAAGTAGGCTCTACCCCCACTAAATGGGGTAGCGCGCATCGATCGGTACCATCCTTGAGCTTCTCCGACTTTCGGAAGGGTTAGGGTTAGGGTTAGGGATGAAAGCACATAGGAGAAAGAGATATTCTTGAATAACTTTTTTTGTGAAGGTCGGAGAGACTTGAAAAGTGGTTGCATCTGGACTAATTTGGGTCCTGCGGATCGATTGGTGCCATCCCCGAGCTTGTACGACCTTCGGAAGAGGTCGACCGACGAAATTCCCCCAAATCTGAGGAGATATTCTTGAATAACTTTTTTTTGTGAATGTCGGAGAGACTTGCAAGTAGGCTCTACCCCCACTAAATGGGGTAGCGCGCATCGATCGGTACCATCCTTGAGCTTCTCCGACTTTCGGAAGGGTTAGGGTTAGGGTTAGGGATGAAAGCACATAGGAGAAAGAGATATTCTTGAATAACGTTTTTTGTGAAGGTCGGAGAGACTTGCAAGTAGGCTCTACCCCCACTAAATGGGGTAGCGCGCATCGATCGGTACCATCCTTGAGCTTCTCCGACTTTCGGAAGGGTTAGGGTTAGGGTTAGGGATGAAAGCACATAGGAGAAAGAGATATTCTTGAATAACGTTTTTTGTGAAGGTCGGAGAGACTTGCAAGTAGGCTCTACCCCCACTAAATGGGGTAGCGCGCATCGATCGGTACCATCCTTGAGCTTCTCCGACTTTCGGAAGGGTTAGGGTTAGGGTTAGGGATGAAAGCACATAGGAGAAAGAGATATTCTTGAATAACTTTTTTTGTGAAGGTCGGAGAGACTTGGGAAGTGGTTGCATCTGAACTAATTTGGGTCCTGCGGATCGATTGGTACCATCCCCGAGCTTGTACGACCTTCGGAAGAGGTCGACCGACGAAATTCCCCCAAATCTGAGGAGATATTCTTGAATAACTTTTTTTGTGAAGGTCGGAGAGACTTGCAAGTAGGCTCTACCCCCACTAAATGGGGTAGCGCGCATCGATCGGTACCATCCTTGAGCTTCTCCGACTTTCGGAAGGGTTAGGGTTAGGGTTAGGGATGAAAGCACATAGGAGAAAGAGATATTCTTGAATAACTTTTTTTGTGAAGGTCGGAGAGACTTGCAAGTAGGCTCTACCCCCACTAAATGGGGTAGCGCGCATCGATCGGTACCATCCTTGAGCTTCTCCGACTTTCGGAAGGGTTAGGGTTAGGGTTAGGGATGAAAGCACATAGGAGAAAGAGATATTCTTGAATAACTTTTTTTGTGAAGGTCGGAGAGACTTGGAAAGTGGTTGCATCTGGACTAATTTGGGTCCTGCGGATCGATTGGTACCATCCCCGAGCTTGTACGACCTTCGGAAGAGGTCGACCGACGAAATTCCCCCAAATCTGAGGAGATATTCTTGAATAACTTTTTTTGTGAAGGTCGGAGAGACTTGCAAGTAGGCTCTACCCCCACTAAATGGGGTAGCGCGCATCGATCGGTACCATCCTTGAGCTTCTCCGACTTTCGGAAGGGTTAGGGTTAGGGATGAAAGCACATAGGAGAAAGAGATATTCTTGAATAACGTTTTTTGTGAAGGTCGGAGAGACTTGCAAGTAGGCTCTACCCCCACTAAATGGGGTAGCGCGCATCGATCGGTACCATCCTTGAGCTTCTCCGACTTTCGGAAGGGTTAGGGTTAGGGTTAGGGATGAAAGCACATAGGAGAAAGAGATATTCTTGAATAACTTTTTTTGTGAAGGTCGGAGAGACTTGAAAAGTGGTTGCATCTGGACTAATTTGGGTCCTGCGGATCGATTGGTACCATCCCCGAGCTTGTACGACCTTCGGAAGAGGTCGACCGACGAAATTCCCCCAAATCTGAGGAGATATTCTTGAATAACTTTTTTTGTGAAGGTCGGAGAGACTTGCAAGTAGGCTCTACCCCCACTAAATGGGGTAGCGCGCATCGATCGGTACCATCCTTGAGCTTCTCCGACTTTCGGAAGGGTTAGGGTTAGGGTTAGGGATGAAAGCACATAGGAGAAAGAGATATTCTTGAATAACTTTTTTGTGAAGGTCGGAGAGACTTGCAAGTAGGCTCTACCCCCACTAAATGGGGTAGCGCGCATCGATCGGTACCATCCTTGAGCTTCTCCGACTTTCGGAAGGGTTAGGGTTAGGGTTAGGGATGAAAGCACATAGGAGAAAGAGATATTCTTGAATAACTTTTTTTGTGAAGGTCGGAGAGACTTGGAAAGTGGTTGCATCTGGACTAATTTGGGTCCTGCGGATCGATTGGTACCATCCCCGAGCTTGTACGACCTTCGGAAGAGGTCGACCGACGAAATTCCCCCAAATCTGAGGAGATATTCTTGAATAACTTTTTTTGTGAAGGTCGGAGAGACTTGCAAGTAGGCTCTACCCCCACTAAATGGGGTAGCGCGCATCGATCGGTACCATCCTTGAGCTTCTCCGACTTTCGGAAGGGTTAGGGTTAGGGTTAGGGATGAAAGCACATAGGAGAAAGAGATATTCTTGAATAACGTTTTTTGTGAAGGTCGGAGAGACTTGCAAGTAGGCTCTACCCCCACTAAATGGGGTAGCGCGCATCGATCGGTACCATCCTTGAGCTTCTCCGACTTTCGGAAGGGTTAGGGTTAGGGTTAGGGATGAAAGCACATAGGAGAAAGAGATATTCTTGAATAACTTTTTTTGTGAAGGTCGGAGAGACTTGGAAAGTGGTTGCATCTGGACTAATTTGGGTCCTGCGGATCGATTGGTACCATCCCCGAGCTTGTACGACCTTCGGAAGAGGTCGACCGACGAAATTCCCCCAAATCTGAGGAGATATTCTTGAATAACTTTTTTTGTGAAGGTCGGAGAGACTTGCAAGTAGGCTCTACCCCCACTAAATGGGGTAGCGCGCATCGATCGGTACCATCCTTGAGCTTCTCCGACTTTCGGAAGGGTTAGGGTTAGGGTTAGGGATGAAAGCACATAGGAGAAAGAGATATTCTTGAATAACGTTTTTTGTGAAGGTCGGAGAGACTTGCAAGTAGGCTCTACCCCCACTAAATGGGGTAGCGCGCATCGATCGGTACCATCCTTGAGCTTCTCCGACTTTCGGAAGGGTTAGGGTTAGGGTTAGGGATGAAAGCACATAGGAGAAAGAGATATTCTTGAATAACTTTTTTTGTGAAGGTCGGAGAGACTTGGTAAGTGGTTGCATCTGGACTAATTTGGGTCCTGCAGATCGATTGGTACCATCCCCGAGCTTGTACGACCTTCGGAAGAGGTCGACCGACGAAATTCCCCCAAATCTGAGGAGATATTCTTGAATAACTTTTTTTGTGAATGTCGGAGAGACTTGCAAGTAGGCTCTACCCCCACTAAATGGGGTAGCGCGCATCGATCGGTACTATCCTTGAGCTTCTCCGACTTTCGGAAGGGTTAGGGTTAGGGTTAGGGATGAAAGCACATAGGAGAAAGAGATATTCTTGAATAACGTTTTTTGTGAAGGTCGGAGAGACTTGCAAGTAGGCTCTACCCCCACTAAATGGGGTAGCGCGCATCGATCGGTACCATCCTTGAGCTTCTCCGACTTTCGGAAGGGTTAGGGTTAGGGTTAGGGATGAAAGCACATAGGAGAAAGAGATATTCTTGAATAACTTTTTTTGTGAAGGTCGGAGAGACTTGGAAAGTGGTTGCATCTGGACTAATTTGGGTCCTGCGGATCGATTGGTACCATCCCCGAGCTTGTACGACCTTCGGAAGAGGTCGACCGACGAAATTCCCCCAAATCTGAGGAGATATTCTTGAATAACTTTTTTTGTGAAGGTCGGAGAGACTTGCAAGTAGGCTCTACCCCCACTAAATTGGGTAGCGCGCATCGATCGGTACCATCCTTGAGCTTCTCCGACTTTCGGAAGGGTTAGGGTTAGGGTTAGGGATGAAAGCACATAGGAGAAAGAGATATTCTTGAATAACTTTTTTTGTGAAGGTCGGAGAGACTTGCAAGTAGGCTCTACCCCCACTAAATGGGGTAGCGCGCATCGATCGGTACCATCCTTGAGCTTCTCCGACTTTCGGAAGGGTTAGGGTTAGGGTTAGGGATGAAAGCACATAGGAGAAAGAGATATTCTTGAATAACTTTTTTTGTGAAGGTCGGAGAGACTTGGAAAGTGGTTGCATCTGGACTAATTTGGGTCCTGCGGATCGATTGGTACCATCCCCGAGCTTGTACGACCTTCGGAAGAGGTCGACCGACGAAATTCCCCAAAATCTGAGGAGATATTCTTGAATAACTTTTTTTGTGAAGGTCGGAGAGACTTGCAAGTAGGCTCTACCCCCACTAAATGGGGTAGCGCGCATCGATCGGTACCATCCTTGAGCTTCTCCGACTTTCGGAAGGGTTAGGGTTAGGGTTAGGGATGAAAGCACATAGGAGAAAGAGATATTCTTGAATAACGTTTTTTGTGAAGGTCGGAGAGACTTGCAAGTAGGCTCTACCCCCACTAAATGGGGTAGCGCGCATCGATCGGTACCATCCTTGAGCTTCTCCGACTTTCGGAAGGGTTAGGGTTAGGGTTAGGGATGAAAGCACATAGGAGAAAGAGATATTCTTGAATAACGTTTTTTGTGAAGGTCGGAGAGACTTGCAAGTAGGCTCTACCCCCACTAAATGGGGTAGCGCGCATCGATCGGTACCATCCTTGAGCTTCTCCGACTTTCGGAAGGGTTAGGGTTAGGGTTAGGGATGAAAGCACATAGGAGAAAGAGATATTCTTGAATAACTTTTTTTGTGAAGGTCGGAGAGACTTGGAAAGTGGTTGCATCTGGACTAATTTGGGTCCTGCGGATCGATTGGTACCATCCCCGAGCTTGTACGACCTTCGGAAGAGGTCGACCGACGAAATTCCCCCAAATCTGAGGAGATATTCTTGAATAACTTTTTTTGTGAAGGTCGGAGAGACTTGCAAGTAGGCTCTTCCCCCACTAAATGGGGTAGCGCGCATCGATCGGTACCATCCTTGAGCTTCTCCGACTTTCGGAAGGGTTAGGGTTAGGGTTAGGGATGAAAGCACATAGGAGAAAGAGATATTCTTGAATAACGTTTTTTGTGAAGGTCGGAGAGACTTGCAAGTAGGCTCTACCCCCACTAAATGGGGTAGCGCGCATCGATCGGTACCATCCTTGAGCTTCTCCGACTTTCGGAAGGGTTAGGGTTAGGGTTAGGGATGAAAGCACATAGGAGAAAGAGATATTCTTGAATAACTTTTTTTGTGAAGGTCGGAGAGACTTGGTAAGTGGTTGCATCTGGACTAATTTGGGTCCTGCAGATCGATTGGTACCATCCCCGAGCTTGTACGACCTTCGGAAGAGGTCGACCGACGAAATTCCCCCAAATCTGAGGAGATATTCTTGAATAACTTTTTTTGTGAATGTCGGAGAGACTTGCAAGTAGGCTCTACCCCCACTAAATGGGGTAGCGCGCATCGATCGGTACCATCCTTGAGCTTCTCCGACTTTCGGAAGGGTTAGGGTTAGGGTTAGGGATGAAAGCACATAGGAGAAAGAGATATTCTTGAATAACGTTTTTTGTGAAGGTCGGAGAGACTTGCAAGTAGGCTCTACCCCCACTAAATGGGGTAGCGCGCATCGATCGGTACCATCCTTGAGCTTCTCCGACTTTCGGAAGGGTTAGGGTTAGGGTTAGGGATGAAAGCACATAGGAGAAAGAGATATTCTTGAATAACTTTTTTTGTGAAGGTCGGAGAGACTTGGAAAGTGGTTGCATCTGGACTAATTTGGGTCCTGCGGATCGATTGGTACCATCCCCGAGCTTGTACGACCTTCGGAAGAGGTCGACCGACGAAATTCCCCCAAATCTGAGGAGATATTCTTGAATAACTTTTTTTGTGAAGGTCGGAGAGACTTGCAAGTAGGCTCTACCCCCACTAAATGGGGTAGCGCGCATCGATCGGTACCATCCTTGAGCTTCTCCGACTTTCGGAAGGGTTAGGGTTAGGGTTAGGGATGAAAGCACATAGGAGAAAGAGATATTCTTGAATAACTTTTTTTGTGAAGGTCGGAGAGACTTGCAAGTAGGCTCTACCCCCACTAAATGGGGTAGCGCGCATCGATCGGTACCATCCTTGAGCTTCTCCGACTTTCGGAAGGGTTAGGGTTAGGGTTAGGGATGAAAGCACATAGGAGAAAGAGATATTCTTGAATAACTTTTTTTGTGAAGGTCGGAGAGACTTGGAAAGTGGTTGCATCTGGACTAATTTGGGTCCTGCGGATCGATTGGTACCATCCCCGAGCTTGTACGACCTTCGGAAGAGGTCGACCGACGAAATTCCCCCAAATCTGAGGAGATATTCTTGAATAACTTTTTTTGTGAAGGTCGGAGAGACTTGCAAGTAGGCTCTACCCCCACTAAATGGGGTAGCGCGCATCGATCGGTACCATCCTTGAGCTTCTCCGACTTTCGGAAGGGTTAGGGTTAGGGTTAGGGATGAAAGCACATAGGAGAAAGAGATATTCTTGAATAACGTTTTTTGTGAAGGTCGGAGAGACTTGCAAGTAGGCTCTACCCCCACTAAATGGGGTAGCGCACATCGATCGGTACCATCCTTGAGCTTCTCCGACTTTCGGAAGGGTTAGGGTTAGGGTTAGGGATGAAAGCACATAGGAGAAAGAGATATTCTTGAATAACTTTTTTTGTGAAGGTCGGAGAGACTTGGAAAGTGGTTGCATCTGGACTAATTTGGGTCCTGCAGATCGATTGGTACCATCCCCGAGCTTGTACGACCTTCGGAAGAGGTCGACCGACGAAATTCCCCCAAATCTGAGGAGATATTCTTGAATAACTTTTTTTGTGAAGGTCGGAGAGACTTGCAAGTAGGCTCTACCCCCACTAAATGGGGTAGCGCGCATCGATCGGTACCATCTTTGAGCTTCTCCGACTTTCGGAAGGGTTAGGGTTAGGGTTAGGGATGAAAGCACATAGGAGAAAGAGATATTCTTGAATAACTTTTTTTGTGAAGGTCGGAGAGACTTGCAAGTAGGCTCTACCCCCACTAAATGGGGTAGCGCGCATCGATCGGTACCATCCTTGAGCTTCTCCGACTTTCGGAAGGGTTAGGGTTAGGGTTAGGGATGAAAGCACATAGGAGAAAGAGATATTCTTGAATAACTTTTTTTGTGAAGGTCGGAGAGACTTGCAAGTAGGCTCTACCCCCACTAAATGGGGTAGCGCGCATCGATCGGTACCATCCTTGAGCTTCTCCGACTTTCGGAAGGGTTAGGGTTAGGGTTAGGGATGAAAGCACATAGGAGAAAGAGATATTCTTGAATAACTTTTTTTTTGAAGGTCGGAGAGACTTGCAAGTAGGCTCTACCCCCACTAAATGGGGTTGCGCGCATCGATCGGTACCATCCTTGAGCTTCTCCGACTTTCGGAAGGGTTAGGGTTAGGGTTAGGGATGAAAGCACATAGGAGAAAGAGATATTCTTGAATAACTTTTTTTGTGAAGGTCGGAGAGACTTGGAAAGTGGTTGCATCTGGACTAATTTGGGTCCTGCGGATCGATTGGTACCATCCCCGAGCTTGTACGACCTTCGGAAGAGGTCGACCGACGAAATTCCCCCAAATCTGAGGAGATATTCTTGAATAACTTTTTTGTGAAGGTCGGAGAGACTTGCAAGTAGGCTCTACCCCCACTAAATGGGGTAGCGCGCATCGATCGGTACCATCCTTGAGCTTCTCCGACTTTCGGAAGGGTTAGGGTTAGGGTTAGGGATGAAAGCACATAGGAGAAAGAGATATTCTTGAATAACTTTTTTTGTGAAGGTCGGAGAGACTTGCAAGTAGGCTCTACCCCCACTAAATGGGGTAGCGCGCATCGATCGGTACCATCCTTGAGCTTCTCCGACTTTCGGAAGGGTTAGGGTTAGGGTTAGAGATGAAAGCACATAGGAGAAAGAGATATTCTTGAATAACTTTTTTTGTGAAGGTCGGAGAGACTTGGAAAGTGGTTGCATCTGGACTAATTTGGGTCCTGCGGATCGATTGGTACCATCCCCGAGCTTGTACGACCTTCGGAAGAGGTCGACCGACGAAATTCCCCCAAATCTGAGGAGATATTCTTGAATAACTTTTTTTGTGAAGGTCGGAGAGACTTGCAAGTAGGCTCTACCCCCACTAAATGGGGTAGCGCGCATCGATCGGTACCATCCTTGAGCTTCTCCGACTTTCGGAAGGGTTAGGGTTAGGGTTAGGGATGAAAGCACATAGGAGAAAGAGATATTCTTGAATAACTTTTTTTGTGAAGGTCGGAGAGACTTGCAAGTAGGCTCTACCCCCACTAAATGGGGTAGCGCGCATCGATCGGTACCATCCTTGAGCTTCTCCGACTTTCGGAAGGGTTAGGGTTAGGGATGAAAGCACATAGGAGAAAGAGATATTCTTGAATAACTTTTTTTGTGAAGGTCGGAGAGACTTGCAAGTAGGCTCTACCCCCACTAAATGGGGTTGCGCGCATCGATCGGTACCATCCTTGAGCTTCTCCGACCTTCGGAAGGGTTAGGGTTAGGGATGAAAGCACATAGGAGAAAGAGATATTCTTGAATAACTTTTTTTGTGAAGGTCAGAGAGACTTGGAAAGTGGTTGCATCTGGACTAATTTGGGTCCTGCGGATCGATTGGTACCATCCCCGAGCTTGTACGACCTTCGGAAGAGGTCCACCGACGAAATTCCCCCAAATCTGAGGAGATATTCTTGAATAACTTTTTTTGTGAAGGTCGGAGAGACTTGCAAGTAGGCTCTACCCCCACTAAATGGGGTAGCGCGCATCGATCGGTACCATCCTTGAGCTTCTCCGACTTTCGGAAGGGTTAGGGTTAGGGTTAGGGATGAAAGCACATAGGAGAAAGAGATATTCTTGAATAACTTTTTTTGTGAAGGTCGGAGAGACTTGCAAGTAGGCTCTACCCCCACTAAATGGGGTAGCGCGCATCTATCGGTACCATCCTTGAGCTTCTCCGACTTTCGGAAGGGTTAGGGTTAGGGTTAGGGATGAAAGCACATAGGAGAAAGAGATATTCTTGAATAACTTTTTTTGTGAAGGTCGGAGAGACTTGCAAGTAGGCTCTACCCCCACTAAATGGGGTTGCGCGCATCGATCGGTACCATCCTTGAGCTTCTCCGACTTTCGGAAGGGTTAGGGTTAGGGTTAGGGATGAAAGCACATAGGAGAAAGAGATATTCTTGAATAACTTTTTTTGTGAAGGTCGGAGAGACTTGGAAAGTGGTTGCATCTGGACTAATTTGGGTCCTGCGGATCGATTGGTACCATCCCCGAGCTTGTACGACCTTCGGAAGAGGTCGACCGACGAAATTCCCCCAAATCTGAGGAGATATTCTTGAATAACTTTTTTGTGAAGGTCGGAGAGACTTGCAAGTAGGCTCTACCCCCACTAAATGGGGTAGCGCGCATCGATCGGTACCATCCTTGAGCTTCTCCGACTTTCGGAAGGGTTAGGGTTAGGGTTAGGGATGAAAGCACATAGGAGAAAGAGATATTCTTGAATAACTTTTTTTGTGAAGGTCGGAGAGACTTGCAAGTAGGCTCTACCCCCACTAAATGGGGTAGCGCGCATCGATCGGTACCATCCTTGAGCTTCTCCGACTTTCGGAAGGGTTAGGGTTAGGGTTAGAGATGAAAGCACATAGGAGAAAGAGATATTCTTGAATAACTTTTTTTGTGAAGGTCGGAGAGACTTGGAAAGTGGTTGCATCTGGACTAATTTGGGTCCTGCGGATCGATTGGTACCATCCCCGAGCTTGTACGACCTTCGGAAGAGGTCGACCGACGAAATTCTCCAAATCTGAGGAGATATTCTTGAATAACTTTTTTTGTGAAGGTCGGAGAGACTTGCAAGTAGGCTCTACCCCCACTAAATGGGGTAGCGCGCATCGATCGGTACCATCCTTGAGCTTCTCCGACTTTCGGAAGGGTTAGGGTTAGGGATGAAAGCACATAGGAGAAAGAGATATTCTTGAATAACTTTTTTTGTGAAGGTCGGAGAGACTTGCAAGTAGGCTCTACCCCCACTAAATGGGGTAGCGCGCATCGATCGGTACCATCCTTGAGCTTCTCCGACTTTCGGAAGGGTTAGGGTTAGGGTTAGGGATGAAAGCACATAGGAGAAAGAGATATTCTTGAATAACTTTTTTTTTGAAGGTCGGAGAGACTTGCAAGTAGGCTCTACCCCCACTAAATGGGGTTGCGCGCATCGATCGGTACCATCCTTGAGCTTCTCCGACTTTCGGAAGGGTTAGGGTTAGGGTTAGGGATGAAAGCACATAGGAGAAAGAGATATTCTTGAATAACTTTTTTTGTGAAGGTCGGAGAGACTTGGAAAGTGGTTGCATCTGGACTAATTTGGGTCCTGCGGATCGATTGGTACCATCCCCGAGCTTGTACGACCTTCGGAAGAGGTCGACCGACGAAATTCCCCCAAATCTGAGGAGATATTCTTGAATAACTTTTTTGTGAAGGTCGGAGAGACTTGCAAGTAGGCTCTACCCCCACTAAATGGGGTAGCGCGCATCGATCGGTACCATCCTTGAGCTTCTCCGACTTTCGGAAGGGTTAGGGTTAGGGTTAGGGATGAAAGCACATAGGAGAAAGAGATATTCTTGAATAACTTTTTTTGTGAAGGTCGGAGAGACTTGCAAGTAGGCTCTACCCCCACTAAATGGGGTAGCGCGCATCGATCGGTACCATCCTTGAGCTTCTCCGACTTTCGGAAGGGTTAGGGTTAGGGTTAGAGATGAAAGCACATAGGAGAAAGAGATATTCTTGAATAACTTTTTTTGTGAAGGTCGGAGAGACTTGGAAAGTGGTTGCATCTGGACTAATTTGGGTCCTGCGGATCGATTGGTACCATCCCCGAGCTTGTACGACCTTCGGAAGAGGTCGACCGACGAAATTCTCCAAATCTGAGGAGATATTCTTGAATAACTTTTTTTGTGAAGGTCGGAGAGACTTGCAAGTAGGCTCTACCCCCACTAAATGGGGTAGCGCGCATCGATCGGTACCATCCTTGAGCTTCTCCGACTTTCGGAAGGGTTAGGGTTAGGGATGAAAGCACATAGGAGAAAGAGATATTCTTGAATAACTTTTTTTGTGAAGGTCGGAGAGACTTGCAAGTAGGCTCTACCCCCACTAAATGGGGTAGCGCGCATCGATCGGTACCATCCTTGAGCTTCTCCGACTTTCGGAAGGGTTAGGGTTAGGGTTAGGGATGAAAGCACATAGGAGAAAGAGATATTCTTGAATAACTTTTTTTTTGAAGGTCGGAGAGACTTGCAAGTAGGCTCTACCCCCACTAAATGGGGTTGCGCGCATCGATCGGTACCATCCTTGAGCTTCTCCGACTTTCGGAAGGGTTAGGGTTAGGGTTAGGGATGAAAGCACATAGGAGAAAGAGATATTCTTGAATAACTTTTTTTGTGAAGGTCGGAGAGACTTGGAAAGTGGTTGCATCTGGACTAATTTGGGTCCTGCGGATCGATTGGTACCATCCCCGAGCTTGTACGACCTTCGGAAGAGGTCGACCGACGAAATTCCCCCAAATCTGAGGAGATATTCTTGAATAACTTTTTTGTGAAGGTCGGAGAGACTTGCAAGTAGGCTCTACCCCCACTAAATGGGGTAGCGCGCATCGATCGGTACCATCCTTGAGCTTCTCCGACTTTCGGAAGGGTTAGGGTTAGGGTTAGGGATGAAAGCACATAGGAGAAAGAGATATTCTTGAATAACTTTTTTTGTGAAGGTCGGAGAGACTTGCAAGTAGGCTCTACCCCCACTAAATGGGGTAGCGTGCATCGATCGGTACCATCCTTGAGCTTCTCCGACTTTCGGAAGGGTTAGGGTTAGGGTTAGAGATGAAAGCACATAGGAGAAAGAGATATTCTTGAATAACTTTTTTTGTGAAGGTCGGAGAGACTTGGAAAGTGGTTGCATCTGGACTAATTTGGGTCCTGCGGATCGATTGGTACCATCCCCGAGCTTGTACGACCTTCGGAAGAGGTCGACCGACGAAATTCCCCCAAATCTGAGGAGATATTCTTGAATAACTTTTTTTGTGAAGGTCGGAGAGACTTGCAAGTAGGCTCTACCCCCACTAAATGGGGTAGCGCGCATCGATCGGTACCATCCTTGAGCTTTTCCGACTTTCGGAAGGGTTAGGGTTAGGGTTAGGGATGAAAGCACATAGGAGAAAGAGATATTCTTGAATAACTTTTTTTGTGAAGGTCGGAGAGACTTGCAAGTAGGCTCTACCCCCACTAAATGGGGTAGCGCGCATCGATCGGTACCATCCTTGAGCTTCTCCGACTTTCGGAAGGGTTAGGGTTAGGGTTAGGGATGAAAGCACATAGGAGAAAGAGATATTCTTGAATAACTTTTTTTGTGAAGGTCGGAGAGACTTGCAAGTAGGCTCTACCCCCACTAAATGGGGTTGCGCGCATCGATCGGTACCATCCTTGAGCTTCTCCGACCTTCGGAAGGGTTAGGGTTAGGGATGAAAGCACATAGGAGAAAGAGATATTCTTGAATAACTTTTTTTGTGAAGGTCGGAGAGACTTGGAAAGTGGTTGCATCTGGACTAATTTGGGTCCTGCGGATCGATTGGTACCATCCCCGAGCTTGTACGACCTTCGGAAGAGGTCCACCGACGAAATTCCCCCAAATCTGAGGAGATATTCTTGAATAACTTTTTTTGTGAAGGTCGGAGAGACTTGCAAGTAGGCTCTACCCCCACTAAATGGGGTAGCGCGCATCGATCGGTACCATCCTTGAGCTTCTCCGACTTTCGGAAGGGTTAGGGTTAGGGTTAGGGATGAAAGCACATAGGAGAAAGAGATATTCTTGAATAACTTTTTTTGTGAAGGTCGGAGAGACTTGCAAGTAGGCTCTACCCCCACTAAATGGGGTAGCGCGCATCGATCGGTACCATCCTTGAGCTTCTCCGACTTTCGGAAGGGTTAGGGTTAGGGTTAGGGATGAAAGCACATAGGAGAAAGAGATATTCTTGAATAACTTTTTTTGTGAAGGTCGGAGAGACTTGCAAGTAGGCTCTACCCCCACTAAATGGGGTTGCGCGCATCGATCGGTACCATCCTTGAGCTTCTCCGACTTTCGGAAGGGTTAGGGTTAGGGTTAGGGATGAAAGCACATAGGAGAAAGAGATATTCTTGAATAACTTTTTTTGTGAAGGTCGGAGAGACTTGGAAAGTGGTTGCATCTGGACTAATTTGGGTCCTGCGGATCGATTGGTACCATCCCCGAGCTTGTACGACCTTCGGAAGAGGTCGACCGACGAAATTCCCCCAAATCTGAGGAGATATTCTTGAATAACTTTTTTGTGAAGGTCGGAGAGACTTGCAAGTAGGCTCTACCCCCACTAAATGGGGTAGCGCGCATCGATCGGTACCATCCTTGAGCTTCTCCGACTTTCGGAAGGGTTAGGGTTAGGGTTAGGGATGAAAGCACATAGGAGAAAGAGATATTCTTGAATAACTTTTTTTGTGAAGGTCGGAGAGACTTGCAAGTAGGCTCTACCCCCACTAAATGGGGTAGCGCGCATCGATCGGTACCATCCTTGAGCTTCTCCGACTTTCGGAAGGGTTAGGGTTAGGGTTAGAGATGAAAGCACATAGGAGAAAGAGATATTCTTGAATAACTTTTTTTGTGAAGGTCGGAGAGACTTGGAAAGTGGTTGCATCTGGACTAATTTGGGTCCTGCGGATCGATTGGTACCATCCCCGAGCTTGTACGACCTTCGGAAGAGGTCGACCGACGAAATTCCCCCAAATCTGAGGAGATATTCTTGAATAACTTTTTTTGTGAAGGTCGGAGAGACTTGCAAGTAGGCTCTACCCCCACTAAATGGGGTAGCGCGCATCGATCGGTACCATCCTTGAGCTTTTCCGACTTTCGGAAGGGTTAGGGTTAGGGTTAGGGATGAAAGCACATAGGAGAAAGAGATATTCTTGAATAACTTTTTTTGTGAAGGTCGGAGAGACTTGCAAGTAGGCTCTACCCCCACTAAATGGGGTAGCGCGCATCGATCGGTACCATCCTTGAGCTTCTCCGACTTTCGGAAGGGTTAGGGTTAGGGTTAGGGATGAAAGCACATAGGAGAAAGAGATATTCTTGAATAACTTTTTTTGTGAAGGTCGGAGAGACTTGCAAGTAGGCTCTACCCCCACTAAATGGGGTTGCGCGCATCGATCGGTACCATCCTTGAGCTTCTCCGACCTTCGGAAGGGTTAGGGTTAGGGATGAAAGCACATAGGAGAAAGAGATATTCTTGAATAACTTTTTTTGTGAAGGTCGGAGAGACTTGGAAAGTGGTTGCATCTGGACTAATTTGGGTCCTGCGGATCGATTGGTACCATCCCCGAGCTTGTACGACCTTCGGAAGAGGTCCACCGACGAAATTCCCCCAAATCTGAGGAGATATTCTTGAATAACTTTTTTTGTGAAGGTCGGAGAGACTTGCAAGTAGGCTCTACCCCCACTAAATGGGGTAGCGCGCATCGATCGGTACCATCCTTGAGCTTCTCCGACTTTCGGAAGGGTTAGGGTTAGGGTTAGGGATGAAAGCACATAGGAGAAAGAGATATTCTTGAATAACTTTTTTTGTGAAGGTCGGAGAGACTTGCAAGTAGGCTCTACCCCCACTAAATGGGGTAGCGCGCATCGATCGGTACCATCCTTGAGCTTCTCCGACTTTCGGAAGGGTTAGGGTTAGGGTTAGGGATGAAAGCACATAGGAGAAAGAGATATTCTTGAATAACTTTTTTTGTGAAGGTCGGAGAGACTTGCAAGTAGGCTCTACCCCCACTAAATGGGGTTGCGCGCATCGATCGGTACCATCCTTGAGCTTCTCCGACTTTCGGAAGGGTTAGGGTTAGGGTTAGGGATGAAAGCACATAGGAGAAAGAGATATTCTTGAATAACTTTTTTTGTGAAGGTCGGAGAGACTTGGAAAGTGGTTGCATCTGGACTAATTTGGGTCCTGCGGATCGATTGGTACCATCCCCGAGCTTGTACGACCTTCGGAAGAGGTCGACCGACGAAATTCCCCCAAATCTGAGGAGATATTCTTGAATAACTTTTTTGTGAAGGTCGGAGAGACTTGCAAGTAGGCTCTACCCCCACTAAATGGGGTAGCGCGCATCGATCGGTACCATCCTTGAGCTTCTCCGACTTTCGGAAGGGTTAGGGTTAGGGTTAGGGATGAAAGCACATAGGAGAAAGAGATATTCTTGAATAACTTTTTTTGTGAAGGTCGGAGAGACTTGCAAGTAGGCTCTACCCCCACTAAATGGGGTAGCGCGCATCGATCGGTACCATCCTTGAGCTTCTCCGACTTTCGGAAGGGTTAGGGTTAGGGTTAGAGATGAAAGCACATAGGAGAAAGAGATATTCTTGAATAACTTTTTTTGTGAAGGTCGGAGAGACTTGGAAAGTGGTTGCATCTGGACTAATTTGGGTCCTGCGGATCGATTGGTACCATCCCCGAGCTTGTACGACCTTCGGAAGAGGTCGACCGACGAAATTCCCCCAAATCTGAGGAGATATTCTTGAATAACTTTTTTTGTGAAGGTCGGAGAGACTTGCAAGTAGGCTCTACCCCCACTAAATGGGGTAGCGCGCATCGATCGGTACCATCCTTGAGCTTCTCCGACTTTCGGAAGGGTTAGGGTTAGGGTTAGGGATGAAAGCACATAGGAGAAAGAGATATTCTTGAATAACTTTTTTTGTGAAGGTCGGAGAGACTTGCAAGTAGGCTCTACCCCCACTAAATGGGGTAGCGCGCATCGATCGGTACCATCCTTGAGCTTCTCCGACTTTCGGAAGGGTTAGGGTTAGGGTTAGGGATGAAAGCACATAGGAGAAAGAGATATTCTTGAATAACTTTTTTTGTGAAGGTCGGAGAGACTTGCAAGTAGGCTCTACCCCCACTAAATGGGGTTGCGCGCATCGATCGGTACTATCCTTGAGCTTCTCCGACTTTCGGAAGGGTTAGGGTTAGGGTTAGGGATGAAAGCACATAGGAGAAAGAGATATTCTTGAATAACTTTTTTTGTGAAGGTCGGAGAGACTTGGAAAGTGGTTGCATCTGGACTAATTTGGGTCCTGCGGATCGATTGGTACCATCCCCGAGCTTGTACGACCTTCGGAAGAGGTCGACCGACGAAATTCCCCCAAATCTGAGGAGATATTCTTGAATAACTTTTTTTGTGAAGGTCGGAGAGACTTGCAAGTAGGCTCTACCCCCACTAAATGGGGTAGCGCGCATCGATCGGTACCATTCTTGAGCTTCTCCGACTTTCGGAAGGGTTAGGGTTAGGGTTAGGGATGAAAGCACATAGGAGAAAGAGATATTCTTGAATAACGTTTTTTGTGAAGGTCGGAGAGACTTGCAAGTAGGCTCTACCCCCACTAAATGGGGTAGCGCGCATCGATCGGTACCATCTTTGAGCTTCTCCGACTTTCGGAAGGGTTAGGGTTAGGGTTAGGGATGAAAGCACATAGGAGAAAGAGATATTCTTGAATAACTTTTTTTGTGAAGGTCGGAGAGACTTGGTAAGTGGTTGCATCTGGACTAATTTGGGTCCTGCAGATCGATTGGTACCATCCCCGAGCTTGTACGACCTTCGGAAGAGGTCGACCGACGAAATTCCCCCAAATCTGAGGAGATATTCTTGAATAACTTTTTTTGTGAATGTCGGAGAGACTTGCAAGTAGGCTCTACCCCCACTAAATGGGGTAGCGCGCATCGATCGGTACCATCCTTGAGCTTCTCCGACTTTCGGAAGGGTTAGGGTTAGGGTTAGGGATGAAAGCACATAGGAGAAAGAGATATTCTTGAATAACGTTTTTTGTGAAGGTCGGAGAGACTTGCAAGTAGGCTCTACCCCCACTAAATGGGGTAGCGCGCATCGATCGGTACCATCCTTGAGCTTCTCCGACTTTCGGAAGGGTTAGGGTTAGGGTTAGGGATGAAAGCACATAGGAGAAAGAGATATTCTTGAATAACTTTTTTTGTGAAGGTCGGAGAGACTTGGAAAGTGGTTGCATCTGGACTAATTTGGGTCCTGCGGATCGATTGGTACCATCCCCGAGCTTGTACGACCTTCGAAAGAGGTCGACCGACGAAATTCCCCCAAATCTGAGGAGATATTCTTGAATAACTTTTTTTGTGAAGGTCGGAGAGACTTGCAAGTAGGCTCTACCCCCACTAAATGGGGTAGCGCGCATCGATCGGTACCATCCTTGAGCTTCTCCGACTTTCGGAAGGGTTAGGGTTAGGGTTAGGGATGAAAGCACATAGGAGAAAGAGATATTCTTGAATAACTTTTTTTGTGAAGGTCGGAGAGACTTGCAAGTAGGCTCTACCCCCACTAAATGGGGTAGCGCGCATCTATCGGTACCATCCTTGAGCTTCTCCGACTTTCGGAAGGGTTAGGGTTAGGGTTAGGGATGAAAGCACATAGGAGAAAGAGATATTCTTGAATAACTTTTTTTGTGAAGGTCGGAGAGACTTGCAAGTAGGCTCTACCCCCACTAAATGGGGTTGCGCGCATCGATCGGTACCATCCTTGAGCTTCTCCGACTTTCGGAAGGGTTAGGGTTAGGGTTAGGGATGAAAGCACATAGGAGAAAGAGATATTCTTGAATAACTTTTTTTGTGAAGGTCGGAGAGACTTGGAAAGTGGTTGCATCTGGACTAATTTGGGTCCTGCGGATCGATTGGTACCATCCCCGAGCTTGTACGACCTTCGGAAGAGGTCGACCGACGAAATTCCCCCAAATCTGAGGAGATATTCTTGAATAACTTTTTTGTGAAGGTCGGAGAGACTTGCAAGTAGGCTCTACCCCCACTAAATGGGGTAGCGCGCATCGATCGGTACCATCCTTGAGCTTCTCCGACTTTCGGAAGGGTTAGGGTTAGGGTTAGGGATGAAAGCACATAGGAGAAAGAGATATTCTTGAATAACTTTTTTTGTGAAGGTCGGAGAGACTTGCAAGTAGGCTCTACCCCCACTAAATGGGGTAGCGCGCATCGATCGGTACCATCCTTGAGCTTCTCCGACTTTCGGAAGGGTTAGGGTTAGGGTTAGAGATGAAAGCACATAGGAGAAAGAGATATTCTTGAATAACTTTTTTTGTGAAGGTCGGAGAGACTTGGAAAGTGGTTGCATCTGGACTAATTTGGGTCCTGCGGATCGATTGGTACCATCCCCGAGCTTGTACGACCTTCGGAAGAGGTCGACCGACGAAATTCCCCCAAATCTGAGGAGATATTCTTGAATAACTTTTTTTGTGAAGGTCGGAGAGACTTGCAAGTAGGCTCTACCCCCACTAAATGGGGTAGCGCGCATCGATCGGTACCATCCTTGAGCTTCTCCGACTTTCGGAAGGGTTAGGGTTAGGGTTAGGGATGAAAGCACATAGGAGAAAGAGATATTCTTGAATAACTTTTTTTGTGAAGGTCGGAGAGACTTGCAAGTAGGCTCTACCCCCACTAAATGGGGTAGCGCGCATCGATCGGTACCATCCTTGAGCTTCTCCGACTTTCGGAAGGGTTAGGGTTAGGGTTAGGGATGAAAGCACATAGGAGAAAGAGATATTCTTGAATAACTTTTTTTTTGAAGGTCGGAGAGACTTGCAAGTAGGCTCTACCCCCACTAAATGGGGTTGCGCGCATCGATCGGTACCATCCTTGAGCTTCTCCGACTTTCGGAAGGGTTAGGGTTAGGGTTAGGGATGAAAGCACATAGGAGAAAGAGATATTCTTGAATAACTTTTTTTGTGAAGGTCGGAGAGACTTGGAAAGTGGTTGCATCTGGACTAATTTGGGTCCTGCGGATCGATTGGTACCATCCCCGAGCTTGTACGACCTTCGGAAGAGGTCGACCGACGAAATTCCCCCAAATCTGAGGAGATATTCTTGAATAACTTTTTTGTGAAGGTCGGAGAGACTTGCAAGTAGGCTCTACCCCCACTAAATGGGGTAGCGCGCATCGATCGGTACCATCCTTGAGCTTCTCCGACTTTCGGAAGGGTTAGGGTTAGGGTTAGGGATGAAAGCACATAGGAGAAAGAGATATTCTTGAATAACTTTTTTTGTGAAGGTCGGAGAGACTTGCAAGTAGGCTCTACCCCCACTAAATGGGGTAGCGCGCATCGATCGGTACCATCCTTGAGCTTCTCCGACTTTCGGAAGGGTTAGGGTTAGGGTTACAGATGAAAGCACATAGGAGAAAGAGATATTCTTGAATAACTTTTTTTGTGAAGGTCGGAGAGACTTGGAAAGTGGTTGCATCTGGACTAATTTGGGTCCTGCGGATCGATTGGTACCATCCCCGAGCTTGTACGACCTTCGGAAGAGGTCGACCGACGAAATTCCCCCAAATCTGAGGAGATATTCTTGAATAACTTTTTTTGTGAAGGTCGGAGAGACTTGCAAGTAGGCTCTACCCCCACTAAATGGGGTAGCGCGCATCGATCGGTACCATCCTTGAGCTTTTCCGACTTTCGGAAGGGTTAGGGTTAGGGTTAGGGATGAAAGCACATAGGAGAAAGAGATATTCTTGAATAACTTTTTTTGTGAAGGTCGGAGAGACTTGCAAGTAGGCTCTACCCCCACTAAATGGGGTAGCGCGCATCGATCGGTACCATCCTTGAGCTTCTCCGACTTTCGGAAGGGTTAGGGTTAGGGTTAGGGATGAAAGCACATAGGAGAAAGAGATATTCTTGAATAACTTTTTTTTTGAAGGTCGGAGAGACTTGCAAGTAGGCTCTACCCCCACTAAATGGGGTTGCGCGCATCGATCGGTACCATCCTTGAGCTTCTCCGACTTTCGGAAGGGTTAGGGTTAGGGTTAGGGATGAAAGCACATAGGAGAAAGAGATATTCTTGAATAACTTTTTTTGTGAAGGTCGGAGAGACTTGGAAAGTGGTTGCATCTGGACTAATTTGGGTCCTGCGGATCGATTGGTACCATCCCCGAGCTTGTACGACCTTCGGAAGAGGTCGACCGACGAAATTCCCCCAAATCTGAGGAGATATTCTTGAATAACTTTTTTGTGAAGGTCGGAGAGACTTGCAAGTAGGCTCTACCCCCACTAAATGGGGTAGCGCGCATCGATCGGTACCATCCTTGAGCTTCTCCGACTTTCGGAAGGGTTAGGGTTAGGGTTAGGGATGAAAGCACATAGGAGAAAGAGATATTCTTGAATAACTTTTTTTGTGAAGGTCGGAGAGACTTGCAAGTAGGCTCTACCCCCACTAAATGGGGTAGCGCGCATCGATCGGTACCATCCTTGAGCTTCTCCGACTTTCGGAAGGGTTAGGGTTAGGGTTAGAGATGAAAGCACATAGGAGAAAGAGATATTCTTGAATAACTTTTTTTGTGAAGGTCGGAGAGACTTGGAAAGTGGTTGCATCTGGACTAATTTGGGTCCTGCGGATCGATTGGTACCATCCCCGAGCTTGTACGACCTTCGGAAGAGGTCGACCGACGAAATTCCCCCAAATCTGAGGAGATATTCTTGAATAACCTTTTTTGTGAAGGTCGGAGAGACTTGCAAGTAGGCTCTACCCCCACTAAATGGGGTAGCGCGCATCGATCGGTACCATCCTTGAGCTTTTCCGACTTTCGGAAGGGTTAGGGTTAGGGTTAGGGATGAAAGCACATAGGAGAAAGAGATATTCTTGAATAACTTTTTTTGTGAAGGTCGGAGAGACTTGCAAGTAGGCTCTACCCCCACTAAATGGGGTAGCGCGCATCGATCGGTACCATCCTTGAGCTTCTCCGACTTTCGGAAGGGTTAGGGTTAGGGTTAGGGATGAAAGCACATAGGAGAAAGAGATATTCTTGAATAACTTTTTTTGTGAAGGTCGGAGAGACTTGCAAGTAGGCTCTACCCCCACTAAATGGGGTTGCGCGCATCGATCGGTACCATCCTTGAGCTTCTCCGACCTTCGGAAGGGTTAGGGTTAGGGATGAAAGCACATAGGAGAAAGAGATATTCTTGAATAACTTTTTTTGTGAAGGTCGGAGAGACTTGGAAAGTGGTTGCATCTGGACTAATTTGGGTCCTGCGGATCGATTGGTACCATCCCCGAGCTTGTACGACCTTCGGAAGAGGTCCACCGACGAAATTCCCCCAAATCTGAGGAGATATTCTTGAATAACTTTTTTTGTGAAGGTCGGAGAGACTTGCAAGTAGGCTCTACCCCCACTAAATGGGGTAGCGCGCATCGATCGGTACCATCCTTGAGCTTCTCCGACTTTCGGAAGGGTTAGGGTTAGGGTTAGGGATGAAAGCACATAGGAGAAAGAGATATTCTTGAATAACTTTTTTTGTGAAGGTCGGAGAGACTTGCAAGTAGGCTCTACCCCCACTAAATGGGGTAGCGCGCATCGATCGGTACCATCCTTGAGCTTCTCCGACTTTCGGAAGGGTTAGGGTTAGGGTTAGGGATGAAAGCACATAGGAGAAAGAGATATTCTTGAATAACTTTTTTTGTGAAGGTCGGAGAGACTTGCAAGTAGGCTCTACCCCCACTAAATGGGGTTGCGCGCATCGATCGGTACCATCCTTGAGCTTCTCCGACTTTCGGAAGGGTTAGGGTTAGGGTTAGGGATGAAAGCACATAGGAGAAAGAGATATTCTTGAATAACTTTTTTTGTGAAGGTCGGAGAGACTTGGAAAGTGGTTGCATCTGGACTAATTTGGGTCCTGCGGATCGATTGGTACCATCCCCGAGCTTGTACGACCTTCGGAAGAGGTCGACCGACGAAATTCCCCCAAATCTGAGGAGATATTCTTGAATAACTTTTTTGTGAAGGTCGGAGAGACTTGCAAGTAGGCTCTACCCCCACTAAATGGGGTAGCGCGCATCGATCGGTACCATCCTTGAGCTTCTCCGACTTTCGGAAGGGTTAGGGTTAGGGTTAGGGATGAAAGCACATAGGAGAAAGAGATATTCTTGAATAACTTTTTTTGTGAAGGTCGGAGAGACTTGCAAGTAGGCTCTACCCCCACTAAATGGGGTAGCGCGCATCGATCGGTACCATCCTTGAGCTTCTCCGACTTTCGGAAGGGTTAGGGTTAGGGTTAGAGATGAAAGCACATAGGAGAAAGAGATATTCTTGAATAACTTTTTTTGTGAAGGTCGGAGAGACTTGGAAAGTGGTTGCATCTGGACTAATTTGGGTCCTGCGGATCGATTGGTACCATCCCCGAGCTTGTACGACCTTCGGAAGAGGTCGACCGACGAAATTCCCCCAAATCTGAGGAGATATTCTTGAATAACTTTTTTTGTGAAGGTCGGAGAGACTTGCAAGTAGGCTCTACCCCCACTAAATGGGGTAGCGCGCATCGATCGGTACCATCCTTGAGCTTCTCCGACTTTCGGAAGGGTTAGGGTTAGGGTTAGGGATGAAAGCACATAGGAGAAAGAGATATTCTTGAATAACTTTTTTTGTGAAGGTCGGAGAGACTTGCAAGTAGGCTCTACCCCCACTAAATGGGGTAGCGCGCATCGATCGGTACCATCCTTGAGCTTCTCCGACTTTCGGAAGGGTTAGGGTTAGGGTTAGGGATGAAAGCACATAGGAGAAAGAGATATTCTTGAATAACTTTTTTTGTGAAGGTCGGAGAGACTTGCAAGTAGGCTCTACCCCCACTAAATGGGGTTGCGCGCATCGATCGGTACCATCCTTGAGCTTCTCCGACTTTCGGAAGGGTTAGGGTTAGGGTTAGGGATGAAAGCACATAGGAGAAAGAGATATTCTTGAATAACTTTTTTTGTGAAGGTCGGAGAGACTTGGAAAGTGGTTGCATCTGGACTAATTTGGGTCCTGCGGATCGATTGGTACCATCCCCGAGCTTGTACGACCTTCGGAAGAGGTCGACCGACGAAATTCCCCCAAATCTGAGGAGATATTCTTGAATAACTTTTTTTGTGAAGGTCGGAGAGACTTGCAAGTAGGCTCTACCCCCACTAAATGGGGTAGCGCGCATCGATCGGTACCATCCTTGAGCTTCTCCGACTTTCGGAAGGGTTAGGGTTAGGGTTAGGGATGAAAGCACATAGGAGAAAGAGATATTCTTGAATAACGTTTTTTGTGAAGGTCGGAGAGACTTGCAAGTAGGCTCTACCCCCACTAAATGGGGTAGCGCGCATCGATCGGTACCATCTTTGAGCTTCTCCGACTTTCGGAAGGGTTAGGGTTAGGGTTAGGGATGAAAGCACATAGGAGAAAGAGATATTCTTGAATAACTTTTTTTGTGAAGGTCGGAGAGACTTGGTAAGTGGTTGCATCTGGACTAATTTGGGTCCTGCAGATCGATTGGTACCATCCCCGAGCTTGTACGACCTTCGGAAGAGGTCGACCGACGAAATTCCCCCAAATCTGAGGAGATATTCTTGAATAACTTTTTTTGTGAATGTCGGAGAGACTTGCAAGTAGGCTCTACCCCCACTAAATGGGGTAGCGCGCATCGATCGGTACCATCCTTGAGCTTTTCCGACTTTCGGAAGGGTTAGGGTTAGGGTTAGGGATGAAAGCACATAGGAGAAAGAGATATTCTTGAATAACTTTTTTTGTGAAGGTCGGAGAGACTTGCAAGTAGGCTCTACCCCCACTAAATGGGGTAGCGCGCATCGATCGGTACCATCCTTGAGCTTCTCCGACTTTCGGAAGGGTTAGGGTTAGGGTTAGGGATGAAAGCACATAGGAGAAAGAGATATTCTTGAATAACTTTTTTTTTGAAGGTCGGAGAGACTTGCAAGTAGGCTCTACCCCCACTAAATGGGGTTGCGCGCATCGATCGGTACCATCCTTGAGCTTCTCCGACTTTCGGAAGGGTTAGGGTTAGGGTTAGGGATGAAAGCACATAGGAGAAAGAGATATTCTTGAATAACTTTTTTTGTGAAGGTCGGAGAGACTTGGAAAGTGGTTGCATCTGGACTAATTTGGGTCCTGCGGATCGATTGGTACCATCCCCGAGCTTGTACGACCTTCGGAAGAGGTCGACCGACGAAATTCCCCCAAATCTGAGGAGATATTCTTGAATAACTTTTTTGTGAAGGTCGGAGAGACTTGCAAGTAGGCTCTACCCCCACTAAATGGGGTAGCGCGCATCGATCGGTACCATCCTTGAGCTTCTCCGACTTTCGAAAGGGTTAGGGTTAGGGTTAGGGATGAAAGCACATAGGAGAAAGAGATATTCTTGAATAACTTTTTTTGTGAAGGTCGGAGAGACTTGCAAGTAGGCTCTACCCCCACTAAATGGGGTAGCGCGCATCGATCGGTACCATCCTTGAGCTTCTCCGACTTTCGGAAGGGTTAGGGTTAGGGTTAGAGATGAAAGCACATAGGAGAAAGAGATATTCTTGAATAACTTTTTTTGTGAAGGTCGGAGAGACTTGGAAAGTGGTTGCATCTGGACTAATTTGGGTCCTGCGGATCGATTGGTACCATCCCCGAGCTTGTACGACCTTCGGAAGAGGTCGACCGACGAAATTCCCCCAAATCTGAGGAGATATTCTTGAATAACCTTTTTTGTGAAGGTCGGAGAGACTTGCAAGTAGGCTCTACCCCCACTAAATGGGGTAGCGCGCATCGATCGGTACCATCCTTGAGCTTTTCCGACTTTCGGAAGGGTTAGGGTTAGGGTTAGGGATGAAAGCACATAGGAGAAAGAGATATTCTTGAATAACTTTTTTTGTGAAGGTCGGAGAGACTTGCAAGTAGGCTCTACCCCCACTAAATGGGGTAGCGCGCATCGATCGGTACCATCCTTGAGCTTCTCCGACTTTCGGAAGGGTTAGGGTTAGGGTTAGGGATGAAAGCACATAGGAGAAAGAGATATTCTTGAATAACTTTTTTTGTGAAGGTCGGAGAGACTTGCAAGTAGGCTCTACCCCCACTAAATGGGGTTGCGCGCATCGATCGGTACCATCCTTGAGCTTCTCCGACCTTCGGAAGGGTTAGGGTTAGGGATGAAAGCACATAGGAGAAAGAGATATTCTTGAATAACTTTTTTTGTGAAGGTCGGAGAGACTTGGAAAGTGGTTGCATCTGGACTAATTTGGGTCCTGCGGATCGATTGGTACCATCCCCGAGCTTGTACGACCTTCGGAAGAGGTCCACCGACGAAATTCCCCCAAATCTGAGGAGATATTCTTGAATAACTTTTTTTGTGAAGGTCGGAGAGACTTGCAAGTAGGCTCTACCCCCACTAAATGGGGTAGCGCGCATCGATCGGTACCATCCTTGAGCTTCTCCGACTTTCGGAAGGGTTAGGGTTAGGGTTAGGGATGAAAGCACATAGGAGAAAGAGATATTCTTGAATAACTTTTTTTGTGAAGGTCGGAGAGACTTGCAAGTAGGCTCTACCCCCACTAAATGGGGTAGCGCGCATCGATCGGTACCATCCTTGAGCTTCTCCGACTTTCGGAAGGGTTAGGGTTAGGGTTAGGGATGAAAGCACATAGGAGAAAGAGATATTCTTGAATAACTTTTTTTGTGAAGGTCGGAGAGACTTGCAAGTAGGCTCTACCCCCACTAAATGGGGTTGCGCGCATCGATCGGTACCATCCTTGAGCTTCTCCGACTTTCGGAAGGGTTAGGGTTAGGGTTAGGGATGAAAGCACATAGGAGAAAGAGATATTCTTGAATAACTTTTTTTGTGAAGGTCGGAGAGACTTGGAAAGTGGTTGCATCTGGACTAATTTGGGTCCTGCGGATCGATTGGTACCATCCCCGAGCTTGTACGACCTTCGGAAGAGGTCGACCGACGAAATTCCCCCAAATCTGAGGAGATATTCTTGAATAACTTTTTTGTGAAGGTCGGAGAGACTTGCAAGTAGGCTCTACCCCCACTAAATGGGGTAGCGCGCATCGATCGGTACCATCCTTGAGCTTCTCCGACTTTCGGAAGGGTTAGGGTTAGGGTTAGGGATGAAAGCACATAGGAGAAAGAGATATTCTTGAATAACTTTTTTTGTGAAGGTCGGAGAGACTTGCAAGTAGGCTCTACCCCCACTAAATGGGGTAGCGCGCATCGATCGGTACCATCCTTGAGCTTCTCCGACTTTCGGAAGGGTTAGGGTTAGGGTTAGAGATGAAAGCACATAGGAGAAAGAGATATTCTTGAATAACTTTTTTTGTGAAGGTCGGAGAGACTTGGAAAGTGGTTGCATCTGGACTAATTTGGGTCCTGCGGATCGATTGGTACCATCCCCGAGCTTGTACGACCTTCGGAAGAGGTCGACCGACGAAATTCCCCCAAATCTGAGGAGATATTCTTGAATAACTTTTTTTGTGAAGGTCGGAGAGACTTGCAAGTAGGCTCTACCCCCACTAAATGGGGTAGCGCGCATCGATCGGTACCATCCTTGAGCTTCTCCGACTTTCGGAAGGGTTAGGGTTAGGGTTAGGGATGAAAGCACATAGGAGAAAGAGATATTCTTGAATAACTTTTTTTGTGAAGGTCGGAGAGACTTGCAAGTAGGCTCTACCCCCACTAAATGGGGTAGCGCGCATCGATCGGTACCATCCTTGAGCTTCTCCGACTTTCGGAAGGGTTAGGGTTAGGGTTAGGGATGAAAGCACATAGGAGAAAGAGATATTCTTGAATAACTTTTTTTGTGAAGGTCGGAGAGACTTGCAAGTAGGCTCTACCCCCACTAAATGGGGTTGCGCGCATCGATCGGTACCATCCTTGAGCTTCTCCGACCTTCGGAAGGGTTAGGGTTAGGGATGAAAGCACATAGGAGAAAGAGATATTCTTGAATAACTTTTTTTGTGAAGGTCGGAGAGACTTGGAAAGTGGTTGCATCTGGACTAATTTGGGTCCTGCGGATCGATTGGTACCATCCCCGAGCTTGTACGACCTTCGGAAGAGGTCCACCGACGAAATTCCCCCAAATCTGAGGAGATATTCTTGAATAACTTTTTTTGTGAAGGTCGGAGAGACTTGCAAGTAGGCTCTACCCCCACTAAATGGGGTAGCGCGCATCGATCGGTACCATCCTTGAGCTTCTCCGACTTTCGGAAGGGTTAGGGTTAGGGTTAGGGATGAAAGCACATAGGAGAAAGAGATATTCTTGAATAACTTTTTTTGTGAAGGTCGGAGAGACTTGCAAGTAGGCTCTACCCCCACTAAATGGGGTAGCGCGCATCGATCGGTACCATCCTTGAGCTTCTCCGACTTTCGGAAGGGTTAGGGTTAGGGTTAGGGATGAAAGCACATAGGAGAAAGAGATATTCTTGAATAACTTTTTTTGTGAAGGTCGGAGAGACTTGCAAGTAGGCTCTACCCCCACTAAATGGGGTTGCGCGCATCGATCGGTACCATCCTTGAGCTTCTCCGACTTTCGGAAGGGTTAGGGTTAGGGTTAGGGATGAAAGCACATAGGAGAAAGAGATATTCTTGAATAACTTTTTTTGTGAAGGTCGGAGAGACTTGGAAAGTGGTTGCATCTGGACTAATTTGGGTCCTGCGGATCGATTGGTACCATCCCCGAGCTTGTACGACCTTCGGAAGAGGTCGACCGACGAAATTCCCCCAAATCTGAGGAGATATTCTTGAATAACTTTTTTGTGAAGGTCGGAGAGACTTGCAAGTAGGCTCTACCCCCACTAAATGGGGTAGCGCGCATCGATCGGTACCATCCTTGAGCTTCTCCGACTTTCGGAAGGGTTAGGGTTAGGGTTAGGGATGAAAGCACATAGGAGAAAGAGATATTCTTGAATAACTTTTTTTGTGAAGGTCGGAGAGACTTGCAAGTAGGCTCTACCCCCACTAAATGGGGTAGCGCGCATCGATCGGTACCATCCTTGAGCTTCTCCGACTTTCGGAAGGGTTAGGGTTAGGGTTAGAGATGAAAGCACATAGGAGAAAGAGATATTCTTGAATAACTTTTTTTGTGAAGGTCGGAGAGACTTGGAAAGTGGTTGCATCTGGACTAATTTGGGTCCTGCGGATCGATTGGTACCATCCCCGAGCTTGTACGACCTTCGGAAGAGGTCGACCGACGAAATTCCCCCAAATCTGAGGAGATATTCTTGAATAACTTTTTTTGTGAAGGTCGGAGAGACTTGCAAGTAGGCTCTACCCCCACTAAATGGGGTAGCGCGCATCGATCGGTACCATCCTTGAGCTTCTCCGACTTTCGGAAGGGTTAGGGTTAGGGTTAGGGATGAAAGCACATAGGAGAAAGAGATATTCTTGAATAACTTTTTTTGTGAAGGTCGGAGAGACTTGCAAGTAGGCTCTACCCCCACTAAATGGGGTAGCGCGCATCGATCGGTACCATCCTTGAGCTTCTCCGACTTTCGGAAGGGTTAGGGTTAGGGTTAGGGATGAAAGCACATAGGAGAAAGAGATATTCTTGAATAACTTTTTTTGTGAAGGTCGGAGAGACTTGCAAGTAGGCTCTACCCCCACTAAATGGGGTTGCGCGCATCGATCGGTACCATCCTTGAGCTTCTCCGACTTTCGGAAGGGTTAGGGTTAGGGTTAGGGATGAAAGCACATAGGAGAAAGAGATATTCTTGAATAACTTTTTTTGTGAAGGTCGGAGAGACTTGGAAAGTGGTTGCATCTGGACTAATTTGGGTCCTGCGGATCGATTGGTACCATCCCCGAGCTTGTACGACCTTCGGAAGAGGTCGACCGACGAAATTCCCCCAAATCTGAGGAGATATTCTTGAATAACTTTTTTTGTGAAGGTCGGAGAGACTTGCAAGTAGGCTCTACCCCCACTAAATGGGGTAGCGCGCATCGATCGGTACCATCCTTGAGCTTCTCCGACTTTCGGAAGGGTTAGGGTTAGGGTTAGGGATGAAAGCACATAGGAGAAAGAGATATTCTTGAATAACGTTTTTTGTGAAGGTCGGAGAGACTTGCAAGTAGGCTCTACCCCCACTAAATGGGGTAGCGCGCATCGATCGGTACCATCTTTGAGCTTCTCCGACTTTCGGAAGGGTTAGGGTTAGGGTTAGGGATGAAAGCACATAGGAGAAAGAGATATTCTTGAATAACTTTTTTTGTGAAGGTCGGAGAGACTTGGTAAGTGGTTGCATCTGGACTAATTTGGGTCCTGCAGATCGATTGGTACCATCCCCGAGCTTGTACGACCTTCGGAAGAGGTCGACCGACGAAATTCCCCCAAATCTGAGGAGATATTCTTGAATAACTTTTTTTGTGAATGTCGGAGAGACTTGCAAGTAGGCTCTACCCCCACTAAATGGGGTAGCGCGCATCGATCGGTACCATCCTTGAGCTTCTCCGACTTTCGGAAGGGTTAGGGTTAGGGTTAGGGATGAAAGCACATAGGAGAAAGAGATATTCTTGAATAACGTTTTTTGTGAAGGTCGGAGAGACTTGCAAGTAGGCTCTACCCCCACTAAATGGGGTAGCGCGCATCGATCGGTACCATCCTTGAGCTTCTCCGACTTTCGGAAGGGTTAGGGTTAGGGTTAGGGATGAAAGCACATAGGAGAAAGAGATATTCTTGAATAACTTTTTTTGTGAAGGTCGGAGAGACTTGGAAAGTGGTTGCATCTGGACTAATTTGGGTCCTGCGGATCGATTGGTACCATCCCCGAGCTTGTACGACCTTCGGAAGAGGTCGACCGACGAAATTCCCCCAAATCTGAGGAGATATTCTTGAATAACTTTTTTTGTGAAGGTCGGAGAGACTTGCAAGTAGGCTCTACCCCCACTAAATGGGGTAGCGCGCATCGATCGGTACCATCCTTGAGCTTCTCCGACTTTCGGAAGGGTTAGGGTTAGGGTTAGGGATGAAAGCACATAGGAGAAAGAGATATTCTTGAATAACTTTTTTTGTGAAGGTCGGAGAGACTTGCAAGTAGGCTCTACCCCCACTAAATGGGGTAGCGCGCATCGATCGGTACCATCCTTGAGCTTCTCCGACTTTCGGAAGGGTTAGGGTTAGGGTTAGGGATGAAAGCACATAGGAGAAAGAGATATTCTTGAATAACTTTTTTTGTGAAGGTCGGAGAGACTTGGAAAGTGGTTGCATCTGGACTAATTTGGGTCCTGCGGATCGATTGGTACCATCCCCGAGCTTGTACGACCTTCGGAAGAGGTCGACCGACGAAATTCCCCCAAATCTGAGGAGATATTCTTGAATAACTTTTTTTGTGAAGGTCGGAGAGACTTGCAAGTAGGCTCTACCCCCACTAAATGGGGTAGCGCGCATCGATCGGTACCATCCTTGAGCTTCTCCGACTTTCGGAAGGGTTAGGGTTAGGGTTAGGGATGAAAGCACATAGGAGAAAGAGATATTCTTGAATAACGTTTTTTGTGAAGGTCGGAGAGACTTGCAAGTAGGCTCTACCCCCACTAAATGGGGTAGCGCGCATCGATCGGTACCATCCTTGAGCTTCTCCGACTTTCGGAAGGGTTAGGGTTAGGGTTAGGGATGAAAGCACATAGGAGAAAGAGATATTCTTGAATAACTTTTTTTGTGAAGGTCGGAGAGACTTGAAAAGTGGTTGCATCTGGACTAATTTGGGTCCTGCGGATCGATTGGTACCATCCCCGAGCTTGTACGACCTTCGGAAGAGGTCGACCGACGAAATTCCCCCAAATCTGAGGAGATATTCTTGAATAACTTTTTTTGTGAATGTCGGAGAGACTTGCAAGTAGGCTCTACCCCCACTAAATGGGGTAGCGCGCATCGATCGGTACCATCCTTGAGCTTCTCCGACTTTCGGAAGGGTTAGGGTTAGGGTTAGGGATGAAAGCACATAGGAGAAAGAGATATTCTTGAATAACGTTTTTTGTGAAGGTCGGAGAGACTTGCAAGTAGGCTCTACCCCCACTAAATGGGGTAGCGCGCATCGATCGGTACCATCCTTGAGCTTCTCCGACTTTCGGAAGGGTTAGGGTTAGGGTTAGGGATGAAAGCACATAGGAGAAAGAGATATTCTTGAATAACTTTTTTTGTGAAGGTCGGAGAGACTTGGAAAGTGGTTGCATCTGGACTAATTTGGGTCCTGCAGATCGATTGGTACCATCCCCGAGCTTGTACGACCTTCGGAAGAGGTCGACCGACGAAATTCCCCCAAATCTGAGGAGATATTCTTGAATAACTTTTTTTGTGAAGGTCGGAGAGACTTGCAAGTAGGCTCTACCCCCACTAAATGGGGTAGCGCGCATCGATCGGTACCATCTTTGAGCTTCTCCGACTTTCGGAAGGGTTAGGGTTAGGGTTAGGGATGAAAGCACATAGGAGAAAGAGATATTCTTGAATAACTTTTTTTGTGAAGGTCGGAGAGACTTGCAAGTAGGCTCTACCCCCACTAAATGGGGTAGCGCGCATCGATCGGTACCATCCTTGAGCTTCTCCGACTTTCGGAAGGGTTAGGGTTAGGGTTAGGGATGAAAGCACATAGGAGAAAGAGATATTCTTGAATAACTTTTTTTGTGAAGGTCGGAGAGACTTGCAAGTAGGCTCTACCCCCACTAAATGGGGTAGCGCGCATCGATCGGTACCATCCTTGAGCTTCTCCGACTTTCGGAAGGGTTAGGGTTAGGGTTAGGGATGAAAGCACATAGGAGAAAGAGATATTCTTGAATAACTTTTTTTTTGAAGGTCGGAGAGACTTGCAAGTAGGCTCTACCCCCACTAAATGGGGCTGCGCGCATCGATCGGTACCATCCTTGAGCTTCTCCGACTTTCGGAAGGGTTAGGGTTAGGGTTAGGGATGAAAGCACATAGGAGAAAGAGATATTCTTGAATAACTTTTTTTGTGAAGGTCGGAGAGACTTGGAAAGTGGTTGCATCTGGACTAATTTGGGTCCTGCGGATCGATTGGTACCATCCCCGAGCTTGTACGACCTTCGGAAGAGGTCGACCGACGAAATTCCCCCAAATCTGAGGAGATATTCTTGAATAACTTTTTTGTGAAGGTCGGAGAGACTTGCAAGTAGGCTCTACCCCCACTAAATGGGGTAGCGCGCATCGATCGGTACCATCCTTGAGCTTCTCCGACTTTCGGAAGGGTTAGGGTTAGGGTTAGGGATGAAAGCACATAGGAGAAAGAGATATTCTTGAATAACTTTTTTTGTGAAGGTCGGAGAGACTTGCAAGTAGGCTCTACCCCCACTAAATGGGGTAGCGCGCATCGATCGGTACCATCCTTGAGCTTCTCCGACTTTCGGAAGGGTTAGGGTTAGGGTTAGAGATGAAAGCACATAGGAGAAAGAGATATTCTTGAATAACCTTTTTTGTGAAGGTCGGAGAGACTTGGAAAGTGGTTGCATCTGGACTAATTTGGGTCCTGCGGATCGATTGGTACCATCCCCGAGCTTGTACGACCTTCGGAAGAGGTCGACCGACGAAATTCCCCCAAATCTGAGGAGATATTCTTGAATAACTTTTTTTGTGAAGGTCGGAGAGACTTGCAAGTAGGCTCTACCCCCACTAAATGGGGTAGCGCGCATCGATCGGTACCATCCTTGAGCTTCTCCGACTTTCGGAAGGGTTAGGGTTAGGGTTAGGGATGAAAGCACATAGGAGAAAGAGATATTCTTGAATAACTTTTTTTGTGAAGGTCGGAGAGACTTGCAAGTAGGCTCTACCCCCACTAAATGGGGTAGCGCGCATCGATCGGTACCATCCTTGAGCTTCTCCGACTTTCGGAAGGGTTAGGGTTAGGGTTAGGGATGAAAGCACATAGGAGAAAGAGATATTCTTGAATAACTTTTTTTGTGAAGGTCGGAGAGACTTGCAAGTAGGCTCTACCCCCACTAAATGGGGTTGCGCGCATCGATCGGTACCATCCTTGAGCTTCTCCGACCTTCGGAAGGGTTAGGGTTAGGGATGAAAGCACATAGGAGAAAGAGATATTCTTGAATAACTTTTTTTGTGAAGGTCGGAGAGACTTGGAAAGTGGTTGCATCTGGACTAATTTGGGTCCTGCGGATCGATTGGTACCATCCCCGAGCTTGTACGACCTTCGGAAGAGGTCCACCGACGAAATTCCCCCAAATCTGAGGAGATATTCTTGAATAACTTTTTTTGTGAAGGTCGGAGAGACTTGCAAGTAGGCTCTACCCCCACTAAATGGGGTAGCGCGCATCGATCGGTACCATCCTTGAGCTTCTCCGACTTTCGGAAGGGTTAGGGTTAGGGTTAGGGATGAAAGCACATAGGAGAAAGAGATATTCTTGAATAACTTTTTTTGTGAAGGTCGGAGAGACTTGCAAGTAGGCTCTACCCCCACTAAATGGGGTAGCGCGCATCTATCGGTACCATCCTTGAGCTTCTCCGACTTTCGGAAGGGTTAGGGTTAGGGTTAGGGATGAAAGCACATAGGAGAAAGAGATATTCTTGAATAACTTTTTTTGTGAAGGTCGGAGAGACTTGCAAGTAGGCTCTACCCCCACTAAATGGGGTTGCGCGCATCGATCGGTACCATCCTTGAGCTTCTCCGACTTTCGGAAGGGTTAGGGTTAGGGTTAGGGATGAAAGCACATAGGAGAAAGAGATATTCTTGAATAACTTTTTTTGTGAAGGTCGGAGAGACTTGGAAAGTGGTTGCATCTGGACTAATTTGGGTCCTGCGGATCGATTGGTACCATCCCCGAGCTTGTACGACCTTCGGAAGAGGTCGACCGACGAAATTCCCCCAAATCTGAGGAGATATTCTTGAATAACTTTTTTGTGAAGGTCGGAGAGACTTGCAAGTAGGCTCTACCCCCACTAAATGGGGTAGCGCGCATCGATCGGTACCATCCTTGAGCTTCTCCGACTTTCGGAAGGGTTAGGGTTAGGGTTAGGGATGAAAGCACATAGGAGAAAGAGATATTCTTGAATAACTTTTTTTGTGAAGGTCGGAGAGACTTGCAAGTAGGCTCTACCCCCACTAAATGGGGTAGCGCGCATCGATCGGTACCATCCTTGAGCTTCTCCGACTTTCGGAAGGGTTAGGGTTAGGGTTAGAGATGAAAGCACATAGGAGAAAGAGATATTCTTGAATAACTTTTTTTGTGAAGGTCGGAGAGACTTGGAAAGTGGTTGCATCTGGACTAATTTGGGTCCTGCGGATCGATTGGTACCATCCCCGAGCTTGTACGATCTTCGGAAGAGGTCGACCGACGAAATTCCCCCAAATCTGAGGAGATATTCTTGAATAACTTTTTTTGTGAAGGTCGGAGAGACTTGCAAGTAGGCTCTACCCCCACTAAATGGGGTAGCGCGCATCGATCGGTACCATCCTTGAGCTTCTCCGACTTTCGGAAGGGTTAGGGTTAGGGTTAGGGATGAAAGCACATAGGAGAAAGAGATATTCTTGAATAACTTTTTTTGTGAAGGTCGGAGAGACTTGCAAGTAGGCTCTACCCCCACTAAATGGGGTAGCGCGCATCGATCGGTACCATCCTTGAGCTTCTCCGACTTTCGGAAGGGTTAGGGTTAGGGTTAGGGATGAAAGCACATAGGAGAAAGAGATATTCTTGAATAACTTTTTTTGTGAAGGTCGGAGAGACTTGCAAGTAGGCTCTACCCCCACTAAATGGGGTTGCGCGCATCGATCGGTACCATCTTTGAGCTTCTCCGACCTTCGGAAGGGTTAGGGTTAGGGATGAAAGCACATAGGAGAAAGAGATATTCTTGAATAACTTTTTTTGTGAAGGTCAGAGAGACTTGGAAAGTGGTTGCATCTGGACTAATTTGGGTCCTGCGGATCGATTGGTACCATCCCCGAGCTTGTACGACCTTCGGAAGAGGTCGACCGACGAAATTCCCCCAAATCTGAGGAGATATTCTTGAATAACTTTTTTGTGAAGGTCGGAGAGACTTGCAAGTAGGCTCTACCCCCACTAAATGGGGTAGCGCGCATCGATCGGTACCATCCTTGAGCTTCTCCGACTTTCGGAAGGGTTAGGGTTAGGGTTAGGGATGAAAGCACATAGGAGAAAGAGATATTCTTGAATAACTTTTTTTGTGAAGGTCGGAGAGACTTGCAAGTAGGCTCTACCCCCACTAAATGGGGTAGCGCGCATCGATCGGTACCATCCTTGAGCTTCTCCGACTTTCGGAAGGGTTAGGGTTAGGGTTAGAGATGAAAGCACATAGGAGAAAGAGATATTCTTGAAAAACTTTTTTTGTGAAGGTCGGAGAGACTTGGAAAGTGGTTGCATCTGGACTAATTTGGGTCCTGCGGATCGATTGGTACCATCCCCGAGCTTGTACGATCTTCGGAAGAGGTCGACCGACGAAATTCCCCCAAATCTGAGGAGATATTCTTGAATAACTTTTTTTGTGAAGGTCGGAGAGACTTGCAAGTAGGCTCTACCCCCACTAAATGGGGTAGCGCGCATCGATCGGTACCATCCTTGAGCTTCTCCGACTTTCGGAAGGGTTAGGGTTAGGGTTAGGGATGAAAGCACATAGGAGAAAGAGATATTCTTGAATAACTTTTTTTGTGAAGGTCGGAGAGACTTGCAAGTAGGCTCTACCCCCACTAAATGGGGTAGCGCGCATCGATCGGTACCATCCTTGAGCTTCTCCGACTTTCGGAAGGGTTAGGGTTAGGGTTAGGGATGAAAGCACATAGGAGAAAGAGATATTCTTGAATAACTTTTTTTTTGAAGGTCGGAGAGACTTGCAAGTAGGCTCTACCCCCACTAAATGGGGTTGCGCGCATCGATCGGTACCATCTTTGAGCTTCTCCGACTTTCGGAAGGGTTAGGGTTAGGGTTAGGGATGAAAGCACATAGGAGAAAGAGATATTCTTGAATAACTTTTTTTGTGAAGGTCGGAGAGACTTGGAAAGTGGTTGCATCTGGACTAATTTGGGTCCTGCGGATCGATTGGTACCATCCCCGAGCTTGTACGACCTTCGGAAGAGGTCGACCGACGAAATTCCCCCAAATCTGAGGAGATATTCTTGAATAACTTTTTTGTGAAGGTCGGAGAGACTTGCAAGTAGGCTCTACCCCCACTAAATGGGGTAGCGCGCATCGATCGGTACCATCCTTGAGCTTCTCCGACTTTCGGAAGGGTTAGGGTTAGGGTTAGGGATGAAAGCACATAGGAGAAAGAGATATTCTTGAATAACTTTTTTTGTGAAGGTCGGAGAGACTTGCAAGTAGGCTCTACCCCCACTAAATGGGGTAGCGCGCATCGATCGGTACCATCCTTGAGCTTCTCCGACTTTCGGAAGGGTTAGGGTTAGGGTTAGAGATGAAAGCACATAGGAGAAAGAGATATTCTTGAATAACTTTTTTTGTGAAGGTCGGAGAGACTTGGAAAGTGGTTGCATCTGGACTAATTTGGGTCCTGCGGATCGATTGGTACCATCCCAGAGCTTGTACGACCTTCGGAAGAGGTCGACCGACGAAATTCCCCCAAATCTGAGGAGATATTCTTGAATAACTTTTTTTGTGAAGGTCGGAGAGACTTGCAAGTAGGCTCTACCCCCACTAAATGGGGTAGCGCGCATCGATCGGTACCATCCTTGAGCTTTTCCGACTTTCGGAAGGGTTAGGGTTAGGGTTAGGGATGAAAGCACATAGGAGAAAGAGATATTCTTGAATAACTTTTTTTGTGAAGGTCGGAGAGACTTGCAAGTAGGCTCTACCCCCACTAAATGGGGTAGCGCGCATCGATCGGTACCATCCTTGAGCTTCTCCGACTTTCGGAAGGGTTAGGGTTAGGGATGAAAGCACATAGGAGAAAGAGATATTCTTGAATAACTTTTTTTGTGAAGGTCGGAGAGACTTGCAAGTAGGCTCTACCCCCACTAAATGGGGTTGCGCGCATCGATCGGTACCATCCTTGAGCTTCTCCGACCTTCGGAAGGGTTAGGGTTAGGGATGAAAGCACATAGGAGAAAGAGATATTCTTGAATAACTTTTTTTGTGAAGGTCGGAGAGACTTGAAAAGTGGTTGCATCTGGACTAATTTGGGTCCTGCGGATCGATTGGTACCATCCCCGAGCTTGTACGACCTTCGGAAGAGGTCCACCGACGAAATTCCCCCAAATCTGAGGAGATATTCTTGAATAACTTTTTTTGTGAAGGTCGGAGAGACTTGCAAGTAGGCTCTACCCCCACTAAATGGGGTAGCGCGCATCGATCGGTACCATCCTTGAGCTTCTCCGACTTTCGGAAGGGTTAGGGTTAGGGTTAGGGATGAAAGCACATAGGAGAAAGAGATATTCTTGAATAACTTTTTTTGTGAAGGTCGGAGAGACTTGCAAGTAGGCTCTACCCCCACTAAATGGGGTAGCGCGCATCGATCGGTACCATCCTTGAGCTTCTCCGACTTTCGGAAGGGTTAGGGTTAGGGTTAGGGATGAAAGCACATAGGAGAAAGAGATATTCTTGAATAACTTTTTTTGTGAAGGTCGGAGAGACTTGCAAGTAGGCTCTACCCCCACTAAATGGGGTTGCGCGCATCGATCGGTACCATCCTTGAGCTTCTCCGACTTTCGGAAGGGTTAGGGTTAGGGTTAGGGATGAAAGCACATAGGAGAAAGAGATATTCTTGAATAACTTTTTTTGTGAAGGTCGGAGAGACTTGGAAAGTGGTTGCATCTGGACTAATTTGGGTCCTGCGGATCGATTGGTACCATCCCCGAGCTTGTACGACCTTCGGAAGAGGTCCACCGACGAAATTCCCCCAAATCTGAGGAGATATTCTTGAATAACTTTTTTTGTGAAGGTCGGAGAGACTTGCAAGTAGGCTCTACCCCCACTAAATGGGGTAGCGCGCATCGATCGGTACCATCCTTGAGCTTCTCCGACTTTCGGAAGGGTTAGGGTTAGGGTTAGGGATGAAAGCACATAGGAGAAAGAGATATTCTTGAATAACTTTTTTTGTGAAGGTCGGAGAGACTTGCAAGTAGGCTCTACCCCCACTAAATGGGGTAGCGCGCATCGATCGGTACCATCCTTGAGCTTCTCCGACTTTCGGAAGGGTTAGGGTTAGGGTTAGAGATGAAAGCACATAGGAGAAAGAGATATTCTTGAATAACTTTTTTTGTGAAGGTCGGAGAGACTTGGAAAGTGGTTGCATCTGGACTAATTTGGGTCCTGCGGATCGATTGGTACCATCCCCGAGCTTGTACGACCTTCGGAAGAGGTCGACCGACGAAATTCCCCCAAATCTGAGGAGATATTCTTGAATAACTTTTTTTGTGAAGGTCGGAGAGACTTGCAAGTAGGCTCTACCCCCACTAAATGGGGTAGCGCGCATCGATCGGTACCATCCTTGAGCTTTTCCGACTTTCGGAAGGGTTAGGGTTAGGGTTAGGGATGAAAGCACATAGGAGAAAGAGATATTCTTGAATAACTTTTTTTGTGAAGGTCGGAGAGACTTGCAAGTAGGCTCTACCCCCACTAAATGGGGTAGCGCGCATCGATCGGTACCATCCTTGAGCTTCTCCGACTTTCGGAAGGGTTAGGGTTAGGGTTAGGGATGAAAGCACATAGGAGAAAGAGATATTCTTGAATAACTTTTTTTGTGAAGGTCGGAGAGACTTGCAAGTAGGCTCTACCCCCACTAAATGGGGTTGCGCGCATCGATCGGTACCATCCTTGAGCTTCTCCGACCTTCGGAAGGGTTAGGGTTAGGGATGAAAGCACATAGGAGAAAGAGATATTCTTGAATAACTTTTTTTGTGAAGGTCGGAGAGACTTGAAAAGTGGTTGCATCTGGACTAATTTGGGTCCTGCGGATCGATTGGTACCATCCCCGAGCTTGTACGACCTTCGGAAGAGGTCCACCGACGAAATTCCCCCAAATCTGAGGAGATATTCTTGAATAACTTTTTTTGTGAAGGTCGGAGAGACTTGCAAGTAGGCTCTACCCCCACTAAATGGGGTAGCGCGCATCGATCGGTACCATCCTTGAGCTTCTCCGACTTTCGGAAGGGTTAGGGTTAGGGTTAGGGATGAAAGCACATAGGAGAAAGAGATATTCTTGAATAACTTTTTTTGTGAAGGTCGGAGAGACTTGCAAGTAGGCTCTACCCCCACTAAATGGGGTAGCGCGCATCGATCGGTACCATCCTTGAGCTTCTCCGACTTTCGGAAGGGTTAGGGTTAGGGTTAGGGATGAAAGCACATAGGAGAAAGAGATATTCTTGAATAACTTTTTTTGTGAAGGTCGGAGAGACTTGCAAGTAGGCTCTACCCCCACTAAATGGGGTTGCGCGCATCGATCGGTACCATCCTTGAGCTTCTCCGACTTTCGGAAGGGTTAGGGTTAGGGTTAGGGATGAAAGCACATAGGAGAAAGAGATATTCTTGAATAACTTTTTTTGTGAAGGTCGGAGAGACTTGGAAAGTGGTTGCATCTGGACTAATTTGGGTCCTGCGGATCGATTGGTACCATCCCCGAGCTTGTACGACCTTCGGAAGAGGTCGACCGACGAAATTCCCCCAAATCTGAGGAGATATTCTTGAATAACTTTTTTGTGAAGGTCGGAGAGACTTGCAAGTAGGCTCTACCCCCACTAAATGGGGTAGCGCGCATCGATCGGTACCATCCTTGAGCTTCTCCGACTTTCGGAAGGGTTAGGGTTAGGGTTAGGGATGAAAGCACATAGGAGAAAGAGATATTCTTGAATAACTTTTTTTGTGAAGGTCGGAGAGACTTGCAAGTAGGCTCTACCCCCACTAAATGGGGTAGCGCGCATCGATCGGTACCATCCTTGAGCTTCTCCGACTTTCGGAAGGGTTAGGGTTAGGGTTAGAGATGAAAGCACATAGGAGAAAGAGATATTCTTGAATAACTTTTTTTGTGAAGGTCGGAGAGACTTGGAAAGTGGTTGCATCTGGACTAATTTGGGTCCTGCGGATCGATTGGTACCATCCCCGAGCTTGTACGACCTTCGGAAGAGGTCGACCGACGAAATTCCCCCAAATCTGAGGAGATATTCTTGAATAACTTTTTTTGTGAAGGTCGGAGAGACTTGCAAGTAGGCTCTACCCCCACTAAATGGGGTAGCGCGCATCGATCGGTACCATCCTTGAGCGTCTCCGACTTTCGGAAGGGTTAGGGTTAGGGTTAGGGATGAAAGCACATAGGAGAAAGAGATATTCTTGAATAACTTTTTTTGTGAAGGTCGGAGAGACTTGCAAGTAGGCTCTACCCCCACTAAATGGGGTAGCGCGCATCGATCGGTACCATCCTTGAGCTTCTCCGACTTTCGGAAGGGTTAGGGTTAGGGTTAGGGATGAAAGCACATAGGAGAAAGAGATATTCTTGAATAACTTTTTTTGTGAAGGTCGGAGAGACTTGCAAGTAGGCTCTACCCCCACTAAATGGGGTTGCGCGCATCGATCGGTACCATCCTTGAGCTTCTCCGACCTTCGGAAGGGTTAGGGTTAGGGATGAAAGCACATAGGAGAAAGAGATATTCTTGAATAACTTTTTTTGTGAAGGTCGGAGAGACTTGAAAAGTGGTTGCATCTGGACTAATTTGGGTCCTGCGGATCGATTGGTACCATCCCCGAGCTTGTACGACCTTCGGAAGAGGTCCACCGACGAAATTCCCCCAAATCTGAGGAGATATTCTTGAATAACTTTTTTTGTGAAGGTCGGAGAGACTTGCAAGTAGGCTCTACCCCCACTAAATGGGGTAGCGCGCATCGATCGGTACCATCCTTGAGCTTCTCCGACTTTCGGAAGGGTTAGGGTTAGGGTTAGGGATGAAAGCACATAGGAGAAAGAGATATTCTTGAATAACTTTTTTTGTGAAGGTCGGAGAGACTTGCAAGTAGGCTCTACCCCCACTAAATGGGGTAGCGCGCATCGATCGGTACCATCCTTGAGCTTCTCCGACTTTCGGAAGGGTTAGGGTTAGGGTTAGGGATGAAAGCACATAGGAGAAAGAGATATTCTTGAATAACTTTTTTTGTGAAGGTCGGAGAGACTTGCAAGTAGGCTCTACCCCCACTAAATGGGGTTGCGCGCATCGATCGGTACCATCCTTGAGCTTCTCCGACTTTCGGAAGGGTTAGGGTTAGGGTTAGGGATGAAAGCACATAGGAGAAAGAGATATTCTTGAATAACTTTTTTTGTGAAGGTCGGAGAGACTTGGAAAGTGGTTGCATCTGGACTAATTTGGGTCCTGCGGATCGATTGGTACCATCCCCGAGCTTGTACGACCTTCGGAAGAGGTCGACCGACGAAATTCCCCCAAATCTGAGGAGATATTCTTGAATAACTTTTTTGTGAAGGTCGGAGAGACTTGCAAGTAGGCTCTACCCCCACTAAATGGGGTAGCGCGCATCGATCGGTACCATCCTTGAGCTTCTCCGACTTTCGGAAGGGTTAGGGTTAGGGTTAGGGATGAAAGCACATAGGAGAAAGAGATATTCTTGAATAACTTTTTTTGTGAAGGTCGGAGAGACTTGCAAGTAGGCTCTACCCCCACTAAATGGGGTAGCGCGCATCGATCGGTACCATCCTTGAGCTTCTCCGACTTTCGGAAGGGTTAGGGTTAGGGTTAGAGATGAAAGCACATAGGAGAAAGAGATATTCTTGAATAACTTTTTTTGTGAAGGTCGGAGAGACTTGGAAAGTGGTTGCATCTGGACTAATTTGGGTCCTGCAGATCGATTGGTACCATCCCCGAGCTTGTACGACCTTCGGAAGAGGTCGACCGACGAAATTCCCCCAAATCTGAGGAGATATTCTTGAATAACTTTTTTTGTGAAGGTCGGAGAGACTTGCAAGTAGGCTCTACCCCCACTAAATGGGGTAGCGCGCATCGATCGGTACCATCCTTGAGCGTCTCCGACTTTCGGAAGGGTTAGGGTTAGGGATGAAAGCACATAGGAGAAAGAGATATTCTTGAATAACTTTTTTTGTGAAGGTCGGAGAGACTTGCAAGTAGGCTCTACCCCCACTAAATGGGGTAGCGCGCATCGATCGGTACCATCCTTGAGCTTCTCCGACTTTCGGAAGGGTTAGGGTTAGGGTTAGGGATGAAAGCACATAGGAGAAAGAGATATTCTTGAATAACTTTTTTTGTGAAGGTCGGAGAGACTTGCAAGTAGGCTCTACCCCCACTAAATGGGGTTGCGCGCATCGATCGGTACCATCCTTGAGCTTCTCCGACTTTCGGAAGGGTTAGGGTTAGGGTTAGGGATGAAAGCACATAGGAGAAAGAGATATTCTTGAATAACTTTTTTTGTGAAGGTCGGAGAGACTTGGAAAGTGGTTGCATCTGGACTAATTTGGGTCCTGCGGATCGATTGGTACCATCCCCGAGCTTGTACGACCTTCGGAAGAGGTCCACCGACGAAATTCCCCCAAATCTGAGGAGATATTCTTGAATAACTTTTTTTGTGAAGGTCGGAGAGACTTGCAAGTAGGCTCTACCCCCACTAAATGGGGTAGCGCGCATCGATCGGTACCATCCTTGAGCTTCTCCGACTTTCGGAAGGGTTAGGGTTAGGGTTAGGGATGAAAGCACATAGGAGAAAGAGATATTCTTGAATAACTTTTTTTGTGAAGGTCGGAGAGACTTGCAAGTAGGCTCTACCCCCACTAAATGGGGTAGCGCGCATCGATCGGTACCATCCTTGAGCTTCTCCGACTTTCGGAAGGGTTAGGGTTAGGGTTAGGGATGAAAGCACATAGGAGAAAGAGATATTCTTGAATAACTTTTTTTGTGAAGGTCGGAGAGACTTGCAAGTAGGCTCTACCCCCACTAAATGGGGTTGCGCACATCGATCGGTACCATCCTTGAGCTTCTCCGACTTTCGGAAGGGTTAGGGTTAGGGTTAGGGATGAAAGCACATAGGAGAAAGAGATATTCTTGAATAACTTTTTTTGTGAAGGTCGGAGAGACTTGGAAAGTGGTTGCATCTGGACTAATTTGGGTCCTGCAGATCGATTGGTACCATCCCCGAGCTTGTACGACCTTCGGAAGAGGTCCACCGACGAAATTCCCCCAAATCTGAGGAGATATTCTTGAATAACTTTTTTTGTGAAGGTCGGAGAGACTTGCAAGTAGGCTCTACCCCCACTAAATGGGGTAGCGCGCATCGATCGGTACCATCCTTGAGCTTCTCCGACTTTCGGAAGGGTTAGGGTTAGGGTTAGGGATGAAAGCACATAGGAGAAAGAGATATTCTTGAATAACTTTTTTTGTGAAGGTCGGAGAGACTTGCAAGTAGGCTCTACCCCCACTAAATGGGGTAGCGCGCATCGATCGGTACCATCCTTGAGCTTCTCCGACTTTCGGAAGGGTTAGGGTTAGGGTTAGGGATGAAAGCACATAGGAGAAAGAGATATTCTTGAATAACTTTTTTTGTGAAGGTCGGAGAGACTTGCAAGTAGGCTCTACCCCCACTAAATGGGGTAGCGCGCATCGATCGGTACCATCCTTGAGCTTCTCCGACTTTCGGAAGGGTTAGGGTTAGGGTTAGGGATGAAAGCACATAGGAGAAAGAGATATTCTTGAATAACTTTTTTTGTGAAGGTCGGAGAGACTTGGAAAGTGGTTGCATCTGGACTAATTTGGGTCCTGCAAATCGATTGGTACCATCCCCGAGCTTGTACGACCTTCTGAAGAGGTCGACCGACGAAATTCCCCCAAATCTGAGGAGATATTCTTGAATAACTTTTTTTGTGAATGTCGGAGAGACTTGCAAGTAGGCTCTACCCCCACTAAATGGGGTAGCGCGCATCGATCGGTACCATCCTTGAGCTTCTCCGACTTTCGGAAGGGTTAGGGTTAGGGTTAGGGATGAAAGCACATAGGAGAAAGAGATATTCTTGAATAACGTTTTTTGTGAAGGTCGGAGAGACTTGCAAGTAGGCTCTACCCCCACTAAATGGGGTAGCGCGCATCGATCGGTACCATCCTTGAGCTTCTCCGACTTTCGGAAGGGTTAGGGTTAGGGATGAAAGCACATAGGAGAAAGACATATTCTTGAATAACTTTTTTTGTGAAGGTCGGAGAGACTTGGAAAGTGGTTGCATCTGGACTAATTTGGGTCCTGCAGATCGATTGGTACCATCCCCGAGCTTGTACGACCTTCGGAAGAGGTCGACCGACGAAATTCCCCCAAATCTGAGGAGATATTCTTGAATAACTTTTTTTGTGAATGTCGGAGAGACTTGCAAGTAGGCTCTACCCCCACTAAATGGGGTAGCGCGCATCGATCGGTACCATCCTTGAGCTTCTCCGACTTTCGGAAGGGTTAGGGTTAGGGTTAGGGATGAAAGCACATAGGAGAAAGAGATATTCTTGAATAACTTTTTTTGTGAAGGTCGGAGAGACTTGGAAAGTGGTTGCATCTGGACTAATTTGGGTCCTGCGGATCGATTGGTACCATCCCCGAGCTTGTACGACCTTCGGAAGAGGTCCACCGACGAAATTCCCCCAAATCTGAGGAGATATTCTTGAATAACTTTTTTTGTGAAGGTCGGAGAGACTTGCAAGTAGGCTCTACCCCCACTAAATGGGGTAGCGCGCATCGATCGGTACCATCCTTGAGCTTCTCCGACTTTCGGAAGGGTTAGGGTTAGGGTTAGGGATGAAAGCACATAGGAGAAAGAGATATTCTTGAATAACTTTTTTTGTGAAGGTCGGAGAGACTTGCAAGTAGGCTCTACCCCCACTAAATGGGGTAACGCGCATCGATCGGTACCATCCTTGAGCTTCTCCGACTTTCGGAAGGGTTAGGGTTAGGGTTAGGGATGAAAGCACATAGGAGAAAGAGATATTCTTGAATAACTTTTTTTGTGAAGGTCGGAGAGACTTGGAAAGTGGTTGCATCTGGACTAATTTGGGTCCTGCGGATCGATTGGTACCATCCCCGAGCTTGTACGACCTTCTGAAGAGGTCGACCGACGAAATTCCCCCAAATCTGAGGAGATATTCTTGAATAACTTTTTTTGTGAATGTCGGAGAGACTTGCAAGTAGGCTCTACCCCCACTAAATGGGGTAGCGCGCATCGATCGGTACCATCCTTGAGCTTCTCCGACTTTCGGAAGGGTTAGGGTTAGGGTTAGGGATGAAAGCACATAGGAGAAAGAGATATTCTTGAATAACGTTTTTTGTGAAGGTCGGAGAGACTTGCAAGTAGGCTCTACCCCCACTAAATGGGGTAGCGCGCATCGATCGGTACCATCCTTGAGCTTCTCCGACTTTCGGAAGGGTTAGGGTTAGGGTTAGGGATGAAAGCACATAGGAGAAAGAGATATTCTTGAATAACTTTTTTTGTGAAGGTCGGAGAGACTTGCAAGTAGGCTCTACCCCCACTAAATGGGGTAGCGCGCATCGATCGGTACCATCCTTGAGCTTCTCCGACTTTCGGAAGGGTTAGGGTTAGGGTTAGGGATGAAAGCACATAGGAGAAAGAGATATTCTTGAATAACTTTTTTTGTGAAGGTCGGAGAGACTTGCAAGTAGGCTCTACCCCCACTAAATGGGGTTGCGCGCATCGATCGGTACCATCCTTGAGCTTCTCCGACCTTCGGAAGGGTTAGGGTTAGGGATGAAAGCACATAGGAGAAAGAGATATTCTTGAATAACTTTTTTTGTGAAGGTCGGAGAGACTTGGAAAGTGGTTGCATCTGGACTAATTTGGGTCCTGCGGATCGATTGGTACCATCCCCGAGCTTGTACGACCTTCGGAAGAGGTCCACCGACGAAATTCCCCCAAATCTGAGGAGATATTCTTGAATAACTTTTTTTGTGAAGGTCGGAGAGACTTGCAAGTAGGCTCTACCCCCACTAAATGGGGTAGCGCGCATCGATCGGTACCATCCTTGAGCTTCTCCGACTTTCGGAAGGGTTAGGGTTAGGGTTAGGGATGAAAGCACATAGGAGAAAGAGATATTCTTGAATAACTTTTTTTGTGAAGGTCGGAGAGACTTGCAAGTAGGCTCTACCCCCACTAAATGGGGTAGCGCGCATCTATCGGTACCATCCTTGAGCTTCTCCGACTTTCGGAAGGGTTAGGGTTAGGGTTAGGGATGAAAGCACATAGGAGAAAGAGATATTCTTGAATAACTTTTTTTGTGAAGGTCGGAGAGACTTGCAAGTAGGCTCTACCCCCACTAAATGGGGTTGCGCGCATCGATCGGTACCATCCTTGAGCTTCTCCGACTTTCGGAAGGGTTAGGGTTAGGGTTAGGGATGAAAGCACATAGGAGAAAGAGATATTCTTGAATAACTTTTTTTGTGAAGGTCGGAGAGACTTGGAAAGTGGTTGCATCTGGACTAATTTGGGTCCTGCGGATCGATTGGTACCATCCCCGAGCTTGTACGACCTTCGGAAGAGGTCGACCGACGAAATTCCCCCAAATCTGAGGAGATATTCTTGAATAACTTTTTTGTGAAGGTCGGAGAGACTTGCAAGTAGGCTCTACCCCCACTAAATGGGGTAGCGCGCATCGATCGGTACCATCCTTGAGCTTCTCCGACTTTCGGAAGGGTTAGGGTTAGGGTTAGGGATGAAAGCACATAGGAGAAAGAGATATTCTTGAATAACTTTTTTTGTGAAGGTCGGAGAGACTTGCAAGTAGGCTTTACCCCCACTAAATGGGGTAGCGCGCATCGATCGGTACCATCCTTGAGCTTCTCCGACTTTCGGAAGGGTTAGGGTTAGGGTTAGAGATGAAAGCACATAGGAGAAAGAGATATTCTTGAATAACTTTTTTTGTGAAGGTCGGAGAGACTTGGAAAGTGGTTGCATCTGGACTAATTAGGGTCCTGCGGATCGATTGGTACCATCCCCGAGCTTGTACGACCTTCGGAAGAGGTCGACCGACGAAATTCCCCCAAATCTGAGGAGATATTCTTGAATAACTTTTTTTGTGAAGGTCGGAGAGACTTGCAAGTAGGCTGTACCCCCACTAAATGGGGTAGCGCGCATCGATCGGTACCATCCTTGAGCTTCTCCGACTTTCGGAAGGGTTAGGGTTAGGGTTAGGGATGAAAGCACATAGGAGAAAGAGATATTCTTGAATAACTTTTTTTGTGAAGGTCGGAGAGACTTGCAAGTAGGCTCTACCCCCACTAAATGGGGTAGCGCGCATCGATCGGTACCATCCTTGAGCTTCTCCGACTTTCGGAAGGGTTAGGGTTAGGGTTAGGGATGAAAGCACATAGGAGAAAGAGATATTCTTGAATAACTTTTTTTGTGAAGGTCGGAGAGACTTGGAAAGTGGTTGCATCTGGACTAATTTGGGTCCTGCAAATCGATTGGTACCATCCCCGAGCTTGTACGACCTTCTGAAGAGGTCGACCGACGAAATTCCCCCAAATCTGAGGAGATATTCTTGAATAACTTTTTTTGTGAATGTCGGAGAGACTTGCAAGTAGGCTCTACCCCCACTAAATGGGGTAGCGCGCATCGATCGGTACCATCCTTGAGCTTCTCCGACTTTCGGAAGGGTTAGGGTTAGGGATGAAAGCACATAGGAGAAAGAGATATTCTTGAATAACTTTTTTTGTGAAGGTCGGAGAGACTTGCAAGTAGGCTCTACCCCCACTAAATGGGGTTGCGCGCATCGATCGGTACCATCCTTGAGCTTCTCCGACCTTCGGAAGGGTTAGGGTTAGGGATGAAAGCACATAGGAGAAAGAGATATTCTTGAATAACTTTTTTTGTGAAGGTCGGAGAGACTTGAAAAGTGGTTGCATCTGGACTAATTTGGGTCCTGCGGATCGATTGGTACCATCCCCGAGCTTGTACGACCTTCGGAAGAGGTCCACCGACGAAATTCCCCCAAATCTGAGGAGATATTCTTGAATAACTTTTTTTGTGAAGGTCGGAGAGACTTGCAAGTAGGCTCTACCCCCACTAAATGGGGTAGCGCGCATCGATCGGTACCATCCTTGAGCTTCTCCGACTTTCGGAAGGGTTAGGGTTAGGGTTAGGGATGAAAGCACATAGGAGAAAGAGATATTCTTGAATAACTTTTTTTGTGAAGGTCGGAGAGACTTGCAAGTAGGCTTTACCCCCACTAAATGGGGTAGCGCGCATCGATCGGTACCATCCTTGAGCTTCTCCGACTTTCGGAAGGGTTAGGGTTAGGGTTAGAGATGAAAGCACATAGGAGAAAGAGATATTCTTGAATAACTTTTTTTGTGAAGGTCGGAGAGACTTGGAAAGTGGTTGCATCTGGACTAATTAGGGTCCTGCGGATCGATTGGTACCATCCCCGAGCTTGTACGACCTTCGGAAGAGGTCGACCGACGAAATTCCCCCAAATCTGAGGAGATATTCTTGAATAACTTTTTTTGTGAAGGTCGGAGAGACTTGCAAGTAGGCTGTACCCCCACTAAATGGGGTAGCGCGCATCGATCGGTACCATCCTTGAGCTTCTCCGACTTTCGGAAGGGTTAGGGTTAGGGTTAGGGATGAAAGCACATAGGAGAAAGAGATATTCTTGAATAACTTTTTTTGTGAAGGTCGGAGAGACTTGCAAGTAGGCTCTACCCCCACTAAATGGGGTAGCGCGCATCGATCGGTACCATCCTTGAGCTTCTCCGACTTTCGGAAGGGTTAGGGTTAGGGTTAGGGATGAAAGCACATAGGAGAAAGAGATATTCTTGAATAACTTTTTTTGTGAAGGTCGGAGAGACTTGCAAGTAGGCTCTACCCCCACTAAATGGGGTAGCGCGCATCGATCGGTACCATCCTTGAGCTTCTCCGACTTTCGGAAGGGTTAGGGTTAGGGTTAGGGATGAAAGCACATAGGAGAAAGAGATATTCTTGAATAACTTTTTTTGTGAAGGTCGGAGAGACTTGGAAAGTGGTTGCATCTGGACTAATTTGGGTCCTGCGGATCGATTGGTACCATCCCCGAGCTTGTACGACCTTCGGAAGAGGTCCACCGACGAAATTCCCCCAAATCTGAGGAGATATTCTTGAATAACTTTTTTTGTGAAGGTCGGAGAGACTTGCAAGTAGGCTCTACCCCCACTAAATGGGGTAGCGCGCATCGATCGGTACCATCCTTGAGCTTCTCCGACTTTCGGAAGGGTTAGGGTTAGGGTTAGGGATGAAAGCACATAGGAGAAAGAGATATTCTTGAATAACTTTTTTTGTGAAGGTCGGAGAGACTTGCAAGTAGGCTCTACCCCCACTAAATGGGGTAGCGCGCATCGATCGGTACCATCCTTGAGCTTCTCCGACTTTCGGAAGGGTTAGGGTTAGGGTTAGAGATGAAAGCACATAGGAGAAAGAGATATTCTTGAATAACTTTTTTTGTGAAGGTCGGAGAGACTTGGAAAGTGGTTGCATCTGGACTAATTTGGGTCCTGCGGATCGATTGGTACCATCCCCGAGCTTGTACGACCTTCGGAAGAGGTCGACCGACGAAATTCCCCCAAATCTGAGGAGATATTCTTGAATAACTTTTTTTGTGAAGGTCGGAGAGACTTGCAAGTAGGCTCTACCCCCACTAAATGGGGTAGCGCGCATCGATCGGTACCATCCTTGAGCTTTTCCGACTTTCGGAAGGGTTAGGGTTAGGGTTAGGGATGAAAGCACATAGGAGAAAGAGATATTCTTGAATAACTTTTTTTGTGAAGGTCGGAGAGACTTGCAAGTAGGCTCTACCCCCACTAAATGGGGTAGCGCGCATCGATCGGTACCATCCTTGAGCTTCTCCGACTTTCGGAAGGGTTAGGGTTAGGGTTAGGGATGAAAGCACATAGGAGAAAGAGATATTCTTGAATAACTTTTTTTGTGAAGGTCGGAGAGACTTGCAAGTAGGCTCTACCCCCACTAAATGGGGTTGCGCGCATCGATCGGTACCATCCTTGAGCTTCTCCGACCTTCGGAAGGGTTAGGGTTAGGGATGAAAGCACATAGGAGAAAGAGATATTCTTGAATAACGTTTTTTGTGAAGGTCGGAGAGACTTGCAAGTAGGCTCTACCCCCACTAAATGGGGTAGCGCGCATCGATCGGTACCATCCTTGAGCTTCTCCGACTTTCGGAAGGGTTAGGGTTAGGGTTAGGGATGAAAGCACATAGGAGAAAGAGATATTCTTGAATAACTTTTTTTGTGAAGGTCGGAGAGACTTGCAAGTAGGCTCTACCCCCACTAAATGGGGTAGCGCGCATCGATCGGTACCATCCTTGAGCTTCTCCGACTTTCGGAAGGGTTAGGGTTAGGGTTAGGGATGAAAGCACATAGGAGAAAGAGATATTCTTGAATAACTTTTTTTGTGAAGGTCGGAGAGACTTGCAAGTAGGCTCTACCCCCACTAAATGGGGTTGCGCGCATCGATCGGTACCATCCTTGAGCTTCTCCGACCTTCGGAAGGGTTAGGGTTAGGGATGAAAGCACATAGGAGAAAGAGATATTCTTGAATAACTTTTTTTGTGAAGGTCGGAGAGACTTGGAAAGTGGTTGCATCTGGACTAATTTGGGTCCTGCGGATCGATTGGTACCATCCCCGAGCTTGTACGACCTTCGGAAGAGGTCCACCGACGAAATTCCCCCAAATCTGAGGAGATATTCTTGAATAACTTTTTTTGTGAAGGTCGGAGAGACTTGCAAGTAGGCTCTACCCCCACTAAATGGGGTAGCGCGCATCGATCGGTACCATCCTTGAGCTTCTCCGACTTTCGGAAGGGTTAGGGTTAGGGTTAGGGATGAAAGCACATAGGAGAAAGAGATATTCTTGAATAACTTTTTTTGTGAAGGTCGGAGAGACTTGCAAGTAGGCTCTACCCCCACTAAATGGGGTAGCGCGCATCTATCGGTACCATCCTTGAGCTTCTCCGACTTTCGGAAGGGTTAGGGTTAGGGTTAGGGATGAAAGCACATAGGAGAAAGAGATATTCTTGAATAACTTTTTTTGTGAAGGTCGGAGAGACTTGCAAGTAGGCTCTACCCCCACTAAATGGGGTTGCGCGCATCGATCGGTACCATCCTTGAGCTTCTCCGACTTTCGGAAGGGTTAGGGTTAGGGTTAGGGATGAAAGCACATAGGAGAAAGAGATATTCTTGAATAACTTTTTTTGTGAAGGTCGGAGAGACTTGGAAAGTGGTTGCATCTGGACTAATTTGGGTCCTGCGGATCGATTGGTACCATCCCCGAGCTTGTACGACCTTCGGAAGAGGTCGACCGACGAAATTCCCCCAAATCTGAGGAGATATTCTTGAATAACTTTTTTGTGAAGGTCGGAGAGACTTGCAAGTAGGCTCTACCCCCACTAAATGGGGTAGCGCGCATCGATCGGTACCATCCTTGAGCTTCTCCGACTTTCGGAAGGGTTAGGGTTAGGGTTAGGGATGAAAGCACATAGGAGAAAGAGATATTCTTGAATAACTTTTTTTGTGAAGGTCGGAGAGACTTGCAAGTAGGCTTTACCCCCACTAAATGGGGTAGCGCGCATCGATCGGTACCATCCTTGAGCTTCTCCGACTTTCGGAAGGGTTAGGGTTAGGGTTAGAGATGAAAGCACATAGGAGAAAGAGATATTCTTGAATAACTTTTTTTGTGAAGGTCGGAGAGACTTGGAAAGTGGTTGCATCTGGACTAATTAGGGTCCTGCGGATCGATTGGTACCATCCCCGAGCTTGTACGACCTTCGGAAGAGGTCGACCGACGAAATTCCCCCAAATCTGAGGAGATATTCTTGAATAACTTTTTTTGTGAAGGTCGGAGAGACTTGCAAGTAGGCTGTACCCCCACTAAATGGGGTAGCGCGCATCGATCGGTACCATCCTTGAGCTTCTCCGACTTTCGGAAGGGTTAGGGTTAGGGTTAGGGATGAAAGCACATAGGAGAAAGAGATATTCTTGAATAACTTTTTTTGTGAAGGTCGGAGAGACTTGCAAGTAGGCTCTACCCCCACTAAATGGGGTAGCGCGCATCGATCGGTACCATCCTTGAGCTTCTCCGACTTTCGGAAGGGTTAGGGTTAGGGTTAGGGATGAAAGCACATAGGAGAAAGAGATATTCTTGAATAACTTTTTTTGTGAAGGTCGGAGAGACTTGGAAAGTGGTTGCATCTGGACTAATTTGGGTCCTGCAAATCGATTGGTACCATCCCCGAGCTTGTACGACCTTCTGAAGAGGTCGACCGACGAAATTCCCCCAAATCTGAGGAGATATTCTTGAATAACTTTTTTTGTGAATGTCGGAGAGACTTGCAAGTAGGCTCTACCCCCACTAAATGGGGTAGCGCGCATCGATCGGTACCATCCTTGAGCTTCTCCGACTTTCGGAAGGGTTAGGGTTAGGGATGAAAGCACATAGGAGAAAGAGATATTCTTGAATAACTTTTTTTGTGAAGGTCGGAGAGACTTGCAAGTAGGCTCTACCCCCACTAAATGGGGTTGCGCGCATCGATCGGTACCATCCTTGAGCTTCTCCGACCTTCGGAAGGGTTAGGGTTAGGGATGAAAGCACATAGGAGAAAGAGATATTCTTGAATAACTTTTTTTGTGAAGGTCGGAGAGACTTGAAAAGTGGTTGCATCTGGACTAATTTGGGTCCTGCGGATCGATTGGTACCATCCCCGAGCTTGTACGACCTTCGGAAGAGGTCCACCGACGAAATTCCCCCAAATCTGAGGAGATATTCTTGAATAACTTTTTTTGTGAAGGTCGGAGAGACTTGCAAGTAGGCTCTACCCCCACTAAATGGGGTAGCGCGCATCGATCGGTACCATCCTTGAGCTTCTCCGACTTTCGGAAGGGTTAGGGTTAGGGTTAGGGATGAAAGCACATAGGAGAAAGAGATATTCTTGAATAACTTTTTTTGTGAAGGTCGGAGAGACTTGCAAGTAGGCTCTACCCCCACTAAATGGGGTAGCGCGCATCGATCGGTACCATCCTTGAGCTTCTCCGACTTTCGGAAGGGTTAGGGTTAGGGTTAGGGATGAAAGCACATAGGAGAAAGAGATATTCTTGAATAACTTTTTTTGTGAAGGTCGGAGAGACTTGCAAGTAGGCTCTACCCCCACTAAATGGGGTTGCGCGCATCGATCGGTACCATCCTTGAGCTTCTCCGACTTTCGGAAGGGTTAGGGTTAGGGTTAGGGATGAAAGCACATAGGAGAAAGAGATATTCTTGAATAACTTTTTTTGTGAAGGTCGGAGAGACTTGGAAAGTGGTTGCATCTGGACTAATTTGGGTCCTGCGGATCGATTGGTACCATCCCCGAGCTTGTACGACCTTCGGAAGAGGTCCACCGACGAAATTCCCCCAAATCTGAGGAGATATTCTTGAATAACTTTTTTTGTGAAGGTCGGAGAGACTTGCAAGTAGGCTCTACCCCCACTAAATGGGGTAGCGCGCATCGATCGGTACCATCCTTGAGCTTCTCCGACTTTCGGAAGGGTTAGGGTTAGGGTTAGGGATGAAAGCACATAGGAGAAAGAGATATTCTTGAATAACTTTTTTTGTGAAGGTCGGAGAGACTTGCAAGTAGGCTCTACCCCCACTAAATGGGGTAGCGCGCATCGATCGGTACCATCCTTGAGCTTCTCCGACTTTCGGAAGGGTTAGGGTTAGGGTTAGAGATGAAAGCACATAGGAGAAAGAGATATTCTTGAATAACTTTTTTTGTGAAGGTCGGAGAGACTTGGAAAGTGGTTGCATCTGGACTAATTTGGGTCCTGCGGATCGATTGGTACCATCCCCGAGCTTGTACGACCTTCGGAAGAGGTCGACCGACGAAATTCCCCCAAATCTGAGGAGATATTCTTGAATAACTTTTTTTGTGAAGGTCGGAGAGACTTGCAAGTAGGCTCTACCCCCACTAAATGGGGTAGCGCGCATCGATCGGTACCATCCTTGAGCTTTTCCGACTTTCGGAAGGGTTAGGGTTAGGGTTAGGGATGAAAGCACATAGGAGAAAGAGATATTCTTGAATAACTTTTTTTGTGAAGGTCGGAGAGACTTGCAAGTAGGCTCTACCCCCACTAAATGGGGTAGCGCGCATCGATCGGTACCATCCTTGAGCTTCTCCGACTTTCGGAAGGGTTAGGGTTAGGGTTAGGGATGAAAGCACATAGGAGAAAGAGATATTCTTGAATAACTTTTTTTGTGAAGGTCGGAGAGACTTGCAAGTAGGCTCTACCCCCACTAAATGGGGTTGCGCGCATCGATCGGTACCATCCTTGAGCTTCTCCGACCTTCGGAAGGGTTAGGGTTAGGGATGAAAGCACATAGGAGAAAGAGATATTCTTGAATAACTTTTTTTGTGAAGGTCGGAGAGACTTGAAAAGTGGTTGCATCTGGACTAATTTGGGTCCTGCGGATCGATTGGTACCATCCCCGAGCTTGTACGACCTTCGGAAGAGGTCCACCGACGAAATTCCCCCAAATCTGAGGAGATATTCTTGAATAACTTTTTTTGTGAAGGTCGGAGAGACTTGCAAGTAGGCTCTACCCCCACTAAATGGGGTAGCGCGCATCGATCGGTACCATCCTTGAGCTTCTCCGACTTTCGGAAGGGTTAGGGTTAGGGTTAGGGATGAAAGCACATAGGAGAAAGAGATATTCTTGAATAACTTTTTTTGTGAAGGTCGGAGAGACTTGCAAGTAGGCTCTACCCCCACTAAATGGGGTAGCGCGCATCGATCGGTACCATCCTTGAGCTTCTCCGACTTTCGGAAGGGTTAGGGTTAGGGTTAGGGATGAAAGCACATAGGAGAAAGAGATATTCTTGAATAACTTTTTTTGTGAAGGTCGGAGAGACTTGCAAGTAGGCTCTACCCCCACTAAATGGGGTTGCGCGCATCGATCGGTACCATCCTTGAGCTTCTCCGACTTTCGGAAGGGTTAGGGTTAGGGTTAGGGATGAAAGCACATAGGAGAAAGAGATATTCTTGAATAACTTTTTTTGTGAAGGTCGGAGAGACTTGGAAAGTGGTTGCATCTGGACTAATTTGGGTCCTGCGGATCGATTGGTACCATCCCCGAGCTTGTACGACCTTCGGAAGAGGTCGACCGACGAAATTCCCCCAAATCTGAGGAGATATTCTTGAATAACTTTTTTGTGAAGGTCGGAGAGACTTGCAAGTAGGCTCTACCCCCACTAAATGGGGTAGCGCGCATCGATCGGTACCATCCTTGAGCTTCTCCGACTTTCGGAAGGGTTAGGGTTAGGGTTAGGGATGAAAGCACATAGGAGAAAGAGATATTCTTGAATAACTTTTTTTGTGAAGGTCGGAGAGACTTGCAAGTAGGCTCTACCCCCACTAAATGGGGTAGCGCGCATCGATCGGTACCATCCTTGAGCTTCTCCGACTTTCGGAAGGGTTAGGGTTAGGGTTAGAGATGAAAGCACATAGGAGAAAGAGATATTCTTGAATAACTTTTTTTGTGAAGGTCGGAGAGACTTGGAAAGTGGTTGCATCTGGACTAATTTGGGTCCTGCGGATCGATTGGTACCATCCCCGAGCTTGTACGACCTTCGGAAGAGGTCGACCGACGAAATTCCCCCAAATCTGAGGAGATATTCTTGAATAACTTTTTTTGTGAAGGTCGGAGAGACTTGCAAGTAGGCTCTACCCCCACTAAATGGGGTAGCGCGCATCGATCGGTACCATCCTTGAGCGTCTCCGACTTTCGGAAGGGTTAGGGTTAGGGTTAGGGATGAAAGCACATAGGAGAAAGAGATATTCTTGAATAACTTTTTTTGTGAAGGTCGGAGAGACTTGCAAGTAGGCTCTACCCCCACTAAATGGGGTAGCGCGCATCGATCGGTACCATCCTTGAGCTTCTCCGACTTTCGGAAGGGTTAGGGTTAGGGTTAGGGATGAAAGCACATAGGAGAAAGAGATATTCTTGAATAACTTTTTTTGTGAAGGTCGGAGAGACTTGCAAGTAGGCTCTACCCCCACTAAATGGGGTTGCGCGCATCGATCGGTACCATCCTTGAGCTTCTCCGACTTTCGGAAGGGTTAGGGTTAGGGTTAGGGATGAAAGCACATAGGAGAAAGAGATATTCTTGAATAACTTTTTTTGTGAAGGTCGGAGAGACTTGGAAAGTGGTTGCATCTGGACTAATTTGGGTCCTGCGGATCGATTGGTACCATCCCCGAGCTTGTACGACCTTCGGAAGAGGTCCACCGACGAAATTCCCCCAAATCTGAGGAGATATTCTTGAATAACTTTTTTTGTGAAGGTCGGAGAGACTTGCAAGTAGGCTCTACCCCCACTAAATGGGGTAGCGCGCATCGATCGGTACCATCCTTGAGCTTCTCCGACTTTCGGAAGGGTTAGGGTTAGGGTTAGGGATGAAAGCACATAGGAGAAAGAGATATTCTTGAATAACTTTTTTTGTGAAGGTCGGAGAGACTTGCAAGTAGGCTCTACCCCCACTAAATGGGGTAGCGCGCATCGATCGGTACCATCCTTGAGCTTCTCCGACTTTCGGAAGGGTTAGGGTTAGGGTTAGGGATGAAAGCACATAGGAGAAAGAGATATTCTTGAATAACTTTTTTTGTGAAGGTCGGAGAGACTTGCAAGTAGGCTCTACCCCCACTAAATGGGGTTGCGCACATCGATCGGTACCATCCTTGAGCTTCTCCGACTTTCGGAAGGGTTAGGGTTAGGGTTAGGGATGAAAGCACATAGGAGAAAGAGATATTCTTGAATAACTTTTTTTGTGAAGGTCGGAGAGACTTGGAAAGTGGTTGCATCTGGACTAATTTGGGTCCTGCAGATCGATTGGTACCATCCCCGAGCTTGTACGACCTTCGGAAGAGGTCCACCGACGAAATTCCCCCAAATCTGAGGAGATATTCTTGAATAACTTTTTTTGTGAAGGTCGGAGAGACTTGCAAGTAGGCTCTACCCCCACTAAATGGGGTAGCGCGCATCGATCGGTACCATCCTTGAGCTTCTCCGACTTTCGGAAGGGTTAGGGTTAGGGTTAGGGATGAAAGCACATAGGAGAAAGAGATATTCTTGAATAACTTTTTTTGTGAAGGTCGGAGAGACTTGCAAGTAGGCTCTACCCCCACTAAATGGGGTAGCGCGCATCGATCGGTACCATCCTTGAGCTTCTCCGACTTTCGGAAGGGTTAGGGTTAGGGTTAGGGATGAAAGCACATAGGAGAAAGAGATATTCTTGAATAACTTTTTTTGTGAAGGTCGGAGAGACTTGCAAGTAGGCTCTACCCCCACTAAATGGGGTAGCGCGCATCGATCGGTACCATCCTTGAGCTTCTCCGACTTTCGGAAGGGTTAGGGTTAGGGTTAGGGATGAAAGCACATAGGAGAAAGAGATATTCTTGAATAACTTTTTTTGTGAAGGTCGGAGAGACTTGGAAAGTGGTTGCATCTGGACTAATTTGGGTCCTGCAAATCGATTGGTACCATCCCCGAGCTTGTACGACCTTCTGAAGAGGTCGACCGACGAAATTCCCCCAAATCTGAGGAGATATTCTTGAATAACTTTTTTTGTGAATGTCGGAGAGACTTGCAAGTAGGCTCTACCCCCACTAAATGGGGTAGCGCGCATCGATCGGTACCATCCTTGAGCTTCTCCGACTTTCGGAAGGGTTAGGGTTAGGGTTAGGGATGAAAGCACATAGGAGAAAGAGATATTCTTGAATAACTTTTTTTGTGAAGGTCGGAGAGACTTGCAAGTAGGCTCTACCCCCACTAAATGGGGTAGCGCGCATCGATCGGTACCATCCTTGAGCTTCTCCGACTTTCGGAAGGGTTAGGGTTAGGGTTAGGGATGAAAGCACATAGGAGAAAGAGATATTCTTGAATAACTTTTTTTGTGAAGGTCGGAGAGACTTGCAAGTAGGCTCTACCCCCACTAAATGGGGTTGCGCGCATCGATCGGTACCATCCTTGAGCTTCTCCGACTTTCGGAAGGGTTAGGGTTAGGGTTAGGGATGAAAGCACATAGGAGAAAGAGATATTCTTGAATAACTTTTTTTGTGAAGGTCGGAGAGACTTGGAAAGTGGTTGCATCTGGACTAATTTGGGTCCTGCGGATCGATTGGTACCATCCCCGAGCTTGTACGACCTTCGGAAGAGGTCGACCGACGAAATTCCCCCAAATCTGAGGAGATATTCTTGAATAACTTTTTTGTGAAGGTCGGAGAGACTTGCAAGTAGGCTCTACCCCCACTAAATGGGGTAGCGCGCATCGATCGGTACCATCCTTGAGCTTCTCCGACTTTCGGAAGGGTTAGGGTTAGGGTTAGGGATGAAAGCACATAGGAGAAAGAGATATTCTTGAATAACTTTTTTTGTGAAGGTCGGAGAGACTTGCAAGTAGGCTCTACCCCCACTAAATGGGGTAGCGCGCATCGATCGGTACCATCCTTGAGCTTCTCCGACTTTCGGAAGGGTTAGGGTTAGGGTTAGAGATGAAAGCACATAGGAGAAAGAGATATTCTTGAATAACTTTTTTTGTGAAGGTCGGAGAGACTTGGAAAGTGGTTGCATCTGGACTAATTTGGGTCCTGCGGATCGATTGGTACCATCCCCGAGCTTGTACGACCTTCGGAAGAGGTCGACCGACGAAATTCCCCCAAATCTGAGGAGATATTCTTGAATAACTTTTTTTGTGAAGGTCGGAGAGACTTGCAAGTAGGCTCTACCCCCACTAAATGGGGTAGCGCGCATCGATCGGTACCATCCTTGAGCGTCTCCGACTTTCGGAAGGGTTAGGGTTAGGGTTAGGGATGAAAGCACATAGGAGAAAGAGATATTCTTGAATAACTTTTTTTGTGAAGGTCGGAGAGACTTGCAAGTAGGCTCTACCCCCACTAAATGGGGTAGCGCGCATCGATCGGTACCATCCTTGAGCTTCTCCGACTTTCGGAAGGGTTAGGGTTAGGGTTAGGGATGAAAGCACATAGGAGAAAGAGATATTCTTGAATAACTTTTTTTGTGAAGGTCGGAGAGACTTGCAAGTAGGCTCTACCCCCACTAAATGGGGTTGCGCGCATCGATCGGTACCATCCTTGAGCTTCTCCGACTTTCGGAAGGGTTAGGGTTAGGGTTAGGGATGAAAGCACATAGGAGAAAGAGATATTCTTGAATAACTTTTTTTGTGAAGGTCGGAGAGACTTGGAAAGTGGTTGCATCTGGACTAATTTGGGTCCTGCGGATCGATTGGTACCATCCCCGAGCTTGTACGACCTTCGGAAGAGGTCCACCGACGAAATTCCCCCAAATCTGAGGAGATATTCTTGAATAACTTTTTTTGTGAAGGTCGGAGAGACTTGCAAGTAGGCTCTACCCCCACTAAATGGGGTAGCGCGCATCGATCGGTACCATCCTTGAGCTTCTCCGACTTTCGGAAGGGTTAGGGTTAGGGTTAGGGATGAAAGCACATAGGAGAAAGAGATATTCTTGAATAACTTTTTTTGTGAAGGTCGGAGAGACTTGCAAGTAGGCTCTACCCCCACTAAATGGGGTAGCGCGCATCGATCGGTACCATCCTTGAGCTTCTCCGACTTTCGGAAGGGTTAGGGTTAGGGTTAGGGATGAAAGCACATAGGAGAAAGAGATATTCTTGAATAACTTTTTTTGTGAAGGTCGGAGAGACTTGCAAGTAGGCTCTACCCCCACTAAATGGGGTTGCGCACATCGATCGGTACCATCCTTGAGCTTCTCCGACTTTCGGAAGGGTTAGGGTTAGGGTTAGGGATGAAAGCACATAGGAGAAAGAGATATTCTTGAATAACTTTTTTTGTGAAGGTCGGAGAGACTTGGAAAGTGGTTGCATCTGGACTAATTTGGGTCCTGCAGATCGATTGGTACCATCCCCGAGCTTGTACGACCTTCGGAAGAGGTCCACCGACGAAATTCCCCCAAATCTGAGGAGATATTCTTGAATAACTTTTTTTGTGAAGGTCGGAGAGACTTGCAAGTAGGCTCTACCCCCACTAAATGGGGTAGCGCGCATCGATCGGTACCATCCTTGAGCTTCTCCGACTTTCGGAAGGGTTAGGGTTAGGGTTAGGGATGAAAGCACATAGGAGAAAGAGATATTCTTGAATAACTTTTTTTGTGAAGGTCGGAGAGACTTGCAAGTAGGCTCTACCCCCACTAAATGGGGTAGCGCGCATCGATCGGTACCATCCTTGAGCTTCTCCGACTTTCGGAAGGGTTAGGGTTAGGGTTAGGGATGAAAGCACATAGGAGAAAGAGATATTCTTGAATAACTTTTTTTGTGAAGGTCGGAGAGACTTGCAAGTAGGCTCTACCCCCACTAAATGGGGTAGCGCGCATCGATCGGTACCATCCTTGAGCTTCTCCGACTTTCGGAAGGGTTAGGGTTAGGGTTAGGGATGAAAGCACATAGGAGAAAGAGATATTCTTGAATAACTTTTTTTGTGAAGGTCGGAGAGACTTGGAAAGTGGTTGCATCTGGACTAATTTGGGTCCTGCAAATCGATTGGTACCATCCCCGAGCTTGTACGACCTTCTGAAGAGGTCGACCGACGAAATTCCCCCAAATCTGAGGAGATATTCTTGAATAACTTTTTTTGTGAATGTCGGAGAGACTTGCAAGTAGGCTCTACCCCCACTAAATGGGGTAGCGCGCATCGATCGGTACCATCCTTGAGCTTCTCCGACTTTCGGAAGGGTTAGGGTTAGGGTTAGGGATGAAAGCACATAGGAGAAAGAGATATTCTTGAATAACGTTTTTTGTGAAGGTCGGAGAGACTTGCAAGTAGGCTCTACCCCCACTAAATGGGGTAGCGCGCATCGATCGGTACCATCCTTGAGCTTCTCCGACTTTCGGAAGGGTTAGGGTTAGGGATGAAAGCACATAGGAGAAAGACATATTCTTGAATAACTTTTTTTGTGAAGGTCGGAGAGACTTGGAAAGTGGTTGCATCTGGACTAATTTGGGTCCTGCAGATCGATTGGTACCATCCCCGAGCTTGTACGACCTTCGGAAGAGGTCGACCGACGAAATTCCCCCAAATCTGAGGAGATATTCTTGAATAACTTTTTTTGTGAATGTCGGAGAGACTTGCAAGTAGGCTCTACCCCCACTAAATGGGGTAGCGCGCATCGATCGGTACCATCCTTGAGCTTCTCCGACTTTCGGAAGGGTTAGGGTTAGGGTTAGGGATGAAAGCACATAGGAGAAAGAGATATTCTTGAATAACTTTTTTTGTGAAGGTCGGAGAGACTTGGAAAGTGGTTGCATCTGGACTAATTTGGGTCCTGCGGATCGATTGGTACCATCCCCGAGCTTGTACGACCTTCGGAAGAGGTCCACCGACGAAATTCCCCCAAATCTGAGGAGATATTCTTGAATAACTTTTTTTGTGAAGGTCGGAGAGACTTGCAAGTAGGCTCTACCCCCACTAAATGGGGTAGCGCGCATCGATCGGTACCATCCTTGAGCTTCTCCGACTTTCGGAAGGGTTAGGGTTAGGGTTAGGGATGAAAGCACATAGGAGAAAGAGATATTCTTGAATAACTTTTTTTGTGAAGGTCGGAGAGACTTGCAAGTAGGCTCTACCCCCACTAAATGGGGTAACGCGCATCGATCGGTACCATCCTTGAGCTTCTCCGACTTTCGGAAGGGTTAGGGTTAGGGTTAGGGATGAAAGCACATAGGAGAAAGAGATATTCTTGAATAACTTTTTTTGTGAAGGTCGGAGAGACTTGGAAAGTGGTTGCATCTGGACTAATTTGGGTCCTGCGGATCGATTGGTACCATCCCCGAGCTTGTACGACCTTCTGAAGAGGTCGACCGACGAAATTCCCCCAAATCTGAGGAGATATTCTTGAATAACTTTTTTTGTGAATGTCGGAGAGACTTGCAAGTAGGCTCTACCCCCACTAAATGGGGTAGCGCGCATCGATCGGTACCATCCTTGAGCTTCTCCGACTTTCGGAAGGGTTAGGGTTAGGGTTAGGGATGAAAGCACATAGGAGAAAGAGATATTCTTGAATAACGTTTTTTGTGAAGGTCGGAGAGACTTGCAAGTAGGCTCTACCCCCACTAAATGGGGTAGCGCGCATCGATCGGTACCATCCTTGAGCTTCTCCGACTTTCGGAAGGGTTAGGGTTAGGGTTAGGGATGAAAGCACATAGGAGAAAGAGATATTCTTGAATAACTTTTTTTGTGAAGGTCGGAGAGACTTGCAAGTAGGCTCTACCCCCACTAAATGGGGTAGCGCGCATCGATCGGTACCATCCTTGAGCTTCTCCGACTTTCGGAAGGGTTAGGGTTAGGGTTAGGGATGAAAGCACATAGGAGAAAGAGATATTCTTGAATAACTTTTTTTGTGAAGGTCGGAGAGACTTGCAAGTAGGCTCTACCCCCACTAAATGGGGTTGCGCGCATCGATCGGTACCATCCTTGAGCTTCTCCGACCTTCGGAAGGGTTAGGGTTAGGGATGAAAGCACATAGGAGAAAGAGATATTCTTGAATAACTTTTTTTGTGAAGGTCGGAGAGACTTGGAAAGTGGTTGCATCTGGACTAATTTGGGTCCTGCGGATCGATTGGTACCATCCCCGAGCTTGTACGACCTTCGGAAGAGGTCCACCGACGAAATTCCCCCAAATCTGAGGAGATATTCTTGAATAACTTTTTTTGTGAAGGTCGGAGAGACTTGCAAGTAGGCTCTACCCCCACTAAATGGGGTAGCGCGCATCGATCGGTACCATCCTTGAGCTTCTCCGACTTTCGGAAGGGTTAGGGTTAGGGTTAGGGATGAAAGCACATAGGAGAAAGAGATATTCTTGAATAACTTTTTTTGTGAAGGTCGGAGAGACTTGCAAGTAGGCTCTACCCCCACTAAATGGGGTAGCGCGCATCTATCGGTACCATCCTTGAGCTTCTCCGACTTTCGGAAGGGTTAGGGTTAGGGTTAGGGATGAAAGCACATAGGAGAAAGAGATATTCTTGAATAACTTTTTTTGTGAAGGTCGGAGAGACTTGCAAGTAGGCTCTACCCCCACTAAATGGGGTTGCGCGCATCGATCGGTACCATCCTTGAGCTTCTCCGACTTTCGGAAGGGTTAGGGTTAGGGTTAGGGCTGAAAGCACATAGGAGAAAGAGATATTCTTGAATAACTTTTTTTGTGAAGGTCGGAGAGACTTGGAAAGTGGTTGCATCTGGACTAATTTGGGTCCTGCGGATCGATTGGTACCATCCCCGAGCTTGTACGACCTTCGGAAGAGGTCGACCGACGAAATTCCCCCAAATCTGAGGAGATATTCTTGAATAACTTTTTTGTGAAGGTCGGAGAGACTTGCAAGTAGGCTCTACCCCCACTAAATGGGGTAGCGCGCATCGATCGGTACCATCCTTGAGCTTCTCCGACTTTCGGAAGGGTTAGGGTTAGGGTTAGGGATGAAAGCACATAGGAGAAAGAGATATTCTTGAATAACTTTTTTTGTGAAGGTCGGAGAGACTTGCAAGTAGGCTTTACCCCCACTAAATGGGGTAGCGCGCATCGATCGGTACCATCCTTGAGCTTCTCCGACTTTCGGAAGGGTTAGGGTTAGGGTTAGAGATGAAAGCACATAGGAGAAAGAGATATTCTTGAATAACTTTTTTTGTGAAGGTCGGAGAGACTTGGAAAGTGGTTGCATCTGGACTAATTAGGGTCCTGCGGATCGATTGGTACCATCCCCGAGCTTGTACGACCTTCGGAAGAGGTCGACCGACGAAATTCCCCCAAATCTGAGGAGATATTCTTGAATAACTTTTTTTGTGAAGGTCGGAGAGACTTGCAAGTAGGCTGTACCCCCACTAAATGGGGTAGCGCGCATCGATCGGTACCATCCTTGAGCTTCTCCGACTTTCGGAAGGGTTAGGGTTAGGGTTAGGGATGAAAGCACATAGGAGAAAGAGATATTCTTGAATAACTTTTTTTGTGAAGGTCGGAGAGACTTGCAAGTAGGCTCTACCCCCACTAAATGGGGTAGCGCGCATCGATCGGTACCATCCTTGAGCTTCTCCGACTTTCGGAAGGGTTAGGGTTAGGGTTAGGGATGAAAGCACATAGGAGAAAGAGATATTCTTGAATAACTTTTTTTGTGAAGGTCGGAGAGACTTGGAAAGTGGTTGCATCTGGACTAATTTGGGTCCTGCAAATCGATTGGTACCATCCCCGAGCTTGTACGACCTTCTGAAGAGGTCGACCGACGAAATTCCCCCAAATCTGAGGAGATATTCTTGAATAACTTTTTTTGTGAATGTCGGAGAGACTTGCAAGTAGGCTCTACCCCCACTAAATGGGGTAGCGCGCATCGATCGGTACCATCCTTGAGCTTCTCCGACTTTCGGAAGGGTTAGGGTTAGGGTTAGGGATGAAAGCACATAGGAGAAAGAGATATTCTTGAATAACGTTTTTTGTGAAGGTCGGAGAGACTTGCAAGTAGGCTCTACCCCCACTAAATGGGGTAGCGCGCATCGATCGGTACCATCCTTGAGCTTCTCCGACTTTCGGAAGGGTTAGGGTTAGGGATGAAAGCACATAGGAGAAAGAGATATTCTTGAATAACTTTTTTTGTGAAGGTCGGAGAGACTTGGAAAGTGGTTGCATCTGGACTAATTTGGGTCCTGCAGATCGATTGGTACCATCCCCGAGCTTGTACGACCTTCGGAAGAGGTCGACCGACGAAATTCCCCCAAATCTGAGGAGATATTCTTGAATAACTTTTTTTGTGAATGTCGGAGAGACTTGCAAGTAGGCTCTACCCCCACTAAATGGGGTAGCGCGCATCGATCGGTACCATCCTTGAGCTTCTCCGACTTTCGGAAGGGTTAGGGTTAGGGTTAGGGATGAAAGCACATAGGAGAAAGAGATATTCTTGAATAACTTTTTTTGTGAAGGTCGGAGAGACTTGGAAAGTGGTTGCATCTGGACTAATTTGGGTCCTGCGGATCGATTGGTACCATCCCCGAGCTTGTACGACCTTCGGAAGAGGTCCACCGACGAAATTCCCCCAAATCTGAGGAGATATTCTTGAATAACTTTTTTTGTGAAGGTCGGAGAGACTTGCAAGTAGGCTCTACCCCCACTAAATGGGGTAGCGCGCATCGATCGGTACCATCCTTGAGCTTCTCCGACTTTCGGAAGGGTTAGGGTTAGGGTTAGGGATGAAAGCACATAGGAGAAAGAGATATTCTTGAATAACTTTTTTTGTGAAGGTCGGAGAGACTTGCAAGTAGGCTCTACCCCCACTAAATGGGGTAACGCGCATCGATCGGTACCATCCTTGAGCTTCTCCGACTTTCGGAAGGGTTAGGGTTAGGGTTAGGGATGAAAGCACATAGGAGAAAGAGATATTCTTGAATAACTTTTTTTGTGAAGGTCGGAGAGACTTGGAAAGTGGTTGCATCTGGACTAATTTGGGTCCTGCGGATCGATTGGTACCATCCCCGAGCTTGTACGACCTTCTGAAGAGGTCGACCGACGAAATTCCCCCAAATCTGAGGAGATATTCTTGAATAACTTTTTTTGTGAATGTCGGAGAGACTTGCAAGTAGGCTCTACCCCCACTAAATGGGGTAGCGCGCATCGATCGGTACCATCCTTGAGCTTCTCCGACTTTCGGAAGGGTTAGGGTTAGAGTTAGGGATGAAAGCACATAGGAGAAAGAGATATTCTTGAATAACGTTTTTTGTGAAGGTCGGAGAGACTTGCAAGTAGGCTCTACCCCCACTAAATGGGGTAGCGCGCATCGATCGGTACCATCCTTGAGCTTCTCCGACTTTCGGAAGGGTTAGGGTTAGGGTTAGGGATGAAAGCACATAGGAGAAAGAGATATTCTTGAATAACTTTTTTTGTGAAGGTCGGAGAGACTTGCAAGTAGGCTCTACCCCCACTAAATGGGGTAGCGCGCATCGATCGGTACCATCCTTGAGCTTCTCCGACTTTCGGAAGGGTTAGGGTTAGGGTTAGGGATGAAAGCACATAGGAGAAAGAGATATTCTTGAATAACTTTTTTTGTGAAGGTCGGAGAGACTTGCAAGTAGGCTCTACCCCCACTAAATGGGGTAGCGCGCATCGATCGGTACCATCCTTGAGCTTCTCCGACTTTCGGAAGGGTTAGGGTTAGGGTTAGGGATGAAAGCACATAGGAGAAAGAGATATTCTTGAATAACTTTTTTTGTGAAGGTCGGAGAGACTTGGAAAGTGGTTGCATCTGGACTAATTTGGGTCCTGCGGATCGATTGGTACCATCCCCGAGCTTGTACGACCTTCGGAAGAGGTCCACCGACGAAATTCCCCCAAATCTGAGGAGATATTCTTGAATAACGTTTTTTGTGAAGGTCGGAGAGACTTGCAAGTAGGCTCTACCCCCACTAAATGGGGTAGCGCGCATCGATCGGTACCATCCTTGAGCTTCTCCGACTTTCGGAAGGGTTAGGGTTAGGGTTAGGGATGAAAGCACATAGGAGAAAGAGATATTCTTGAATAACTTTTTTTGTGAAGGTCGGAGAGACTTGCAAGTAGGCTCTACCCCCACTAAATGGGGTAACGCGCATCGATCGGTACCATCCTTGAGCTTCTCCGACTTTCGGAAGGGTTAGGGTTAGGGTTAGGGATGAAAGCACATAGGAGAAAGAGATATTCTTGAATAACTTTTTTTGTGAAGGTCGGAGAGACTTGGAAAGTGGTTGCATCTGGACTAATTTGGGTCCTGCGGATCGATTGGTACCATCCCCGAGCTTGTACGACCTTCTGAAGAGGTCGACCGACGAAATTCCCCCAAATCTGAGGAGATATTCTTGAATAACTTTTTTTGTGAATGTCGGAGAGACTTGCAAGTAGGCTCTACCCCCACTAAATGGGGTAGCGCGCATCGATCGGTACCATCCTTGAGCTTCTCCGACTTTCGGAAGGGTTAGGGTTAGGGTTAGGGATGAAAGCACATAGGAGAAAGAGATATTCTTGAATAACGTTTTTTGTGAAGGTCGGAGAGACTTGCAAGTAGGCTCTACCCCCACTAAATGGGGTAGCGCGCATCGATCGGTACCATCCTTGAGCTTCTCCGACTTTCGGAAGGGTTAGGGTTAGGGTTAGGGATGAAAGCACATAGGAGAAAGAGATATTCTTGAATAACTTTTTTTGTGAAGGTCGGAGAGACTTGCAAGTAGGCTCTACCCCCACTAAATGGGGTAGCGCGCATCGATCGGTACCATCCTTGAGCTTCTCCGACTTTCGGAAGGGTTAGGGTTAGGGTTAGGGATGAAAGCACATAGGAGAAAGAGATATTCTTGAATAACTTTTTTTGTGAAGGTCGGAGAGACTTGCAAGTAGGCTCTACCCCCACTAAATGGGGTTGCGCGCATCGATCGGTACCATCCTTGAGCTTCTCCGACCTTCGGAAGGGTTAGGGTTAGGGATGAAAGCACATAGGAGAAAGAGATATTCTTGAATAACTTTTTTTGTGAAGGTCGGAGAGACTTGGAAAGTGGTTGCATCTGGACTAATTTGGGTCCTGCGGATCGATTGGTACCATCCCCGAGCTTGTACGACCTTCGGAAGAGGTCCACCGACGAAATTCCCCCAAATCTGAGGAGATATTCTTGAATAACTTTTTTTGTGAAGGTCGGAGAGACTTGCAAGTAGGCTCTACCCCCACTAAATGGGGTAGCGCGCATCGATCGGTACCATCCTTGAGCTTCTCCGACTTTCGGAAGGGTTAGGGTTAGGGTTAGGGATGAAAGCACATAGGAGAAAGAGATATTCTTGAATAACTTTTTTTGTGAAGGTCGGAGAGACTTGCAAGTAGGCTCTACCCCCACTAAATGGGGTAGCGCGCATCTATCGGTACCATCCTTGAGCTTCTCCGACTTTCGGAAGGGTTAGGGTTAGGGTTAGGGATGAAAGCACATAGGAGAAAGAGATATTCTTGAATAACTTTTTTTGTGAAGGTCGGAGAGACTTGCAAGTAGGCTCTACCCCCACTAAATGGGGTAGCGCGCATCGATCGGTACCATCCTTGAGCTTCTCCGACTTTCGGAAGGGTTAGGGTTAGGGTTAGGGATGAAAGCACATAGGAGAAAGAGATATTCTTGAATAACTTTTTTTGTGAAGGTCGGAGAGACTTGCAAGTAGGCTCTACCCCCACTAAATGGGGTTGCGCGCATCGATCGGTACCATCCTTGAGCTTCTCCGACCTTCGGAAGGGTTAGGGTTAGGGATGAAAGCACATAGGAGAAAGAGATATTCTTGAATAACTTTTTTTGTGAAGGTCGGAGAGACTTGGAAAGTGGTTGCATCTGGACTAATTTGGGTCCTGCGGATCGATTGGTACCATCCCCGAGCTTGTACGACCTTCGGAAGAGGTCCACCGACGAAATTCCCCCAAATCTGAGGAGATATTCTTGAATAACTTTTTTTGTGAAGGTCGGAGAGACTTGCAAGTAGGCTCTACCCCCACTAAATGGGGTAGCGCGCATCGATCGGTACCATCCTTGAGCTTCTCCGACTTTCGGAAGGGTTAGGGTTAGGGTTAGGGATGAAAGCACATAGGAGAAAGAGATATTCTTGAATAACTTTTTTTGTGAAGGTCGGAGAGACTTGCAAGTAGGCTCTACCCCCACTAAATGGGGTAGCGCGCATCTATCAGTACCATCCTTGAGCTTCTCCGACTTTCGGAAGGGTTAGGGTTAGGGTTAGGGATGAAAGCACATAGGAGAAAGAGATATTCTTGAATAACTTTTTTTGTGAAGGTCGGAGAGACTTGCAAGTAGGCTCTACCCCCACTAAATGGGGTTGCGCGCATCGATCGGTACCATCCTTGAGCTTCTCCGACTTTCGGAAGGGTTAGGGTTAGGGTTAGGGATGAAAGCACATAGGAGAAAGAGATATTCTTGAATAACTTTTTTTGTGAAGGTCGGAGAGACTTGGAAAGTGGTTGCATCTGGACTAATTTGGGTCCTGCGGATCGATTGGTACCATCCCCGAGCTTGTACGACCTTCGGAAGAGGTCGACCGACGAAATTCCCCCAAATCTGAGGAGATATTCTTGAATAACTTTTTTGTGAAGGTCGGAGAGACTTGCAAGTAGGCTCTACCCCCACTAAATGGGGTAGCGCGCATCGATCGGTACCATCCTTGAGCTTCTCCGACTTTCGGAAGGGTTAGGGTTAGGGTTAGGGATGAAAGCACATAGGAGAAAGAGATATTCTTGAATAACTTTTTTTGTGAAGGTCGGAGAGACTTGCAAGTAGGCTCTACCCCCACTAAATGGGGTAGCGCGCATCGATCGGTACCATCCTTGAGCTTCTCCGACTTTCGGAAGGGTTAGGGTTAGGGTTAGAGATGAAAGCACATAGGAGAAAGAGATATTCTTGAATAACTTTTTTTGTGAAGGTCGGAGAGACTTGGAAAGTGGTTGCATCTGGACTAATTTGGGTCCTGCGGATCGATTGGTACCATCCCCGAGCTTGTACGACCTTCGGAAGAGGTCGACCGACGAAATTCCCCCAAATCTGAGGAGATATTCTTGAATAACTTTTTTTGTGAAGGTCGGAGAGACTTGCAAGTAGGCTCTACCCCCACTAAATGGGGTAGCGCGCATCGATCGGTACCATCCTTGAGCTTCTCCGACTTTCGGAAGGGTTAGGGTTAGGGTTAGGGATGAAAGCACATAGGAGAAAGAGATATTCTTGAATAACTTTTTTTGTGAAGGTCGGAGAGACTTGCAAGTAGGCTCTACCCCCACTAAATGGGGTAGCGCGCATCGATCGGTACCATCCTTGAGCTTCTCCGACTTTCGGAAGGGTTAGGGTTAGGGTTAGGGATGAAAGCACATAGGAGAAAGAGATATTCTTGAATAACTTTTTTTGTGAAGGTCGGAGAGACTTGCAAGTAGGCTCTACCCCCACTAAATGGGGTAGCGCGCATCGATCGGTACCATCCTTGAGCTTCTCCGACTTTCGGAAGGGTTAGGGTTAGGGTTAGAGATGAAAGCACATAGGAGAAAGAGATATTCTTGAATAACTTTTTTTGTGAAGGTCGGAGAGACTTGGAAAGTGGTTGCATCTGGACTAATTTGGGTCCTGCGGATCGATTGGTACCATCCCCGAGCTTGTACGACCTTCGGAAGAGGTCGACCGACGAAATTCCCCCAAATCTGAGGAGATATTCTTGAATAACTTTTTTTGTGAAGGTCGGAGAGACTTGCAAGTAGGCTCTACCCCCACTAAATGGGGTAGCGCGCATCGATCGGTACCATCCTTGAGCTTTTCCGACTTTCGGAAGGGTTAGGGTTAGGGTTAGGGATGAAAGCACATAGGAGAAAGAGATATTCTTGAATAACTTTTTTTGTGAAGGTCGGAGAGACTTGCAAGTAGGCTCTACCCCCACTAAATGGGGTAGCGCGCATCGATCGGTACCATCCTTGAGCTTCTCCGACTTTCGGAAGGGTTAGGGTTAGGGATGAAAGCACATAGGAGAAAGAGATATTCTTGAATAACTTTTTTTGTGAAGGTCGGAGAGACTTGCAAGTAGGCTCTACCCCCACTAAATGGGGTTGCGCGCATCGATCGGTACCATCCTTGAGCTTCTCCGACCTTCGGAAGGGTTAGGGTTAGGGATGAAAGCACATAGGAGAAAGAGATATTCTTGAATAACTTTTTTTGTGAAGGTCGGAGAGACTTGGAAAGTGGTTGCATCTGGAATAATTTGGGTCCTGCGGATCGATTGGTACCATCCCCGAGCTTGTACGACCTTCGGAAGAGGTCCACCGACGAAATTCCCCCAAATCTGAGGAGATATTCTTGAATAACTTTTTTTGTGAAGGTCGGAGAGACTTGCAAGTAGGCTCTACCCCCACTAAATGGGGTAGCGCGCATCGATCGGTACCATCCTTGAGCTTCTCCGACTTTCGGAAGGGTTAGGGTTAGGGTTAGGGATGAAAGCACATAGGAGAAAGAGATATTCTTGAATAACTTTTTTTGTGAAGGTCGGAGAGACTTGCAAGTAGGCTCTACCCCCACTAAATGGGGTAGCGCGCATCGATCGGTACCATCCTTGAGCTTCTCCGACTTTCGGAAGGGTTAGGGTTAGGGTTAGGGATGAAAGCACATAGGAGAAAGAGATATTCTTGAATAACTTTTTTTGTGAAGGTCGGAGAGACTTGCAAGTAGGCTCTACCCCCACTGAATGGGGTTGCGCGCATCGATCGGTACCATCCTTGAGCTTCTCCGACTTTCGGAAGGGTTAGGGTTAGGGTTAGGGATGAAAGCACATAGGAGAAAGAGATATTCTTGAATAACTTTTTTTGTGAAGGTCGGAGAGACTTGGAAAGTGGTTGCATCTGGACTAATTTGGGTCCTGCGGATCGATTGGTACCATCCCCGAGCTTGTACGACCTTCGGAAGAGGTCGACCGACGAAATTCCCCCAAATCTGAGGAGATATTCTTGAATAACTTTTTTGTGAAGGTCGGAGAGACTTGCAAGTAGGCTCTACCCCCACTAAATGGGGTAGCGCGCATCGATCGGTACCATCCTTGAGCTTCTCCGACTTTCGGAAGGGTTAGGGTTAGGGTTAGGGATGAAAGCACATAGGAGAAAGAGATATTCTTGAATAACTTTTTTTGTGAAGGTCGGAGAGACTTGCAAGTAGGCTCTACCCCCACTAAATGGGGTAGCGCGCATCGATCGGTACCATCCTTGAGCTTCTCCGACTTTCGGAAGGGTTAGGGTTAGGGTTAGAGATGAAAGCACATAGGAGAAAGAGATATTCTTGAATAACTTTTTTTGTGAAGGTCGGAGAGACTTGGAAAGTGGTTGCATCTGGACTAATTTGGGTCCTGCGGATCGATTGGTACCATCCCCGAGCTTGTACGACCTTCGGAAGAGGTCGACCGACGAAATTCCCCCAAATCTGAGGAGATATTCTTGAATAACTTTTTTTGTGAAGGTCGGAGAGACTTGCAAGTAGGCTCTACCCCCACTAAATGGGGTAGCGCGCATCGATCGGTACCATCCTTGAGCTTCTCCGACTTTCGGAAGGGTTAGGGTTAGGGTTAGGGATGAAAGCACATAGGAGAAAGAGATATTCTTGAATAACTTTTTTTGTGAAGGTCGGAGAGACTTGCAAGTAGGCTCTACCCCCACTAAATGGGGTAGCGCGCATCGATCGGTACCATCCTTGAGCTTCTCCGACTTTCGGAAGGGTTAGGGTTAGGGATGAAAGCACATAGGAGAAAGAGATATTCTTGAATAACTTTTTTTGTGAAGGTCGGAGAGACTTGCAAGTAGGCTCTACCCCCACTAAATGGGGTTGCGCGCATCGATCGGTACCATCCTTGAGCTTCTCCGACTTTCGGAAGGGTTAGGGTTAGGGTTAGGGATGAAAGCACATAGGAGAAAGAGATATTCTTGAATAACTTTTTTTGTGAAGGTCGGAGAGACTTGGAAAGTGGTTGCATCTGGACTAATTTGGGTCCTGCGGATCGATTGGTACCATCCCCGAGCTTGTACGACCTTCGGAAGAGGTCGACCGACGAAATTCCCCCAAATCTGAGGAGATATTCTTGAATAACTTTTTTTGTGAAGGTCGGAGAGACTTGCAAGTAGGCTCTACCCCCACTAAATGGGGTAGCGCGCATCGATCGGTACCATCCTTGAGCTTCTCCGACTTTCGGAAGGGTTAGGGTTAGGGTTAGGGATGAAAGCACATAGGAGAAAGAGATATTCTTGAATAACTTTTTTTGTGAAGGTCGGAGAGACTTGCAAGTAGGCTCTACCCCCACTAAATGGGGTTGCGCGCATCGATCGGTACCATCCTTGAGCTTCTCCGACCTTCGGAAGGGTTAGGGTTAGGGATGAAAGCACATAGGAGAAAGAGATATTCTTGAATAACTTTTTTTGTGAAGGTCGGAGAGACTTGGAAAGTGGTTGCATCTGGAATAATTTGGGTCCTGCGGATCGATTGGTACCATCCCCGAGCTTGTACGACCTTCGGAAGAGGTCCACCGACGAAATTCCCCCAAATCTGAGGAGATATTCTTGAATAACTTTTTTTGTGAAGGTCGGAGAGACTTGCAAGTAGGCTCTACCCCCACTAAATGGGGTAGCGCGCATCGATCGGTACCATCCTTGAGCTTCTCCGACTTTCGGAAGGGTTAGGGTTAGGGTTAGGGATGAAAGCACATAGGAGAAAGAGATATTCTTGAATAACTTTTTTTGTGAAGGTCGGAGAGACTTGCAAGTAGGCTCTACCCCCACTAAATGGGGTTGCGCGCATCGATCGGTACCATCCTTGAGCTTCTCCGACTTTCGGAAGGGTTAGGGTTAGGGTTAGGGATGAAAGCACATAGGAGAAAGAGATATTCTTGAATAACTTTTTTTGTGAAGGTCGGAGAGACTTGGAAAGTGGTTGCATCTGGACTAATTTGGGTCCTGCGGATCGATTGGTACCATCCCCGAGCTTGTACGACCTTCGGAAGAGGTCGACCGACGAAATTCCCCCAAATCTGAGGAGATATTCTTGAATAACTTTTTTGTGAAGGTCGGAGAGACTTGCAAGTAGGCTCTACCCCCACTAAATGGGGTAGCGCGCATCGATCGGTACCATCCTTGAGCTTCTCCGACTTTCGGAAGGGTTAGGGTTAGGGTTAGGGATGAAAGCACATAGGAGAAAGAGATATTCTTGAATAACTTTTTTTGTGAAGGTCGGAGAGACTTGCAAGTAGGCTCTACCCCCACTAAATGGGGTAGCGCGCATCGATCGGTACCATCCTTGAGCTTCTCCGACTTTCGGAAGGGTTAGGGTTAGGGTTAGAGATGAAAGCACATAGGAGAAAGAGATATTCTTGAATAACTTTTTTTGTGAAGGTCGGAGAGACTTGGAAAGTGGTTGCATCTGGACTAATTTGGGTCCTGCGGATCGATTGGTACCATCCCCGAGCTTGTACGACCTTCGGAAGAGGTCGACCGACGAAATTCCCCCAAATCTGAGGAGATATTCTTGAATAACTTTTTTTGTGAAGGTCGGAGAGACTTGCAAGTAGGCTCTACCCCCACTAAATGGGGTAGCGCGCATCGATCGGTACCATCCTTGAGCTTCTCCGACTTTCGGAAGGGTTAGGGTTAGGGTTAGGGATGAAAGCACATAGGAGAAAGAGATATTCTTGAATAACTTTTTTTGTGAAGGTCGGAGAGACTTGCAAGTAGGCTCTACCCCCACTAAATGGGGTAGCGCGCATCGATCGGTACCATCCTTGAGCTTCTCCGACTTTCGGAAGGGTTAGGGTTAGGGATGAAAGCACATAGGAGAAAGAGATATTCTTGAATAACTTTTTTTGTGAAGGTCGGAGAGACTTGCAAGTAGGCTCTACCCCCACTAAATGGGGTTGCGCGCATCGATCGGTACCATCCTTGAGCTTCTCCGACTTTCGGAAGGGTTAGGGTTAGGGTTAGGGATGAAAGCACATAGGAGAAAGAGATATTCTTGAATAACTTTTTTTGTGAAGGTCGGAGAGACTTGGAAAGTGGTTGCATCTGGACTAATTTGGGTCCTGCGGATCGATTGGTACCATCCCCGAGCTTGTACGACCTTCGGAAGAGGTCCACCGACGAAATTCCCCCAAATCTGAGGAGATATTCTTGAATAACTTTTTTTGTGAAGGTCGGAGAGACTTGCAAGTAGGCTCTACCCCCACTAAATGGGGTAGCGCGCATCGATCGGTACCATCCTTGAGCTTCTCCGACTTTCGGAAGGGTTAGGGTTAGGGTTAGGGATGAAAGCACATAGGAGAAAGAGATATTCTTGAATAACTTTTTTTGTGAAGGTCGGAGAGACTTGCAAGTAGGCTCTACCCCCACTAAATGGGGTAGCGCGCATCGATCGGTACCATCCTTGAGCTTCTCCGACTTTCGGAAGGGTTAGGGTTAGGGTTAGGGATGAAAGCACATAGGAGAAAGAGATATTCTTGAATAACTTTTTTTGTGAAGGTCGGAGAGACTTGCAAGTAGGCTCTACCCCCACTAAATGGGGTTGCGCACATCGATCGGTACCATCCTTGAGCTTCTCCGACTTTCGGAAGGGTTAGGGTTAGGGTTAGGGATGAAAGCACATAGGAGAAAGAGATATTCTTGAATAACTTTTTTTGTGAAGGTCGGAGAGACTTGGAAAGTGGTTGCATCTGGACTAATTTGGGTCCTGCGGATCGATTGGTACCATCCCCGAGCTTGTACGACCTTCGGAAGAGGTCCACCGACGAAATTCCCCCAAATCTGAGGAGATATTCTTGAATAACTTTTTTTGTGAAGGTCGGAGAGACTTGCAAGTAGGCTTTACCCCCACTAAATGGGGTAGCACGCATCGATCGGTACCATCCTTGAGCTTCTCCGACTTTCGGAAGGGTTAGGGTTAGGGTTAGGGATGAAAGCACATAGGAGAAAGAGATATTCTTGAATAACTTTTTTTGTGAAGGTCGGAGAGACTTGCAAGTAGGCTCTACCCCCACTAAATGGGGTAGCGCACATCGATCGGTACCATCCTTGAGCTTCTCCGACTTTCGGAAGGGTTAGGGTTAGGGTTAGGGATGAAAGCACATAGGAGAAAGAGATATTCTTGAATAACTTTTTTTGTGAAGGTCGGAGAGACTTGCAAGTAGGCTCTACCCCCACTAAATGGGGTAGCGCGCATCGATCGGTACCATCCTTGAGCTTCTCCGACTTTCGGAAGGGTTAGGGTTAGGGTTAGGGATGAAAGCACATAGGAGAAAGAGATATTCTTGAATAACTTTTTTTGTGAAGGTCGGAGAGACTTGGAAAGTGGTTGCATCTGGACTAATTTGGGTCCTGCGAATCGATTGGTACCATCCCCGAGCTTGTACGACCTTCTGAAGAGGTCGACCGACGAAATTCCCCCAAATCTGAGGAGATATTCTTGAATAACTTTTTTTGTGAATGTCGGAGAGACTTGCAAGTAGGCTCTACCCCCACTAAATGGGGTAGCGCGCATCGATCGGTACCATCCTTGAGCTTCTCCGACTTTCGGAAGGGTTAGGGTTAGGGTTAGGGATGAAAGCACATAGGAGAAAGAGATATTCTTGAATAACGTTTTTTGTGAAGGTCGGAGAGACTTGCAAGTAGGCTCTACCCCCACTAAATGGGGTAGCGCGCATCGATCGGTACCATCCTTGAGCTTCTCCGACTTTCGGAAGGGTTAGGGTTAGGGATGAAAGCACATAGGAGAAAGAGATATTCTTGAATAACTTTTTTTGTGAAGGTCGGAGAGACTTGGAAAGTGGTTGCATCTGGACTAATTTGGGTCCTGCAGATCGATTGGTACCATCCCCGAGCTTGTACGACCTTCGGAAGAGGTCGACCGACGAAATTCCCCCAAATCTGAGGAGATATTCTTGAATAACTTTTTTTGTGAATGTCGGAGAGACTTGCAAGTAGGCTCTACCCCCACTAAATGGGGTAGCGCGCATCGATCGGTACCATCCTTGAGCTTCTCCGACTTTCGGAAGGGTTAGGGTTAGGGTTAGGGATGAAAGCACATAGGAGAAAGAGATATTCTTGAATAACTTTTTTTGTGAAGGTCGGAGAGACTTGGAAAGTGGTTGCATCTGGACTAATTTGGGTCCTGCAGATCGATTGGTACCATCCCCGAGCTTGTACGACCTTCGGAAGAGGTCCACCGACGAAATTCCCCCAAATCTGAGGAGATATTCTTGAATAACTTTTTTTGTGAAGGTCGGAGAGACTTGCAAGTAGGCTCTACCCCCACTAAATGGGGTAGCGCGCATCGATCGGTACCATCCTTGAGCTTCTCCGACTTTCGGAAGGGTTAGGGTTAGGGTTAGGGATGAAAGCACATAGGAGAAAGAGATATTCTTGAATAACTTTTTTTGTGAAGGTCGGAGAGACTTGCAAGTAGGCTCTACCCCCACTAAATGGGGTAACGCGCATCGATCGGTACCATCCTTGAGCTTCTCCGACTTTCGGAAGGGTTAGGGTTAGGGTTAGGGATGAAAGCACATAGGAGAAAGAGATATTCTTGAATAACTTTTTTTGTGAAGGTCGGAGAGACTTGGAAAGTGGTTGCATCTGGACTAATTTGGGTCCTGCGAATCGATTGGTACCATCCCCGAGCTTGTACGACCTTCTGAAGAGGTCGACCGACGAAATTCCCCCAAATCTGAGGAGATATTCTTGAATAACTTTTTTTGTGAATGTCGGAGAGACTTGCAAGTAGGCTCTACCCCCACTAAATGGGGTAGCGCGCATCGATCGGTACCATCCTTGAGCTTCTCCGACTTTCGGAAGGGTTAGGGTTAGGGTTAGGGATGAAAGCACATAGGAGAAAGAGATATTCTTGAATAACGTTTTTTGTGAAGGTCGGAGAGACTTGCAAGTAGGCTCTACCCCCACTAAATGGGGTAGCGCGCATCGATCGGTACCATCCTTGAGCTTCTCCGACTTTCGGAAGGGTTAGGGTTAGGGATGAAAGCACATAGGAGAAAGAGATATTCTTGAATAACTTTTTTTGTGAAGGTCGGAGAGACTTGGAAAGTGGTTGCATCTGGACTAATTTGGGTCCTGCAGATCGATTGGTACCATCCCCGAGCTTGTACGACCTTCGGAAGAGGTCGACCGACGAAATTCCCCCAAATCTGAGGAGATATTCTTGAATAACTTTTTTTGTGAATGTCGGAGAGACTTGCAAGTAGGCTCTACCCCCACTAAATGGGGTAGCGCGCATCGATCGGTACCATCCTTGAGCTTCTCCGACTTTCGGAAGGGTTAGGGTTAGGGTTAGGGATGAAAGCACATAGGAGAAAGAGATATTCTTGAATAACTTTTTTTGTGAAGGTCGGAGAGACTTGGAAAGTGGTTGCATCTGGACTAATTTGGGTCCTGCGGATCGATTGGTACCATCCCCGAGCTTGTACGACCTTCGGAAGAGGTCCACCGACGAAATTCCCCCAAATCTGAGGAGATATTCTTGAATAACTTTTTTTGTGAAGGTCGGAGAGACTTGCAAGTAGGCTCTACCCCCACTAAATGGGGTAGCGCGCATCGATCGGTACCATCCTTGAGCTTCTCCGACTTTCGGAAGGGTTAGGGTTAGGGTTAGGGATGAAAGCACATAGGAGAAAGAGATATTCTTGAATAACTTTTTTTGTGAAGGTCGGAGAGACTTGCAAGTAGGCTCTACCCCCACTAAATGGGGTAGCGCGCATCGATCGGTACCATCCTTGAGCTTCTCCGACTTTCGGAAGGGTTAGGGTTAGGGTTAGGGATGAAAGCACATAGGAGAAAGAGATATTCTTGAATAACTTTTTTTGTGAAGGTCGGAGAGACTTGCAAGTAGGCTCTACCCCCACTAAATGGGGTTGCGCACATCGATCGGTACCATCCTTGAGCTTCTCCGACTTTCGGAAGGGTTAGGGTTAGGGTTAGGGATGAAAGCACATAGGAGAAAGAGATATTCTTGAATAACTTTTTTTGTGAAGGTCGGAGAGACTTGGAAAGTGGTTGCATCTGGACTAATTTGGGTCCTGCGGATCGATTGGTACCATCCCCGAGCTTGTACGACCTTCGGAAGAGGTCCACCGACGAAATTCCCCCAAATCTGAGGAGATATTCTTGAATAACTTTTTTTGTGAAGGTCGGAGAGACTTGCAAGTAGGCTTTACCCCCACTAAATGGGGTAGCACGCATCGATCGGTACCATCCTTGAGCTTCTCCGACTTTCGGAAGGGTTAGGGTTAGGGTTAGGGATGAAAGCACATAGGAGAAAGAGATATTCTTGAATAACTTTTTTTGTGAAGGTCGGAGAGACTTGCAAGTAGGCTCTACCCCCACTAAATGGGGTAGCGCACATCGATCGGTACCATCCTTGAGCTTCTCCGACTTTCGGAAGGGTTAGGGTTAGGGTTAGGGATGAAAGCACATAGGAGAAAGAGATATTCTTGAATAACTTTTTTTGTGAAGGTCGGAGAGACTTGCAAGTAGGCTCTACCCCCACTAAATGGGGTAGCGCGCATCGATCGGTACCATCCTTGAGCTTCTCCGACTTTCGGAAGGGTTAGGGTTAGGGTTAGGGATGAAAGCACATAGGAGAAAGAGATATTCTTGAATAACTTTTTTTGTGAAGGTCGGAGAGACTTGGAAAGTGGTTGCATCTGGACTAATTTGGGTCCTGCGAATCGATTGGTACCATCCCCGAGCTTGTACGACCTTCTGAAGAGGTCGACCGACGAAATTCCCCCAAATCTGAGGAGATATTCTTGAATAACTTTTTTTGTGAATGTCGGAGAGACTTGCAAGTAGGCTCTACCCCCACTAAATGGGGTAGCGCGCATCGATCGGTACCATCCTTGAGCTTCTCCGACTTTCGGAAGGGTTAGGGTTAGGGTTAGGGATGAAAGCACATAGGAGAAAGAGATATTCTTGAATAACGTTTTTTGTGAAGGTCGGAGAGACTTGCAAGTAGGCTCTACCCCCACTAAATGGGGTAGCGCGCATCGATCGGTACCATCCTTGAGCTTCTCCGACTTTCGGAAGGGTTAGGGTTAGGGATGAAAGCACATAGGAGAAAGAGATATTCTTGAATAACTTTTTTTGTGAAGGTCGGAGAGACTTGGAAAGTGGTTGCATCTGGACTAATTTGGGTCCTGCAGATCGATTGGTACCATCCCCGAGCTTGTACGACCTTCGGAAGAGGTCGACCGACGAAATTCCCCCAAATCTGAGGAGATATTCTTGAATAACTTTTTTTGTGAATGTCGGAGAGACTTGCAAGTAGGCTCTACCCCCACTAAATGGGGTAGCGCGCATCGATCGGTACCATCCTTGAGCTTCTCCGACTTTCGGAAGGGTTAGGGTTAGGGTTAGGGATGAAAGCACATAGGAGAAAGAGATATTCTTGAATAACTTTTTTTGTGAAGGTCGGAGAGACTTGGAAAGTGGTTGCATCTGGACTAATTTGGGTCCTGCAGATCGATTGGTACCATCCCCGAGCTTGTACGACCTTCGGAAGAGGTCCACCGACGAAATTCCCCCAAATCTGAGGAGATATTCTTGAATAACTTTTTTTGTGAAGGTCGGAGAGACTTGCAAGTAGGCTCTACCCCCACTAAATGGGGTAGCGCGCATCGATCGGTACCATCCTTGAGCTTCTCCGACTTTCGGAAGGGTTAGGGTTAGGGTTAGGGATGAAAGCACATAGGAGAAAGAGATATTCTTGAATAACTTTTTTTGTGAAGGTCGGAGAGACTTGCAAGTAGGCTCTACCCCCACTAAATGGGGTAACGCGCATCGATCGGTACCATCCTTGAGCTTCTCCGACTTTCGGAAGGGTTAGGGTTAGGGTTAGGGATGAAAGCACATAGGAGAAAGAGATATTCTTGAATAACTTTTTTTGTGAAGGTCGGAGAGACTTGGAAAGTGGTTGCATCTGGACTAATTTGGGTCCTGCGAATCGATTGGTACCATCCCCGAGCTTGTACGACCTTCTGAAGAGGTCGACCGACGAAATTCCCCCAAATCTGAGGAGATATTCTTGAATAACTTTTTTTGTGAATGTCGGAGAGACTTGCAAGTAGGCTCTACCCCCACTAAATGGGGTAGCGCGCATCGATCGGTACCATCCTTGAGCTTCTCCGACTTTCGGAAGGGTTAGGGTTAGGGTTAGGGATGAAAGCACATAGGAGAAAGAGATATTCTTGAATAACGTTTTTTGTGAAGGTCGGAGAGACTTGCAAGTAGGCTCTACCCCCACTAAATGGGGTAGCGCGCATCGATCGGTACCATCCTTGAGCTTCTCCGACTTTCGGAAGGGTTAGGGTTAGGGATGAAAGCACATAGGAGAAAGAGATATTCTTGAATAACTTTTTTTGTGAAGGTCGGAGAGACTTGGAAAGTGGTTGCATCTGGACTAATTTGGGTCCTGCAGATCGATTGGTACCATCCCCGAGCTTGTACGACCTTCGGAAGAGGTCGACCGACGAAATTCCCCCAAATCTGAGGAGATATTCTTGAATAACTTTTTTTGTGAATGTCGGAGAGACTTGCAAGTAGGCTCTACCCCCACTAAATGGGGTAGCGCGCATCGATCGGTACCATCCTTGAGCTTCTCCGACTTTCGGAAGGGTTAGGGTTAGGGTTAGGGATGAAAGCACATAGGAGAAAGAGATATTCTTGAATAACTTTTTTTGTGAAGGTCGGAGAGACTTGGAAAGTGGTTGCATCTGGACTAATTTGGGTCCTGCGGATCGATTGGTACCATCCCCGAGCTTGTACGACCTTCGGAAGAGGTCCACCGACGAAATTCCCCCAAATCTGAGGAGATATTCTTGAATAACTTTTTTTGTGAAGGTCGGAGAGACTTGCAAGTAGGCTCTACCCCCACTAAATGGGGTAGCGCGCATCGATCGGTACCATCCTTGAGCTTCTCCGACTTTCGGAAGGGTTAGGGTTAGGGTTAGGGATGAAAGCACATAGGAGAAAGAGATATTCTTGAATAACTTTTTTTGTGAAGGTCGGAGAGACTTGCAAGTAGGCTCTACCCCCACTAAATGGGGTAACGCGCATCGATCGGTACCATCCTTGAGCTTCTCCGACTTTCGGAAGGGTTAGGGTTAGGGTTAGGGATGAAAGCACATAGGAGAAAGAGATATTCTTGAATAACTTTTTTTGTGAAGGTCGGAGAGACTTGGAAAGTGGTTGCATCTGGACTAATTTGGGTCCTGCGGATCGATTGGTACCATCCCCGAGCTTGTACGACCTTCGGAAGAGGTCGACCGACGAAATTCCCCCAAATCTGAGGAGATATTCTTGAATAACTTTTTTTGTGAAGGTCGGAGAGACTTGCAAGTAGGCTCTACCCCCACTAAATGGGGTAGCGCGCATCGATCGGTACCATCCTTGAGCTTCTCCGACTTTCGGAAGGGTTAGGGTTAGGGTTAGGGATGAAAGCACATAGGAGAAAGAGATATTCTTGAATAACTTTTTTTGTGAAGGTCGGAGAGACTTGCAAGTAGGCTCTACCCCCACTAAATGGGGTAGCGCGCATCGATCGGTACCATCCTTGAGCTTCTCCGACTTTCGGAAGGGTTAGGGTTAGGGTTAGGGATGAAAGCACATAGGAGAAAGAGATATTCTTGAATAACTTTTTTTGTGAAGGTCGGAGAGACTTGCAAGTAGGCTCTACCCCCACTAAATGGGGTAGCGCGCATCGATCGGTACCATCCTTGAGCTTCTCCGACTTTCGGAAGGGTTAGGGTTAGGGTTAGGGATGAAAGCACATAGGAGAAAGAGATATTCTTGAATAACTTTTTTTGTGAAGGTCGGAGAGACTTGGAAAGTGGTTGCATCTGGACTAATTTGGGTCCTGCGGATCGATTGGTACCATCCCCGAGCTTGTACGACCTTCTGAAGAGGTCGACCGACGAAATTCCCCCAAATCTGAGGAGATATTCTTGAATAACTTTTTTTGTGAATGTCGGAGAGACTTGCAAGTAGGCTCTACCCCCACTAAATGGGGTAGCGCGCATCGATCGGTACCATCCTTGAGCTTCTCCGACTTTCGGAAGGGTTAGGGTTAGGGTTAGGGATGAAAGCACATAGGAGAAAGAGATATTCTTGAATAACGTTTTTTGTGAAGGTCGGAGAGACTTGCAAGTAGGCTCTACCCCCACTAAATGGGGTAGCGCGCATCGATCGGTACCATCCTTGAGCTTCTCCGACTTTCGGAAGGGTTAGGGTTAGGGATGAAAGCACATAGGAGAAAGAGATATTCTTGAATAACTTTTTTTGTGAAGGTCGGAGAGACTTGGAAAGTGGTTGCATCTGGACTAATTTGGGTCCTGCAGATCGATTGGTACCATCCCCGAGCTTGTACGACCTTCGGAAGAGGTCGACCGACGAAATTCCCCCAAATCTGAGGAGATATTCTTGAATAACTTTTTTTGTGAATGTCGGAGAGACTTGCAAGTAGGCTCTACCCCCACTAAATGGGGTAGCGCGCATCGATCGGTACCATCCTTGAGCTTCTCCGACTTTCGGAAGGGTTAGGGTTAGGGTTAGGGATGAAAGCACATAGGAGAAAGAGATATTCTTGAATAACTTTTTTTGTGAAGGTCGGAGAGACTTGCAAGTAGGCTCTACCCCCACTAAATGGGGTAGCGCGCATCGATCGCTACCATCCTTGAGCTTCTCCGACTTTCGGAAGGGTTAGGGTTAGGGTTAGGGATGAAAGCACATAGGAGAAAGAGATATTCTTGAATAACGTTTTTTGTGAAGGTCGGAGAGACTTGCAAGTAGGCTCTACCCCCACTAAATGGGGTAGCGCGCATCGATCGGTACCATCCTTGAGCTTCTCCGACTTTCGGAAGGGTTAGGGTTAGGGATGAAAGCACATAGGAGAAAGAGATATTCTTGAATAACTTTTTTTGTGAAGGTCGGAGAGACTTGGAAAGTGGTTGCATCTGGACTAATTTGGGTCCTGCAGATCGATTGGTACCATCCCCGAGCTTGTACGACCTTCGGAAGAGGTCGACCGACGAAATTCCCCCAAATCTGAGGAGATATTCTTGAATAACTTTTTTTGTGAATGTCGGAGAGACTTGCAAGTAGGCTCTACCCCCACTAAATGGGGTAGCGCGCATCGATCGGTACCATCCTTGAGCTTCTCCGACTTTCGGAAGGGTTAGGGTTAGGGTTAGGGTTAGGGATGAAAGCACATAGGAGAAAGAGATATTCTTGAATAACTTTTTTTGTGAAGGTCGGAGAGACTTGGAAAGTGGTTGCATCTGGACTAATTTGGGTCCTGCGGATCGATTGGTACCATCCCCGAGCTTCTACGACCTTCGGAAGAGGTCCACCGACGAAATTCCCCCAAATCTGAGGAGATATTCTTGAATAACTTTTTTTGTGAAGGTCGGAGAGACTTGCAAGTAGGCTCTACCCCCACTAAATGGGGTAGCGCGCATCGATCGGTACCATCCTTGAGCTTCTCCGACTTTCGGAAGGGTTAGGGTTAGGGTTAGGGATGAAAGCACATAGGAGAAAGAGATATTCTTGAATAACTTTTTTTGTGAAGGTCGGAGAGACTTGCAAGTAGGCTCTACCCCCACTAAATGGGGTAACGCGCATCGATCGGTACCATCCTTGAGCTTCTCCGACTTTCGGAAGGGTTAGGGTTAGGGTTAGGGATGAAAGCACATAGGAGAAAGAGATATTCTTGAATAACTTTTTTTGTGAAGGTCGGAGAGACTTGGAAAGTGGTTGCATCTGGACTAATTTGGGTCCTGCAGATCGATTGGTACCATCCCCGAGCTTGTACGACCTTCGGAAGAGGTCGACCGACGAAATTCCCCCAAATCTGAGGAGATATTCTTGAATAACTTTTTTTGTGAAGGTCGGAGAGACTTGCAAGTAGGCTCTACCCCCACTAAATGGGGTAGCGCGCATCGATCGGTACCATCCTTGAGCTTCTCCGACTTTCGGAAGGGTTAGGGTTAGGGTTAGGGATGAAAGCACATAGGAGAAAGAGATATTCTTGAATAACTTTTTTTGTGAAGGTCGGAGAGACTTGCAAGTAGGCTCTACCCCCACTAAATGGGGTAGCGCGCATCGATCGCTACCATCCTTGAGCTTCTCCGACTTTCGGAAGGGTTAGGGTTAGGGTTAGGGATGAAAGCACATAGGAGAAAGAGATATTCTTGAATAACTTTTTTTGTGAAGGTCGGAGAGACTTGCAAGTAGAATCTACCCCCACTAAATGGGGTAGCGCGCATCGATCGGTACCATCCTTGAGCTTCTCCGACTTTCGGAAGGGTTAGGGTTAGGGTTAGGGATGAAAGCACATAGGAGAAAGAGATATTCTTGAATAACTTTTTTTGTGAAGGTCGGAGAGACTTGGAAAGTGGTTGCATCTGGACTAATTTGGGTCCTGCGGATCGATTGGTACCATCCCCGAGCTTGTACGACCTTCGGAAGAGGTCCACCGACGAAATTCCCCCAAATCTGAGGAGATATTCTTGAATAACTTTTTTTGTGAAGGTCGGAGAGACTTGCAAGTAGGCTCTACCCCCACTAAATGGGGTAGCGCGCATCGATCGGTACCATCCTTGAGCTTCTCCGACTTTCGGAAGGGTTAGGGTTAGGGTTAGGGATGAAAGCACATAGGAGAAAGAGATATTCTTGAATAACTTTTTTTGTGAAGGTCGGAGAGACTTGCAAGTAGGCTCTACCCCCACTAAATGGGGTAACGCGCATCGATCGGTACCATCCTTGAGCTTCTCCGACTTTCGGAAGGGTTAGGGTTAGGGTTAGGGATGAAAGCACATAGGAGAAAGAGATATTCTTGAATAACTTTTTTTGTGAAGGTCGGAGAGACTTGGAAAGTGGTTGCATCTGGACTAATTTGGGTCCTGCGGATCGATTGGTACCATCCCCGAGCTTGTACGACCTTCGGAAGAGGTCGACCGACGAAATTCCCCCAAATCTGAGGAGATATTCTTGAATAACTTTTTTTGTGAAGGTCGGAGAGACTTGCAAGTAGGCTCTACCCCCACTAAATGGGGTAGCGCGCATCGATCGGTACCATCCTTGAGCTTCTCCGACTTTCGGAAGGGTTAGGGTTAGGGTTAGGGATGAAAGCACATAGGAGAAAGAGATATTCTTGAATAACTTTTTTTGTGAAGGTCGGAGAGACTTGCAAGTAGGCTCTACCCCCACTAAATGGGGTAACGCGCATCGATCGGTACCATCCTTGAGCTTCTCCGACTTTCGGAAGGGTTAGGGTTAGGGTTAGGGATGAAAGCACATAGGAGAAAGAGATATTCTTGAATAACTTTTTTTGTGAAGGTCGGAGAGACTTGGAAAGTGGTTGCATCTGGACTAATTTGGGTCCTGCGGATCGATTGGTACCATCCCCGAGCTTGTACGACCTTCGGAAGAGGTCGACCGACGAAATTCCCCCAAATCTGAGGAGATATTCTTGAATAACTTTTTTTGTGAAGGTCGGAGAGACTTGCAAGTAGGCTCTACCCCCACTAAATGGGGTAGCGCGCATCGATCGGTACCATCCTTGAGCTTCTCCGACTTTCGGAAGGGTTAGGGTTAGGGTTAGGGATGAAAGCACATAGGAGAAAGAGATATTCTTGAATAACTTTTTTTGTGAAGGTCGGAGAGACTTGCAAGTAGGCTCTACCCCCACTAAATGGGGTAGCGCGCATCGATCGGTACCATCCTTGAGCTTCTCCGACTTTCGGAAGGGTTAGGGTTAGGGTTAGGGATGAAAGCACATAGGAGAAAGAGATATTCTTGAATAACTTTTTTTGTGAAGGTCGGAGAGACTTGCAAGTAGGCTCTACCCCCACTAAATGGGGTAGCGCGCATCGATCGGTACCATCCTTGAGCTTCTCCGACTTTCGGAAGGGTTAGGGTTAGGGTTAGGGATGAAAGCACATAGGAGAAAGAGATATTCTTGAATAACTTTTTTTGTGAAGGTCGGAGAGACTTGGAAAGTGGTTGCATCTGGACTAATTTGGGTCCTGCGGATCGATTGGTACCATCCCCGAGCTTGTACGACCTTCTGAAGAGGTCGACCGACGAAATTCCCCCAAATCTGAGGAGATATTCTTGAATAACTTTTTTTGTGAATGTCGGAGAGACTTGCAAGTAGGCTCTACCCCCACTAAATGGGGTAGCGCGCATCGATCGGTACCATCCTTGAGCTTCTCCGACTTTCGGAAGGGTTAGGGTTAGGGTTAGGGATGAAAGCACATAGGAGAAAGAGATATTCTTGAATAACGTTTTTTGTGAAGGTCGGAGAGACTTGCAAGTAGGCTCTACCCCCACTAAATGGGGTAGCGCGCATCGATCGGTACCATCCTTGAGCTTCTCCGACTTTCGGAAGGGTTAGGGTTAGGGATGAAAGCACATAGGAGAAAGAGATATTCTTGAATAACTTTTTTTGTGAAGGTCGGAGAGACTTGGAAAGTGGTTGCATCTGGACTAATTTGGGTCCTGCAGATCGATTGGTACCATCCCCGAGCTTGTACGACCTTCGGAAGAGGTCGACCGACGAAATTCCCCCAAATCTGAGGAGATATTCTTGAATAACTTTTTTTGTGAATGTCGGAGAGACTTGCAAGTAGGCTCTACCCCCACTAAATGGGGTAGCGCGCATCGATCGGTACCATCCTTGAGCTTCTCCGACTTTCGGAAGGGTTAGGGTTAGGGTTAGGGATGAAAGCACATAGGAGAAAGAGATATTCTTGAATAACTTTTTTTGTGAAGGTCGGAGAGACTTGCAAGTAGGCTCTACCCCCACTAAATGGGGTAGCGCGCATCGATCGCTACCATCCTTGAGCTTCTCCGACTTTCGGAAGGGTTAGGGTTAGGGTTAGGGATGAAAGCACATAGGAGAAAGAGATATTCTTGAATAACGTTTTTTGTGAAGGTCGGAGAGACTTGCAAGTAGGCTCTACCCCCACTAAATGGGGTAGCGCGCATCGATCGGTACCATCCTTGAGCTTCTCCGACTTTCGGAAGGGTTAGGGTTAGGGATGAAAGCACATAGGAGAAAGAGATATTCTTGAATAACTTTTTTTGTGAAGGTCGGAGAGACTTGGAAAGTGGTTGCATCTGGACTAATTTGGGTCCTGCAGATCGATTGGTACCATCCCCGAGCTTGTACGACCTTCGGAAGAGGTCGACCGACGAAATTCCCCCAAATCTGAGGAGATATTCTTGAATAACTTTTTTTGTGAATGTCGGAGAGACTTGCAAGTAGGCTCTACCCCCACTAAATGGGGTAGCGCGCATCGATCGGTACCATCCTTGAGCTTCTCCGACTTTCGGAAGGGTTAGGGTTAGGGTTAGGGTTAGGGATGAAAGCACATAGGAGAAAGAGATATTCTTGAATAACTTTTTTTGTGAAGGTCGGAGAGACTTGGAAAGTGGTTGCATCTGGACTAATTTGGGTCCTGCGGATCGATTGGTACCATCCCCGAGCTTCTACGACCTTCGGAAGAGGTCCACCGACGAAATTCCCCCAAATCTGAGGAGATATTCTTGAATAACTTTTTTTGTGAAGGTCGGAGAGACTTGCAAGTAGGCTCTACCCCCACTAAATGGGGTAGCGCGCATCGATCGGTACCATCCTTGAGCTTCTCCGACTTTCGGAAGGGTTAGGGTTAGGGTTAGGGATGAAAGCACATAGGAGAAAGAGATATTCTTGAATAACTTTTTTTGTGAAGGTCGGAGAGACTTGCAAGTAGGCTCTACCCCCACTAAATGGGGTAACGCGCATCGATCGGTACCATCCTTGAGCTTCTCCGACTTTCGGAAGGGTTAGGGTTAGGGTTAGGGATGAAAGCACATAGGAGAAAGAGATATTCTTGAATAACTTTTTTTGTGAAGGTCGGAGAGACTTGGAAAGTGGTTGCATCTGGACTAATTTGGGTCCTGCAGATCGATTGGTACCATCCCCGAGCTTGTACGACCTTCGGAAGAGGTCGACCGACGAAATTCCCCCAAATCTGAGGAGATATTCTTGAATAACTTTTTTTGTGAAGGTCGGAGAGACTTGCAAGTAGGCTCTACCCCCACTAAATGGGGTAGCGCGCATCGATCGGTACCATCCTTGAGCTTCTCCGACTTTCGGAAGGGTTAGGGTTAGGGTTAGGGATGAAAGCACATAGGAGAAAGAGATATTCTTGAATAACTTTTTTTGTGAAGGTCGGAGAGACTTGCAAGTAGGCTCTACCCCCACTAAATGGGGTAGCGCGCATCGATCGCTACCATCCTTGAGCTTCTCCGACTTTCGGAAGGGTTAGGGTTAGGGTTAGGGATGAAAGCACATAGGAGAAAGAGATATTCTTGAATAACTTTTTTTGTGAAGGTCGGAGAGACTTGCAAGTAGAATCTACCCCCACTAAATGGGGTAGCGCGCATCGATCGGTACCATCCTTGAGCTTCTCCGACTTTCGGAAGGGTTAGGGTTAGGGTTAGGGATGAAAGCACATAGGAGAAAGAGATATTCTTGAATAACTTTTTTTGTGAAGGTCGGAGAGACTTGGAAAGTGGTTGCATCTGGACTAATTTGGGTCCTGCGGATCGATTGGTACCATCCCCGAGCTTGTACGACCTTCGGAAGAGGTCCACCGACGAAATTCCCCCAAATCTGAGGAGATATTCTTGAATAACTTTTTTTGTGAAGGTCGGAGAGACTTGCAAGTAGGCTCTACCCCCACTAAATGGGGTAGCGCGCATCGATCGGTACCATCCTTGAGCTTCTCCGACTTTCGGAAGGGTTAGGGTTAGGGTTAGGGATGAAAGCACATAGGAGAAAGAGATATTCTTGAATAACTTTTTTTGTGAAGGTCGGAGAGACTTGCAAGTAGGCTCTACCCCCACTAAATGGGGTAGCGCGCATCGATCGGTACCATCCTTGAGCTTCTCCGACTTTCGGAAGGGTTAGGGTTAGGGTTAGGGATGAAAGCACATAGGAGAAAGAGATATTCTTGAATAACTTTTTTTGTGAAGGTCGGAGAGACTTGCAAGTAGGCTCTACCCCCACTAAATGGGGTAGCGCGCATCGATCGGTACCATCCTTGAGCTTCTCCGACTTTCGGAAGGGTTAGGGTTAGGGTTAGGGATGAAAGCACATAGGAGAAAGAGATATTCTTGAATAACTTTTTTTGTGAAGGTCGGAGAGACTTGCAAGTAGGCTCTACCCCCACTAAATGGGGTAACGCGCATCGATCGGTACCATCCTTGAGCTTCTCCGACTTTCGGAAGGGTTAGGGTTAGGGTTAGGGATGAAAGCACATAGGAGAAAGAGATATTCTTGAATAACTTTTTTTGTGAAGGTCGGAGAGACTTGCAAGTAGGCTCTACCCCCACTAAATGGGGTAGCGCGCATCGATCGGTACCATCCTTGAGCTTCTCCGACTTTCGGAAGGGTTAGGGTTAGGGATGAAAGCACATAGGAGAAAGAGATATTCTTGAATAACTTTTTTTGTGAAGGTCGGAGAGACTTGGAAAGTGGTTGCATCTGGACTAATTTGGGTCCTGCGGATCGATTGGTACCATCCCCGAGCTTGTACGACCTTCTGAAGAGGTCGACCGACGAAATTCCCCCAAATCTGAGGAGATATTCTTGAATAACTTTTTTTGTGAATGTCGGAGAGACTTGCAAGTAGGCTCTACCCCCACTAAATGGGGTAGCGCGCATCGATCGGTACCATCCTTGAGCTTCTCCGACTTTCGGAAGGGTTAGGGTTAGGGTTAGGGATGAAAGCACATAGGAGAAAGAGATATTCTTGAATAACGTTTTTTGTGAAGGTCGGAGAGACTTGCAAGTAGGCTCTACCCCCACTAAATGGGGTAGCGCGCATCGATCGGTACCATCCTTGAGCTTCTCCGACTTTCGGAAGGGTTAGGGTTAGGGATGAAAGCACATAGGAGAAAGAGATATTCTTGAATAACTTTTTTTGTGAAGGTCGGAGAGACTTGGAAAGTGGTTGCATCTGGACTAATTTGGGTCCTGCAGATCGATTGGTACCATCCCCGAGCTTGTACGACCTTCGGAAGAGGTCGACCGACGAAATTCCCCCAAATCTGAGGAGATATTCTTGAATAACTTTTTTTGTGAATGTCGGAGAGACTTGCAAGTAGGCTCTACCCCCACTAAATGGGGTAGCGCGCATCGATCGGTACCATCCTTGAGCTTCTCCGACTTTCGGAAGGGTTAGGGTTAGGGTTAGGGATGAAAGCACATAGGAGAAAGAGATATTCTTGAATAACTTTTTTTGTGAAGGTCGGAGAGACTTGGAAAGTGGTTGCATCTGGACTAATTTGGGTCCTGCGGATCGATTGGTACCATCCCCGAGCTTGTACGACCTTCGGAAGAGGTCGACCGACGAAATTCCCCCAAATCTGAGGAGATATTCTTGAATAACTTTTTTTGTGAATGTCGGAGAGACTTGCAAGTAGGCTCTACCCCCACTAAATGGGGTAGCGCGCATCGATCGGTACCATCCTTGAGCTTCTCCGACTTTCGGAAGGGTTAGGGTTAGGGTTAGGGATGAAAGCACATAGGAGAAAGAGATATTCTTGAATAACTTTTTTTGTGAAGGTCGGAGAGACTTGGAAAGTGGTTGCATCTGGACTAATTTGGGTCCTGCGGATCGATTGGTACCATCCCCGAGCTTGTACGACCTTCGGAAGAGGTCGACCGACGAAATTCCCCCAAATCTGAGGAGATATTCTTGAATAACTTTTTTTGTGAAGGTCGGAGAGACTTGCAAGTAGGCTCTACCCCCACTAAATGGGGTAGCGCGCATCGATCGGTACCATCCTTGAGCTTCTCCGACTTTCGGAAGGGTTAGGGTTAGGGTTAGGGATGAAAGCACATAGGAGAAAGAGATATTCTTGAATAACTTTTTTTGTGAAGGTCGGAGAGACTTGCAAGTAGGCTCTACCCCCACTAAATGGGGTAGCGCGCATCGATCGGTACCATCCTTGAGCTTCTCCGACTTTCGGAAGGGTTAGGGTTAGGGTTAGGGATGAAAGCACATAGGAGAAAGAGATATTCTTGAATAACTTTTTTTGTGAAGGTCGGAGAGACTTGCAAGTAGGCTCTACCCCCACTAAATGGGGTAGCGCGCATCGATCGGTACCATCCTTGAGCTTCTCCGACTTTCGGAAGGGTTAGGGTTAGGGATGAAAGCACATAGGAGAAAGAGATATTCTTGAATAACTTTTTTTGTGAAGGTCGGAGAGACTTGGAAAGTGGTTGCATCTGGACTAATTTGGGTCCTGCGGATCGATTGGTACCATCCCCGAGCTTGTACGACCTTCTGAAGAGGTCGACCGACGAAATTCCCCCAAATCTGAGGAGATATTCTTGAATAACTTTTTTTGTGAATGTCGGAGAGACTTGCAAGTAGGCTCTACCCCCACTAAATGGGGTAGCGCGCATCGATCGGTACCATCCTTGAGCTTCTCCGACTTTCGGAAGGGTTAGGGTTAGGGTTAGGGATGAAAGCACATAGGAGAAAGAGATATTCTTGAATAACGTTTTTTGTGAAGGTCGGAGAGACTTGCAAGTAGGCTCTACCCCCACTAAATGGGGTAGCGCGCATCGATCGGTACCATCCTTGAGCTTCTCCGACTTTCGGAAGGGTTAGGGTTAGGGATGAAAGCACATAGGAGAAAGAGATATTCTTGAATAACTTTTTTTGTGAAGGTCGGAGAGACTTGGAAAGTGGTTGCATCTGGACTAATTTGGGTCCTGCAGATCGATTGGTACCATCCCCGAGCTTGTACGACCTTCGGAAGAGGTCGACCGACGAAATTCCCCCAAATCTGAGGAGATATTCTTGAATAACTTTTTTTGTGAATGTCGGAGAGACTTGCAAGTAGGCTCTACCCCCACTAAATGGGGTAGCGCGCATCGATCGGTACCATCCTTGAGCTTCTCCGACTTTCGGAAGGGTTAGGGTTAGGGTTAGGGATGAAAGCACATAGGAGAAAGAGATATTCTTGAATAACTTTTTTTGTGAAGGTCGGAGAGACTTGCAAGTAGGCTCTACCCCCACTAAATGGGGTAGCGCGCATCGATCGCTACCATCCTTGAGCTTCTCCGACTTTCGGAAGGGTTAGGGTTAGGGTTAGGGATGAAAGCACATAGGAGAAAGAGATATTCTTGAATAACGTTTTTTGTGAAGGTCGGAGAGACTTGCAAGTAGGCTCTACCCCCACTAAATGGGGTAGCGCGCATCGATCGGTACCATCCTTGAGCTTCTCCGACTTTCGGAAGGGTTAGGGTTAGGGATGAAAGCACATAGGAGAAAGAGATATTCTTGAATAACTTTTTTTGTGAAGGTCGGAGAGACTTGGAAAGTGGTTGCATCTGGACTAATTTGGGTCCTGCAGATCGATTGGTACCATCCCCGAGCTTGTACGACCTTCGGAAGAGGTCGACCGACGAAATTCCCCCAAATCTGAGGAGATATTCTTGAATAACTTTTTTTGTGAATGTCGGAGAGACTTGCAAGTAGGCTCTACCCCCACTAAATGGGGTAGCGCGCATCGATCGGTACCATCCTTGAGCTTCTCCGACTTTCGGAAGGGTTAGGGTTAGGGTTAGGGTTAGGGATGAAAGCACATAGGAGAAAGAGATATTCTTGAATAACTTTTTTTGTGAAGGTCGGAGAGACTTGGAAAGTGGTTGCATCTGGACTAATTTGGGTCCTGCGGATCGATTGGTACCATCCCCGAGCTTCTACGACCTTCGGAAGAGGTCCACCGACGAAATTCCCCCAAATCTGAGGAGATATTCTTGAATAACTTTTTTTGTGAAGGTCGGAGAGACTTGCAAGTAGGCTCTACCCCCACTAAATGGGGTAGCGCGCATCGATCGGTACCATCCTTGAGCTTCTCCGACTTTCGGAAGGGTTAGGGTTAGGGTTAGGGATGAAAGCACATAGGAGAAAGAGATATTCTTGAATAACTTTTTTTGTGAAGGTCGGAGAGACTTGCAAGTAGGCTCTACCCCCACTAAATGGGGTAACGCGCATCGATCGGTACCATCCTTGAGCTTCTCCGACTTTCGGAAGGGTTAGGGTTAGGGTTAGGGATGAAAGCACATAGGAGAAAGAGATATTCTTGAATAACTTTTTTTGTGAAGGTCGGAGAGACTTGGAAAGTGGTTGCATCTGGACTAATTTGGGTCCTGCAGATCGATTGGTACCATCCCCGAGCTTGTACGACCTTCGGAAGAGGTCGACCGACGAAATTCCCCCAAATCTGAGGAGATATTCTTGAATAACTTTTTTTGTGAAGGTCGGAGAGACTTGCAAGTAGGCTCTACCCCCACTAAATGGGGTAGCGCGCATCGATCGGTACCATCCTTGAGCTTCTCCGACTTTCGGAAGGGTTAGGGTTAGGGTTAGGGATGAAAGCACATAGGAGAAAGAGATATTCTTGAATAACTTTTTTTGTGAAGGTCGGAGAGACTTGCAAGTAGGCTCTACCCCCACTAAATGGGGTAGCGCGCATCGATCGCTACCATCCTTGAGCTTCTCCGACTTTCGGAAGGGTTAGGGTTAGGGTTAGGGATGAAAGCACATAGGAGAAAGAGATATTCTTGAATAACTTTTTTTGTGAAGGTCGGAGAGACTTGCAAGTAGAATCTACCCCCACTAAATGGGGTAGCGCGCATCGATCGGTACCATCCTTGAGCTTCTCCGACTTTCGGAAGGGTTAGGGTTAGGGTTAGGGATGAAAGCACATAGGAGAAAGAGATATTCTTGAATAACTTTTTTTGTGAAGGTCGGAGAGACTTGGAAAGTGGTTGCATCTGGACTAATTTGGGTCCTGCGGATCGATTGGTACCATCCCCGAGCTTGTACGACCTTCGGAAGAGGTCCACCGACGAAATTCCCCCAGATCTGAGGAGATATTCTTGAATAACTTTTTTTGTGAAGGTCGGAGAGACTTGCAAGTAGGCTCTACCCCCACTAAATGGGGTAGCGCGCATCGATCGGTACCATCCTTGAGCTTCTCCGACTTTCGGAAGGGTTAGGGTTAGGGTTAGGGATGAAAGCACATAGGAGAAAGAGATATTCTTGAATAACTTTTTTTGTGAAGGTCGGAGAGACTTGCAAGTAGGCTCTATCCCCACTAAATGGGGTAGCGCGCATCGATCGGTACCATCCTTGAGCTTCTCCGACTTTCGGAAGGGTTAGGGTTAGGGTTAGGGATGAAAGCACATAGGAGAAAGAGATATTCTTGAATAACTTTTTTTGTGAAGGTCGGAGAGACTTGCAAGTAGGCTCTACCCCCACTAAATGGGGTAGCGCGCATCGATCGGTACCATCCTTGAGCTTCTCCGACTTTCGGAAGGGTTAGGGTTAGGGTTAGGGATGAAAGCACATAGGAGAAAGAGATATTCTTGAATAACTTTTTTTGTGAAGGTCGGAGAGACTTGCAAGTAGGCTCTACCCCCACTAAATGGGGTAACGCGCATCGATCGGTACCATCCTTGAGCTTCTCCGACTTTCGGAAGGGTTAGGGTTAGGGATGAAAGCACATAGGAGAAAGAGATATTCTTGAATAACTTTTTTTGTGAAGGTCGGAGAGACTTGGAAAGTGGTTGCATCTGGACTAATTTGGGTCCTGCAGATCGATTGGTACCATCCCCGAGCTTGTACGACCTTCGGAAGAGGTCGACCGACGAAATTCCCCCAAATCTGAGGAGATATTCTTGAATAACTTTTTTTGTGAATGTCGGAGAGACTTGCAAGTAGGCTCTACCCCCACTAAATGGGGTAGCGCGCATCGATCGGTACCATCCTTGAGCTTCTCCGACTTTCGGAAGGGTTAGGGTTAGGGTTAGGGTTAGGGATGAAAGCACATAGGAGAAAGAGATATTCTTGAATAACTTTTTTTGTGAAGGTCGGAGAGACTTGGAAAGTGGTTGCATCTGGACTAATTTGGGTCCTGCGGATCGATTGGTACCATCCCCGAGCTTCTACGACCTTCGGAAGAGGTCCACCGACGAAATTCCCCCAAATCTGAGGAGATATTCTTGAATAACTTTTTTTGTGAAGGTCGGAGAGACTTGCAAGTAGGCTCTACCCCCACTAAATGGGGTAGCGCGCATCGATCGTTACCATCCTTGAGCTTCTCCGACTTTCGGAAGGGTTAGGGTTAGGGTTAGGGATGAAAGCACATAGGAGAAAGAGATATTCTTGAATAACTTTTTTTGTGAAGGTCGGAGAGACTTGCAAGTAGGCTCTACCCCCACTAAATGGGGTAACGCGCATCGATCGGTACCATCCTTGAGCTTCTCCGACTTTCGGAAGGGTTAGGGTTAGGGTTAGGGATGAAAGCACATAGGAGAAAGAGATATTCTTGAATAACTTTTTTTGTGAAGGTCGGAGAGACTTGGAAAGTGGTTGCATCTGGACTAATTTGGGTCCTGCAGATCGATTGGTACCATCCCCGAGCTTGTACGACCTTCGGAAGAGGTCGACCGACGAAATTCCCCCAAATCTGAGGAGATATTCTTGAATAACTTTTTTTGTGAAGGTCGGAGAGACTTGCAAGTAGGCTCTACCCCCACTAAATGGGGTAGCGCGCATCGATCGGTACCATCCTTGAGCTTCTCCGACTTTCGGAAGGGTTAGGGTTAGGGTTAGGGATGAAAGCACATAGGAGAAAGAGATATTCTTGAATAACTTTTTTTGTGAAGGTCGGAGAGACTTGCAAGTAGGCTCTACCCCCACTAAATGGGGTAGCGCGCATCGATCGCTACCATCTTTGAGCTTCTCCGACTTTCGGAAGGGTTAGGGTTAGGGTTAGGGATGAAAGCACATAGGAGAAAGAGATATTCTTGAATAACTTTTTTTGTGAAGGTCGGAGAGACTTGCAAGTAGAATCTACCCCCACTAAATGGGGTAGCGCGCATCGATCGGTACCATCCTTGAGCTTCTCCGACTTTCGGAAGGGTTAGGGTTAGGGTTAGGGATGAAAGCACATAGGAGAAAGAGATATTCTTGAATAACTTTTTTTGTGAAGGTCGGAGAGACTTGGAAAGTGGTTGCATCTGGACTAATTTGGGTCCTGCGGATCGATTGGTACCATCCCCGAGCTTGTACGACCTTCGGAAGAGGTCCACCGACGAAATTCCCCCAGATCTGAGGAGATATTCTTGAATAACTTTTTTTGTGAAGGTCGGAGAGACTTGCAAGTAGGCTCTACCCCCACTAAATGGGGTAGCGCGCATCGATCGGTACCATCCTTGAGCTTCTCCGACTTTCGGAAGGGTTAGGGTTAGGGTTAGGGATGAAAGCACATAGGAGAAAGAGATATTCTTGAATAACTTTTTTTGTGAAGGTCGGAGAGACTTGCAAGTAGGCTCTACCCCCACTAAATGGGGTAGCGCGCATCGATCGGTACCATCCTTGAGCTTCTCCGACTTTCGGAAGGGTTAGGGTTAGGGTTAGGGATGAAAGCACATAGGAGAAAGAGATATTCTTGAATAACTTTTTTTGTGAAGGTCGGAGAGACTTGCAAGTAGGCTCTACCCCCACTAAATGGGGTAGCGCGCATCGATCGGTACCATCCTTGAGCTTCTCCGACTTTCGGAAGGGTTAGGGTTAGGGTTAGGGATGAAAGCACATAGGAGAAAGAGATATTCTTGAATAACTTTTTTTGTGAAGGTCGGAGAGACTTGCAAGTAGGCTCTACCCCCACTAAATGGGGTAACGCGCATCGATCGGTACCATCCTTGAGCTTCTCCGACTTTCGGAAGGGTTAGGGTTAGGGTTAGGGATGAAAGCACATAGGAGAAAGAGATATTCTTGAATAACTTTTTTTGTGAAGGTCGGAGAGACTTGGAAAGTGGTTGCATCTGGACTAATTTGGGTCCTGCGGATCGATTGGTACCATCCCCGAGCTTGTACGACCTTCGGAAGAGGTCGACCGACGAAATTCCCCCAAATCTGAGGAGATATTCTTGAATAACTTTTTTTGTGAAGGTCGGAGAGACTTGCAAGTAGGCTCTACCCCCACTAAATGGGGTAGCGCGCATCGATCGGTACCATCCTTGAGCTTCTCCGACTTTCGGAAGGGTTAGGGTTAGGGTTAGGGATGAAAGCACATAGGAGAAAGAGATATTCTTGAATAACTTTTTTTGTGAAGGTCGGAGAGACTTGCAAGTAGGCTCTACCCCCACTAAATGGGGTAGCGCGCATCGATCGGTACCATCCTTGAGCTTCTCCGACTTTCGGAAGGGTTAGGGTTAGGGTTAGGGATGAAAGCACATAGGAGAAAGAGATATTCTTGAATAACTTTTTTTGTGAAGGTCGGAGAGACTTGCAAGTAGGCTCTACCCCCACTAAATGGGGTAGCGCGCATCGATCGGTACCATCCTTGAGCTTCTCCGACTTTCGGAAGGGTTAGGGTTAGGGATGAAAGCACATAGGAGAAAGAGATATTCTTGAATAACTTTTTTTGTGAAGGTCGGAGAGACTTGGAAAGTGGTTGCATCTGGACTAATTTGGGTCCTGCGGATCGATTGGTACCATCCCCGAGCTTGTACGACCTTCTGAAGAGGTCGACCGACGAAATTCCCCCAAATCTGAGGAGATATTCTTGAATAACTTTTTTTGTGAATGTCGGAGAGACTTGCAAGTAGGCTCTACCCCCACTAAATGGGGTAGCGCGCATCGATCGGTACCATCCTTGAGCTTCTCCGACTTTCGGAAGGGTTAGGGTTAGGGTTAGGGATGAAAGCACATAGGAGAAAGAGATATTCTTGAATAACGTTTTTTGTGAAGGTCGGAGAGACTTGCAAGTAGGCTCTACCCCCACTAAATGGGGTAGCGCGCATCGATCGGTACCATCCTTGAGCTTCTCCGACTTTCGGAAGGGTTAGGGTTAGGGATGAAAGCACATAGGAGAAAGAGATATTCTTGAATAACTTTTTTTGTGAAGGTCGGAGAGACTTGGAAAGTGGTTGCATCTGGACTAATTTGGGTCCTGCAGATCGATTGGTACCATCCCCGAGCTTGTACGACCTTCGGAAGAGGTCGACCGACGAAATTCCCCCAAATCTGAGGAGATATTCTTGAATAACTTTTTTTGTGAATGTCGGAGAGACTTGCAAGTAGGCTCTACCCCCACTAAATGGGGTAGCGCGCATCGATCGGTACCATCCTTGAGCTTCTCCGACTTTCGGAAGGGTTAGGGTTAGGGTTAGGGATGAAAGCACATAGGAGAAAGAGATATTCTTGAATAACTTTTTTTGTGAAGGTCGGAGAGACTTGGAAAGTGGTTGCATCTGGACTAATTTGGGTCCTGCGGATCGATTGGTACCATCCCCGAGCTTGTACGACCTTCGGAAGAGGTCGACCGACGAAATTCCCCCAAATCTGAGGAGATATTCTTGAATAACTTTTTTTGTGAATGTCGGAGAGACTTGCAAGTAGGCTCTACCCCCACTAAATGGGGTAGCGCGCATCGATCGGTACCATCCTTGAGCTTCTCCGACTTTCGGAAGGGTTAGGGTTAGGGTTAGGGATGAAAGCACATAGGAGAAAGAGATATTCTTGAATAACTTTTTTTGTGAAGGTCGGAGAGACTTGGAAAGTGGTTGCATCTGGACTAATTTGGGTCCTGCGGATCGATTGGTACCATCCCCGAGCTTGTACGACCTTCGGAAGAGGTCGACCGACGAAATTCCCCCAAATCTGAGGAGATATTCTTGAATAACTTTTTTTGTGAAGGTCGGAGAGACTTGCAAGTAGGCTCTACCCCCACTAAATGGGGTAGCGCGCATCGATCGGTACCATCCTTGAGCTTCTCCGACTTTCGGAAGGGTTAGGGTTAGGGTTAGGGATGAAAGCACATAGGAGAAAGAGATATTCTTGAATAACTTTTTTTGTGAAGGTCGGAGAGACTTGCAAGTAGGCTCTACCCCCACTAAATGGGGTAGCGCGCATCGATCGGTACCATCCTTGAGCTTCTCCGACTTTCGGAAGGGTTAGGGTTAGGGTTAGGGATGAAAGCACATAGGAGAAAGAGATATTCTTGAATAACTTTTTTTGTGAAGGTCGGAGAGACTTGCAAGTAGGCTCTACCCCCACTAAATGGGGTAGCGCGCATCGATCGGTACCATCCTTGAGCTTCTCCGACTTTCGGAAGGGTTAGGGTTAGGGATGAAAGCACATAGGAGAAAGAGATATTCTTGAATAACTTTTTTTGTGAAGGTCGGAGAGACTTGGAAAGTGGTTGCATCTGGACTAATTTGGGTCCTGCGGATCGATTGGTACCATCCCCGAGCTTGTACGACCTTCTGAAGAGGTCGACCGACGAAATTCCCCCAAATCTGAGGAGATATTCTTGAATAACTTTTTTTGTGAATGTCGGAGAGACTTGCAAGTAGGCTCTACCCCCACTAAATGGGGTAGCGCGCATCGATCGGTACCATCCTTGAGCTTCTCCGACTTTCGGAAGGGTTAGGGTTAGGGTTAGGGATGAAAGCACATAGGAGAAAGAGATATTCTTGAATAACGTTTTTTGTGAAGGTCGGAGAGACTTGCAAGTAGGCTCTACCCCCACTAAATGGGGTAGCGCGCATCGATCGGTACCATCCTTGAGCTTCTCCGACTTTCGGAAGGGTTAGGGTTAGGGATGAAAGCACATAGGAGAAAGAGATATTCTTGAATAACTTTTTTTGTGAAGGTCGGAGAGACTTGGAAAGTGGTTGCATCTGGACTAATTTGGGTCCTGCAGATCGATTGGTACCATCCCCGAGCTTGTACGACCTTTGGAAGAGGTCGACCGACGAAATTCCCCCAAATCTGAGGAGATATTCTTGAATAACTTTTTTTGTGAATGTCGGAGAGACTTGCAAGTAGGCTCTACCCCCACTAAATGGGGTAGCGCGCATCGATCAGTACCATCTTTGAGCTTCTCCGACTTTCGGAAGGGTTAGGTTTAGGGTTAGGGATGAAAGCACATAGGAGAAAGAGATATTCTTGAATAACTTTTTTTGTGAAGGTCGGAGAGACTTGGAAAGTGGTTGCATCTGGACTAATTTGGGTCCTGCGGATCGATTGGTACCATCCCCGAGCTTGTACGACCTTCGGAAGAGGTCCACCGACGAAATTCCCCCAAATCTGAGGAGATATTCTTGAATAACTTTTTTTGTGAAGGTCGGAGAGACTTGCAAGTAGGCTCTACCCCCACTAAATGGGGTAGCGCGCATCGATCGGTACCATCCTTGAGCTTCTCCAACTTTCGGAAGGGTTAGGGTTAGGGTTAGGGATGAAAGCACATAGGAGAAAGAGATATTCTTGAATAACTTTTTTTGTGAAGGTCGGAGAGACTTGCAAGTAGGCTCTACCCCCACTAAATGGGGTAACGCGCATCGATCGGTACCATCCTTGAGCTTCTCCGACTTTCGGAAGGGTTAGGGTTAGGGTTAGGGATGAAAGCACATAGGAGAAAGAGATATTCTTGAATAACTTTTTTTGTGAAGGTCGGAGAGACTTGGAAAGTGGTTGCATCTGGACTAATTTGGGTCCTGCGGATCGATTGGTACCATCCCCGAGCTTGTACGACCTTCGGAAGAGGTCGACCGACGAAATTCCCCCAAATCTGAGGAGATATTCTTGAATAACTTTTTTTGTGAAGGTCGGAGAGACTTGCAAGTAGGCTCTACCCCCACTAAATGGGGTAGCGCGCATCGATCGGTACCATCCTTGAGCTTCTCCGACTTTCGGAAGGGTTAGGGTTAGGGTTAGGGATGAAAGCACATAGGAGAAAGAGATATTCTTGAATAACTTTTTTTGTGAAGGTCGGAGAGACTTGCAAGTAGGCTCTACCCCCACTAAATGGGGTAGCGCGCATCGATCGCTACCATCCTTGAGCTTCTCCGACTTTCGGAAGGGTTAGGGTTAGGGTTAGGGATGAAAGCACATAGGAGAAAGAGATATTCTTGAATAACGTTTTTTGTGAAGGTCGGAGAGACTTGCAAGTAGGCTCTACCCCCACTAAATGGGGTAGCGCGCATCGATCGGTACCATCCTTGAGCTTCTCCGACTTTCGGAAGGGTTAGGGTTAGGGATGAAAGCACATAGGAGAAAGAGATATTCTTGAATAACTTTTTTTGTGAAGGTCGGAGAGACTTGCAAGTAGGCTCTACCCCCACTAAATGGGGTAGCGCGCATCGATCGCTACCATCCTTGAGCTTCTCCGACTTTCGGAAGGGTTAGGGTTAGGGTTAGGGATGAAAGCACATAGGAGAAAGAGATATTCTTGAATAACGTTTTTTGTGAAGGTCGGAGAGACTTGCAAGTAGGCTCTACCCCCACTAAATGGGGTAGCGCGCATCGATCGGTACCATCCTTGAGCTTCTCCGACTTTCGGAAGGGTTAGGGTTAGGGTTAGGGTTAGGGATGAAAGCACATAGGAGAAAGAGATATTCTTGAATAACTTTTTTTGTGAAGGTCGGAGAGACTTGGAAAGTGGTTGCATCTGGACTAATTTGGGTCCTGCGGATCGATTGGTACCATCCCCGAGCTTGTACGACCTTCTGAAGAGGTCGACCGACGAAATTCCCCCAAATCTGAGGAGATATTCTTGAATAACTTTTTTTGTGAATGTCGGAGAGACTTGCAAGTAGGCTCTACCCCCACTAAATGGGGTAGCGCGCATCGATCGGTACCATCCTTGAGCTTCTCCGACTTTCGGAAGGGTTAGGGTTAGGGTTAGGGATGAAAGCACATAGGAGAAAGAGATATTCTTGAATAACGTTTTTTGTGAAGGTCGGAGAGACTTGCAAGTAGGCTCTACCCCCACTAAATGGGGTAGCGCGCATCGATCGGTACCATCCTTGAGCTTCTCCGACTTTCGGAAGGGTTAGGGTTAGGGATGAAAGCACATAGGAGAAAGAGATATTCTTGAATAACTTTTTTTGTGAAGGTCGGAGAGACTTGGAAAGTGGTTGCATCTGGACTAATTTGGGTCCTGCAGATCGATTGGTACCATCCCCGAGCTTGTACGACCTTCGGAAGAGGTCGACCGACGAAATTCCCCCAAATCTGAGGAGATATTCTTGAATAACTTTTTTTGTGAATGTCGGAGAGACTTGCAAGTAGGCTCTACCCCCACTAAATGGGGTAGCGCGCATCGATCAGTACCATCTTTGAGCTTCTCCGACTTTCGGAAGGGTTAGGTTTAGGGTTAGGGATGAAAGCACATAGGAGAAAGAGATATTCTTGAATAACTTTTTTTGTGAAGGTCGGAGAGACTTGGAAAGTGGTTGCATCTGGACTAATTTGGGTCCTGCGGATCGATTGGTACCATCCCCGAGCTTGTACGACCTTCGGAAGAGGTCCACCGACGAAATTCCCCCAAATCTGAGGAGATATTCTTGAATAACTTTTTTTGTGAAGGTCGGAGAGACTTGCAAGTAGGCTCTACCCCCACTAAATGGGGTAGCGCGCATCGATCGGTACCATCCTTGAGCTTCTCCAACTTTCGGAAGGGTTAGGGTTAGGGTTAGGGATGAAAGCACATAGGAGAAAGAGATATTCTTGAATAACTTTTTTTGTGAAGGTCGGAGAGACTTGCAAGTAGGCTCTACCCCCACTAAATGGGGTAACGCGCATCGATCGGTACCATCCTTGAGCTTCTCCGACTTTCGGAAGGGTTAGGGTTAGGGTTAGGGATGAAAGCACATAGGAGAAAGAGATATTCTTGAATAACTTTTTTTGTGAAGGTCGGAGAGACTTGGAAAGTGGTTGCATCTGGACTAATTTGGGTCCTGCGGATCGATTGGTACCATCCCCGAGCTTGTACGACCTTCGGAAGAGGTCGACCGACGAAATTCCCCCAAATCTGAGGAGATATTCTTGAATAACTTTTTTTGTGAAGGTCGGAGAGACTTGCAAGTAGGCTCTACCCCCACTAAATGGGGTAGCGCGCATCGATCGGTACCATCCTTGAGCTTCTCCGACTTTCGGAAGGGTTAGGGTTAGGGTTAGGGATGAAAGCACATAGGAGAAAGAGATATTCTTGAATAACTTTTTTTGTGAAGGTCGGAGAGACTTGCAAGTAGGCTCTACCCCCACTAAATGGGGTAGCGCGCATCGATCGCTACCATCCTTGAGCTTCTCCGACTTTCGGAAGGGTTAGGGTTAGGGTTAGGGATGAAAGCACATAGGAGAAAGAGATATTCTTGAATAACGTTTTTTGTGAAGGTCGGAGAGACTTGCAAGTAGGCTCTACCCCCACTAAATGGGGTAGCGCGCATCGATCGGTACCATCCTTGAGCTTCTCCGACTTTCGGAAGGGTTAGGGTTAGGGATGAAAGCACATAGGAGAAAGAGATATTCTTGAATAACTTTTTTTGTGAAGGTCGGAGAGACTTGAAAAGTGGTTGCATCTGGACTAATTTGGGTCCTGCAGATCGATTGGTACCATCCCCGAGCTTGTACGACCTTCGGAAGAGGTCGACCGACGAAATTCCCCCAAATCTGAGGAGATATTCTAGAATAACTTTTTTTGTGAATGTCGGAGAGACTTGCAAGTAGGCTCTACCCCCACTAAATGGGGTAGCGCGCATCGATCGGTACCATCCTTGAGCTTCTCCGACTTTCGGAAGGGTTAGGGTTAGGGTTAGGGATGAAAGCACATAGGAGAAAGAGATATTCTTGAATAACTTTTTTTGTGAAGGTCGGAGAGACTTGGAAAGTGGTTGCATCTGGACTAATTTGGGTCCTGCGGATCGATTGGTACCATCCCCGAGCTTGTACGACCTTCGGAAGAGGTCCACCGACGAAATTCCCCCAAATCTGAGGAGATATTCTTGAATAACTTTTTTTGTGAAGGTCGGAGAGACTTGCAAGTAGGCTCTACCCCCACTAAATGGGGTAGCGCGCATCGATCGGTACCATCCTTGAGCTTCTCCGACTTTCGGAAGGGTTAGGGTTAGGGTTAGGGATGAAAGCACATAGGAGAAAGAGATATTCTTGAATAACTTTTTTTGTGAAGGTCGGAGAGACTTGCAAGTAGGCTCTACCCCCACTAAATGGGGTAGCGCGCATCGATCGGTACCATCCTTGAGCTTCTCCGACTTTCGGAAGGGTTAGGGTTAGGGTTAGGGATGAAAGCACATAGGAGAAAGAGATATTCTTGAATAACTTTTTTTGTGAAGGTCGGAGAGACTTGGAAAGTGGTTGCATCTGGACTAATTTGGGTCCTGCGGATCGATTGGTACCATCCCCGAGCTTGTACGACCTTCTGAAGAGGTCGACCGACGAAATTCCCCCAAATCTGAGGAGATATTCTTGAATAACTTTTTTTGTGAATGTCGGAGAGACTTGCAAGTAGGCTCTACCCCCACTAAATGGGGTAGCGCGCATCGATCGGTACCATCCTTGAGCTTCTCCGACTTTCGGAAGGGTTAGGGTTAGGGTTAGGGATGAAAGCACATAGGAGAAAGAGATATTCTTGAATAACGTTTTTTGTGAAGGTCGGAGAGACTTGCAAGTAGGCTCTACCCCCACTAAATGGGGTAGCGCGCATCGATCGGTACCATCCTTGAGCTTCTCCGACTTTCGGAAGGGTTAGGGTTAGGGATGAAAGCACATAGGAGAAAGAGATATTCTTGAATAACTTTTTTTGTGAAGGTCGGAGAGACTTGGAAAGTGGTTGCATCTGGACTAATTTGGGTCCTGCAGATCGATTGGTACCATCCCCGAGCTTGTACGACCTTCGGAAGAGGTCGACCGACGAAATTCCCCCAAATCTGAGGAGATATTCTTGAATAACTTTTTTTGTGAATGTCGGAGAGACTTGCAAGTAGGCTCTACCCCCACTAAATGGGGTAGCGCGCATCGATCAGTACCATCTTTGAGCTTCTCCGACTTTCGGAAGGGTTAGGTTTAGGGTTAGGGATGAAAGCACATAGGAGAAAGAGATATTCTTGAATAACTTTTTTTGTGAAGGTCGGAGAGACTTGGAAAGTGGTTGCATCTGGACTAATTTGGGTCCTGCGGATCGATTGGTACCATCCCCGAGCTTGTACGACCTTCGGAAGAGGTCCACCGACGAAATTCCCCCAAATCTGAGGAGATATTCTTGAATAACTTTTTTTGTGAAGGTCGGAGAGACTTGCAAGTAGGCTCTACCCCCACTAAATGGGGTAGCGCGCATCGATCGGTACCATCCTTGAGCTTCTCCAACTTTCGGAAGGGTTAGGGTTAGGGTTAGGGATGAAAGCACATAGGAGAAAGAGATATTCTTGAATAACTTTTTTTGTGAAGGTCGGAGAGACTTGCAAGTAGGCTCTACCCCCACTAAATGGGGTAACGCGCATCGATCGGTACCATCCTTGAGCTTCTCCGACTTTCGGAAGGGTTAGGGTTAGGGTTAGGGATGAAAGCACATAGGAGAAAGAGATATTCTTGAATAACTTTTTTTGTGAAGGTCGGAGAGACTTGGAAAGTGGTTGCATCTGGACTAATTTGGGTCCTGCGGATCGATTGGTACCATCCCCGAGCTTGTACGACCTTCGGAAGAGGTCGACCGACGAAATTCCCCCAAATCTGAGGAGATATTCTTGAATAACTTTTTTTGTGAAGGTCGGAGAGACTTGCAAGTAGGCTCTACCCCCACTAAATGGGGTAGCGCGCATCGATCGGTACCATCCTTGAGCTTCTCCGACTTTCGGAAGGGTTAGGGTTAGGGTTAGGGATGAAAGCACATAGGAGAAAGAGATATTCTTGAATAACTTTTTTTGTGAAGGTCGGAGAGACTTGCAAGTAGGCTCTACCCCCACTAAATGGGGTAGCGCGCATCGATCGCTACCATCCTTGAGCTTCTCCGACTTTCGGAAGGGTTAGGGTTAGGGTTAGGGATGAAAGCACATAGGAGAAAGAGATATTCTTGAATAACGTTTTTTGTGAAGGTCGGAGAGACTTGCAAGTAGGCTCTACCCCCACTAAATGGGGTAGCGCGCATCGATCGGTACCATCCTTGAGCTTCTCCGACTTTCGGAAGGGTTAGGGTTAGGGATGAAAGCACATAGGAGAAAGAGATATTCTTGAATAACTTTTTTTGTGAAGGTCGGAGAGACTTGAAAAGTGGTTGCATCTGGACTAATTTGGGTCCTGCAGATCGATTGGTACCATCCCCGAGCTTGTACGACCTTCGGAAGAGGTCGACCGACGAAATTCCCCCAAATCTGAGGAGATATTCTAGAATAACTTTTTTTGTGAATGTCGGAGAGACTTGCAAGTAGGCTCTACCCCCACTAAATGGGGTAGCGCGCATCGATCGGTACCATCCTTGAGCTTCTCCGACTTTCGGAAGGGTTAGGGTTAGGGTTAGGGATGAAAGCACATAGGAGAAAGAGATATTCTTGAATAACTTTTTTTGTGAAGGTCGGAGAGACTTGGAAAGTGGTTGCATCTGGACTAATTTGGGTCCTGCGGATCGATTGGTACCATCCCCGAGCTTGTACGACCTTCGGAAGAGGTCCACCGACGAAATTCCCCCAAATCTGAGGAGATATTCTTGAATAACTTTTTTTGTGAAGGTCGGAGAGACTTGCAAGTAGGCTCTACCCCCACTAAATGGGGTAGCGCGCATCGATCGGTACCATCCTTGAGCTTCTCCGACTTTCGGAAGGGTTAGGGTTAGGGTTAGGGATGAAAGCACATAGGAGAAAGAGATATTCTTGAATAACTTTTTTTGTGAAGGTCGGAGAGACTTGCAAGTAGGCTCTACCCCCACTAAATGGGGTAGCGCGCATCGATCGGTACCATCCTTGAGCTTCTCCGACTTTCGGAAGGGTTAGGGTTAGGGTTAGGGATGAAAGCACATAGGAGAAAGAGATATTCTTGAATAACTTTTTTTGTGAAGGTCGGAGAGACTTGGAAAGTGGTTGCATCTGGACTAATTTGGGTCCTGCGGATCGATTGGTACCATCCCCGAGCTTGTACGACCTTCGGAAGAGGTCGACCGACGAAATTCCCCCAAATCTGAGGAGATATTCTTGAATAACTTTTTTTGTGAAGGTCGGAGAGACTTGCAAGTAGGCTCTACCCCCACTAAATGGGGTAGCGCGCATCGATCGGTACCATCCTTGAGCTTCTCCGACTTTCGGAAGGGTTAGGGTTAGGGTTAGGGATGAAAGCACATAGGAGAAAGAGATATTCTTGAATAACTTTTTTTGTGAAGGTCGGAGAGACTTGCAAGTAGGCTCTACCCCCACTAAATGGGGTAGCGCGCATCGATCGCTACCATCCTTGAGCTTCTCCGACTTTCGGAAGGGTTAGGGTTAGGGTTAGGGATGAAAGCACATAGGAGAAAGAGATATTCTTGAATAACGTTTTTTGTGAAGGTCGGAGAGACTTGCAAGTAGGCTCTACCCCCACTAAATGGGGTAGCGCGCATCGATCGGTACCATCCTTGAGCTTCTCCGACTTTCGGAAGGGTTAGGGTTAGGGTTAGGGTTAGGGATGAAAGCACATAGGAGAAAGAGATATTCTTGAATAACTTTTTTTGTGAAGGTCGGAGAGACTTGGAAAGTGGTTGCATCTGGACTAATTTGGGTCCTGCGGATCGATTGGTACCATCCCCGAGCTTGTACGACCTTCGGAAGAGGTCCACCGACGAAATTCCCCCAAATCTGAGGAGATATTCTTGAATAACTTTTTTTGTGAAGGTCGGAGAGACTTGCAAGTAGGCTCTACCCCCACTAAATGGGGTAGCGCGCATCGATCGGTACCATCCTTGAGCTTCTCCGACTTTCGGAAGGGTTAGGGTTAGGGTTAGGGATGAAAGCACATAGGAGAAAGAGATATTCTTGAATAACTTTTTTTGTGAAGGTCGGAGAGACTTGCAAGTAGGCTCTACCCCCACTAAATGGGGTAGCGCGCATCGATCGGTACCATCCTTGAGCTTCTCCGACTTTCGGAAGGGTTAGGGTTAGGGTTAGGGATGAAAGCACATAGGAGAAAGAGATATTCTTGAATAACTTTTTTTGTGAAGGTCGGAGAGACTTGCAAGTAGGCTCTACCCCCACTAAATGGGGTAGCGCGCATCGATCGGTACCATCCTTGAGCTTCTCCGACTTTCGGAAGGGTTAGGGTTAGGGTTAGGGATGAAAGCACATAGGAGAAAGAGATATTCTTGAATAACTTTTTTTGTGAAGGTCGGAGAGACTTGGAAAGTGGTTGCATCTGGACTAATTTGGGTCCTGCGGATCGATTGGTACCAACCCCGAGCTTGTACGACCTTCGGAAGAGGTCGACCGACGAAATTCCCCCAAATCTGAGGAGATATTCTTGAATAACTTTTTTTGTGAATGTCGGAGAGACTTGCAAGTAGGCTCTACCCCCACTAAATGGGGTAGCGCGCATCGATCGGTACCATCCTTGAGCTTCTCCGACTTTCGGAAGGGTTAGGGTTAGGGTTAGGGATGAAAGCACATAGGAGAAAGAGATATTCTTGAATAACGTTTTTTGTGAAGGTCGGAGAGACTTGCAAGTAGGCTCTACCCCCACTAAATGGGGTAGCGCGCATCGATCGCTACCATCCTTGAGCTTCTCCGACTTTCGGAAGGGTTAGGGTTAGGGATGAAAGCACATAGGAGAAAGAGATATTCTTGAATAACTTTTTTTGTGAAGGTCGGAGAGACTTGGAAAGTGGTTGCATCTGGACTAATTTGGGTCCTGCGGATCGATTGGTACCATCCCCGAGCTTGTACGACCTTCGGAAGAGGTCGACCGACGAAATTCCCCCAAATCTGAGGAGATATTCTTGAATAACTTTTTTTGTGAATGTCGGAGAGACTTGCAAGTAGGCTCTACCCCCACTAAATGGGGTAGCGCGCATCGATCGGTACCATCCTTGAGCTTCTCCGACTTTCGGAAGGGTTAGGGTTAGGGATGAAAGCACATAGGAGAAAGAGATATTCTTGAATAACTTTTTTTGTGAAGGTCGGAGAGACTTGCAAGTAGGCTCTACCCCCACTAAATGGGGTAGCGCGCATCGATCGCTACCATCCTTGAGCTTCTCCGACTTTCGGAAGGGTTAGGGTTAGGGATGAAAGCACATAGGAGAAAGAGATATTCTTGAATAACTTTTTTTGTGAAGGTCGGAGAGACTTGGAAAGTGGTTGCATCTGGACTAATTTGGGTCCTGCGGATCGATTGGTACCATCCCCGAGCTTGTACGACCTTCGGAAGAGGTCGACCGACGAAATTCCCCCAAATCTGAGGAGATATTCTTGAATAACGTTTTTTGTGAAGGTCGGAGAGACTTGCAAGTAGGCTCTACCCCCACTAAATGGGGTAGCGCGCATCGATCGGTACCATCCTTGAGCTTCTCCGACTTTCGGAAGGGTTAGGGTTAGGGTTAGGGATGAAAGCACATAGGAGAAAGAGATATTCTTGAATAACTTTTTTTGTGAAGGTCGGAGAGACTTGGAAAGTGGTTGCATCTGGACTAATTTGGGTCCTGCGGATCGATTGGTACCATCCCCGAGCTTGTACGACCTTCGGAAGAGGTCGACCGACGAAATTCCCCCAAATCTGAGGAGATATTCTTGAATAACTTTTTTTGTGAAGGTCGGAGAGACTTGCAAGTAGGCTCTACCCCCACTAAATGGGGTAGCGCGCATCGATCGGTACCATCCTTGAGCTTCTCCGACTTTCGGAAGGGTTAGGGTTAGGGTTAGGGATGAAAGCACATAGGAGAAAGAGATATTCTTGAATAACTTTTTTTGTGAAGGTCGGAGAGACTTGCAAGTAGGCTCTACCCCCACTAAATGGGGTAGCGCGCATCGATCGGTACCATCTTTGAGCTTCTCCGACTTTCGGAAGGGTTAGGGTTAGGGTTAGAGATGAAAGCACATAGGAGAAAGAGATATTCTTGAATAACTTTTTTTGTGAAGGTCGGAGAGACTTGGAAAGTGGTTGCATCTGGACTAATTTGGGTCCTGCGGATCGATTGGTACCATCCCCGAGCTTGTACGACCTTCGGAAGAGGTCGACCGACGAAATTCCCCCAAATCTGAGGAGATATTCTTGAATAACTTTTTTTGTGAAGGTCGGAGAGACTTGCAAGTAGGCTCTACCCCCACTAAATGGGGTAGCGCGCATCGATCGGTACCATCCTTGAGCTTCTCCGACTTTCGGAAGGGTTAGGGTTAGGGTTAGGGATGAAAGCACATAGGAGAAAGAGATATTCTTGAATAACTTTTTTTGTGAAGGTCGGAGAGACTTGCAAGTAGGCTCTACCCCCACTAAATGGGGTAGCGCGCATCGATCGGTACCATCCTTGAGCTTCTCCGACTTTTGGAAGGGTTAGGGTTAGGGTTAGGGATGAAAGCACATAGGAGAAAGAGATATTCTTGAATAACTTTTTTTGTGAAGGTCGGAGAGACTTGCAAGTAGGCTCTACCCCCACTAAATGGGGTTGCGCGCATCGATCGGTACCATCCTTGAGCTTCTCCGACTTTCGGAAGGGTTAGGGTTAGGGTTAGGGATGAAAGCACATAGGAGAAAGAGATATTCTTGAATAACTTTTTTTGTGAAGGTCGGAGAGACTTGGAAAGTGGTTGCATCTGGACTAATTTGGGTCCTGCGGATCGATTGGTACCATCCCCGAGCTTGTACGACCTTCGGAAGAGGTCCACCGACGAAATTCCCCCAAATCTGAGGAGATATTCTTGAATAACTTTTTTTGTGAAGGTCGGAGAGACTTGCAAGTAGGCTCTACCCCCACTAAATGGGGTAGCGCGCATCGATCAGTACCATCCTTGAGCTTCTCCGACTTTCGGAAGGGTTAGGGTTAGGGTTAGGGATGAAAGCACATAGGAGAAAGAGATATTCTTGAATAACTTTTTTTGTGAAGGTCGGAGAGACTTGCAAGTAGGCTCTACCCCCACTAAATGGGGTAGCGCGCATCGATCGGTACCATCCTTGAGCTTCTCCGACTTTCGGAAGGGTTAGGGTTAGGGATGAAAGCACATAGGAGAAAGAGATATTCTTGAATAACTTTTTTTGTGAAGGTCGGAGAGACTTGCAAGTAGGCTCTACCCCCACTAAATGGGGTAGCGCGCATCGATCGGTACCATCCTTGAGCTTCTCCGACTTTCGGAAGGGTTAGGGTTAGGGTTAGGGATGAAAGCACATAGGAGAAAGAGATATTCTTGAATAACTTTTTTTGTGAAGGTCGGAGAGACTTGCAAGTAGGCTCTACCCCCACTAAATGGGGTAGCGCGCATCGATCGGTACCATCCTTGAGCTTCTCCGACTTTTGGAAGGGTTAGGGTTAGGGTTAGGGATGAAAGCACATAGGAGAAAGAGATATTCTTGAATAACTTTTTTTGTGAAGGTCGGAGAGACTTGCAAGTAGGCTCTACCCCCACTAAATGGGGTTGCGCGCATCGATCGGTACCATCCTTGAGCTTCTCCGACTTTCGGAAGGGTTAGGGTTAGGGTTAGGGATGAAAGCACATAGGAGAAAGAGATATTCTTGAATAACTTTTTTTGTGAAGGTCGGAGAGACTTGGAAAGTGGTTGCATCTGGACTAATTTGGGTCCTGCGGATCGATTGGTACCATCCCCGAGCTTGTACGACCTTCGGAAGAGGTCCACCGACGAAATTCCCCCAAATCTGAGGAGATATTCTTGAATAACTTTTTTTGTGAAGGTCGGAGAGACTTGCAAGTAGGCTCTACCCCCACTAAATGGGGTAGCGCGCATCGATCAGTACCATCCTTGAGCTTCTCCGACTTTCGGAAGGGTTAGGGTTAGGGTTAGGGATGAAAGCACATAGGAGAAAGAGATATTCTTGAATAACTTTTTTTGTGAAGGTCGGAGAGACTTGCAAGTAGGCTCTACCCCCACTAAATGGGGTAGCGCGCATCGATCGGTACCATCCTTGAGCTTCTCCGACTTTCGGAAGGGTTAGGGTTAGGGATGAAAGCACATAGGAGAAAGAGATATTCTTGAATAACTTTTTTTGTGAAGGTCGGAGAGACTTGCAAGTAGGCTCTACCCCCACTAAATGGGGTAGCGCGCATCGATCGGTACCATCCTTGAGCTTCTCCGACTTTCGGAAGGGTTAGGGTTAGGGTTAGGGATGAAAGCACATAGGAGAAAGAGATATTCTTGAATAACTTTTTTTGTGAAGGTCGGAGAGACTTGCAAGTAGGCTCTACCCCCACTAAATGGGGTTGCGCGCATCGATCGGTACCATCCTTGAGCTTCTCCGACTTTCGGAAGGGTTAGGGTTAGGGTTAGGGATGAAAGCACATAGGAGAAAGAGATATTCTTGAATAACTTTTTTTGTGAAGGTCGGAGAGACTTGGAAAGTGGTTGCATCTGGACTAATTTGGGTCCTGCGGATCGATTGGTACCATCCCCAAGCTTGTACGACCTTCGGAAGAGGTCCACCGACGAAATTCCCCCAAATCTGAGGAGATATTCTTGAATAACTTTTTTTGTGAAGGTCGGAGAGACTTGCAAGTAGGCTCTACCCCCACTAAATGGGGTAGCGCGCATCGATCGGTACCATCCTTGAGCTTCTCCGACTTTCGGAAGGGTTAGGGTTAGGGTTAGGGATGAAAGCACATAGGAGAAAGAGATATTCTTGAATAACTTTTTTTGTGAAGGTCGGAGAGACTTGCAAGTAGGCTCTACCCCCACTAAATGGGGTAGCGCGCATCGATCGGTACCATCCTTGAGCTTCTCCGACTTTCGGAAGGGTTAGGGTTAGGGTTAGGGATGAAAGCACATAGGAGAAAGAGATATTCTTGAATAACTTTTTTTGTGAAGGTCGGAGAGACTTGCAAGTAGGCTCTACCCCCACTAAATGGGGTAGCGCGCATCGATCGGTACCATCCTTGAGCTTCTCCGACTTTCGGAAGGGTTAGGGTTAGGGTTAGGGTTAGGGATGAAAGCACATAGGAGAAAGAGATATTCTTGAATAACTTTTTTTGTGAAGGTCGGAGAGACTTGGAAAGTGGTTGCATCTGGACTAATTTGGGTCCTGCGGATCGATTGGTACCATCCCCGAGCTTGTACGACCTTCGGAAGAGGTCCACCGACGAAATTCCCCCAAATCTGAGGAGATATTCTTGAATAACTTTTTTTGTGAAGGTCGGAGAGACTTGCAAGTAGGCTCTACCCCCACTAAATGGGGTAGCGCGCATCGATCAGTACCATCCTTGAGCTTCTCCGACTTTCGGAAGGGTTAGGGTTAGGGTTAGGGATGAAAGCACATAGGAGAAAGAGATATTCTTGAATAACTTTTTTTGTGAAGGTCGGAGAGACTTGCAAGTAGGCTCTACCCCCACTAAATGGGGTAGCGCGCATCGATCGGTACCATCCTTGAGCTTCTCCGACTTTCGGAAGGGTTAGGGTTAGGGTTAGGGATGAAAGCACATAGGAGAAAGAGATATTCTTGAATAACTTTTTTTGTGAAGGTCGGAGAGACTTGCAAGTAGGCTCTACCCCCACTAAATGGGGTAGCGCGCATCGATCGGTACCATCCTTGAGCTTCTCCGACTTTCGGAAGGGTTAGGGTTAGGGTTAGGGATGAAAGCACATAGGAGAAAGAGATATTCTTGAATAACTTTTTTTGTGAAGGTCGGAGAGACTTGCAAGTAGGCTCTACCCCCACTAAATGGGGTTGCGCGCATCGATCGGTACTATCCTTGAGCTTCTCCGACTTTCGGAAGGGTTAGGGTTAGGGTTAGGGATGAAAGCACATAGGAGAAAGAGATATTCTTGAATAACTTTTTTTGTGAAGGTCGGAGAGACTTGGAAAGTGGTTGCATCTGGACTAATTTGGGTCCTGCGGATCGATTGGTACCATCCCCGAGCTTGTACGACCTTCGGAAGAGGTCCACCGACGAAATTCCCCCAAATCTGAGGAGATATTCTTGAATAACTTTTTTTGTGAAGGTCGGAGAGACTTGCAAGTAGGCTCTACCCCCACTAAATGGGGTAGCGCGCATCGATCGGTACCATCCTTGAGCTTCTCCGACTTTCGGAAGGGTTAGGGTTAGGGTTAGGGATGAAAGCACATAGGAGAAAGAGATATTCTTGAATAACTTTTTTTGTGAAGGTCGGAGAGACTTGCAAGTAGGCTCTACCCCCACTAAATGGGGTAGCGCGCATCGATCGGTACCATCCTTGAGCTTCTCCGACTTTCGGAAGGGTTAGGGTTAGGGTTAGGGATGAAAGCACATAGGAGAAAGAGATATTCTTGAATAACTTTTTTTGTGAAGGTCGGAGAGACTTGCAAGTAGGCTCTACCCCCACTAAATGGGGTAGCGCGCATCGATCGGTACCATCCTTGAGCTTCTCCGACTTTCGGAAGGGTTAGGGTTAGGGTTAGGGTTAGGGATGAAAGCACATAGGAGAAAGAGATATTCTTGAATAACTTTTTTTGTGAAGGTCGGAGAGACTTGGAAAGTGGTTGCATCTGGACTAATTTGGGTCCTGCGGATCGATTGGTACCATCCCCGAGCTTGTACGACCTTCGGAAGAGGTCGACCGACGAAATTCCCCCAAATCTGAGGAGATATTCTTGAATAACTTTTTTTGTGAATGTCGGAGAGACTTGCAAGTAGGCTCTACCCCCACTAAATGGGGTAGCGCGCATCGATCGGTACCATCCTTGAGCTTCTCCGACTTTCGGAAGGGTTAGGGTTAGGGTTAGGGATGAAAGCACATAGGAGAAAGAAATATTCTTGAATAACGTTTTTTGTGAAGGTCGGAGAGACTTGCAAGTAGGCTCTACCCCCACTAAATGGGGTAGCGCGCATCGATCAGTACCATCCTTGAGCTTCTCCGACTTTCGGAAGGGTTAGGGTTAGGGTTAGGGATGAAAGCACATAGGAGAAAGAGATATTCTTGAATAACTTTTTTTGTGAAGGTCGGAGAGACTTGGAAAGTGGTTGCATCTGGACTAATTTGGGTCCTGCGGATCGATTGGTACCATCCCCGAGCTTGTACGACCTTCGGAAGAGGTCGACCGACGAAATTCCCCCAAATCTGAGGAGATATTCTTGAATAACTTTTTTTGTGAATGTCGGAGAGACTTGCAAGTAGGCTCTACCCCCACTAAATGGGGTAGCACGCATCGATCGGTACCATCCTTGAGCTTCTCCGACTTTCGGAAGGGTTAGGGTTAGGGTTAGGGATGAAAGCACATAGGAGAAAGAGATATTCTTGAATAACGTTTTTTGTGAAGGTCGGAGAGACTTGCAAGTAGGCTCTACCCCCACTAAATGGGGTAGCGCGCATCGATCGGTACCATCCTTGAGCTTCTCCGACTTTCGGAAGGGTTAGGGTTAGGGTTAGGGATGAAAGCACATAGGAGAAAGAGATATTCTTGAATAACTTTTTTTGTGAAGGTCGGAGAGACTTGGAAAGTGGTTGCATCTGGACTAATTTGGGTCCTGCGGATCGATTGGTACCATCCCCGAGCTTGTACGACCTTCGGAAGAGGTCGACCGACGAAATTCCCCCAAATCTGAGGAGATATTCTTGAATAACTTTTTTTGTGAAGGTCGGAGAGACTTGCAAGTAGGCTCTACCCCCACTAAATGTGGTAGCGCGCATCGATCGGTACCATCCTTGAGCTTCTCCGACTTTCGGAAGGGTTAGGGTTAGGGTTAGGGATGAAAGCACATAGGAGAAAGAGATATTCTTGAATAACTTTTTTTGTGAAGGTCGGAGAGACTTGCAAGTAGGCTCTACCCCCACTAAATGGGGTAGCGCGCATCGATCGGTACCATCCTTGAGCTTCTCCGACTTTCGGAAGGGTTAGGGTTAGGGTTAGGGATGAAAGCACATAGGAGAAAGAGATATTCTTGAATAACTTTTTTTGTGAAGGTCGGAGAGACTTGGAAAGTGGTTGCATCTGGACTAATTTGGGTCCTGCGGATCGATTGGTACCATCCCCGAGCTTGTACGACCTTCGGAAGAGGTCGACCGACGAAATTCCCCCAAATCTGAGGAGATATTCTTGAATAACTTTTTTTGTGAAGGTCGGAGAGACTTGCAAGTAGGCTCTACCCCCACTAAATGTGGTAGCGCGCATCGATCGGTACCATCCTTGAGCTTCTCCGACTTTCGGAAGGGTTAGGGTTAGGGTTAGGGATGAAAGCACATAGGAGAAAGAGATATTCTTGAATAACTTTTTTTGTGAAGGTCGGAGAGACTTGCAAGTAGGCTCTACCCCCACTAAATGGGGTAGCGCGCATCGATCGGTACCATCCTTGAGCTTCTCCGACTTTCGGAAGGGTTAGGGTTAGGGTTAGAGATGAAAGCACATAGGAGAAAGAGATATTCTTGAATAACTTTTTTTGTGAAGGTCGGAGAGACTTGGAAAGTGGTTGCATCTGGACTAATTTGGGTCCTGCGGATCGATTGGTACCATCCCCGAGCTTGTACGACCTTCGGAAGAGGTCGACCGACGAAATTCCCCCAAATCTGAGGAGATATTCTTGAATAACTTTTTTTGTGAAGGTCGGAGAGACTTGCAAGTAGGCTCTACCCCCACTAAATGGGGTAGCGCGCATCGATCGGTACCATCCTTGAGCTTCTCCGACTTTCGGAAGGGTTAGGGTTAGGGTTAGGGATGAAAGCACATAGGAGAAAGAGATATTCTTGAATAACTTTTTTTGTGAAGGTCGGAGAGACTTGCAAGTAGGCTCTACCCCCACTAAATGGGGTAGCGCGCATCGATCGGTACCATCCTTGAGCTTCTCCGACTTTCGGAAGGGTTAGGGTTAGGGTTAGGGATGAAAGCACATAGGAGAAAGAGATATTCTTGAATAACTTTTTTTGTGAAGGTCGGAGAGACTTGCAAGTAGGCTCTACCCCCACTAAATGGGGTTGCGCGCATCGATCGGTACCATCCTTGAGCTTCTCCGACTTTCGGAAGGGTTAGGGTTAGGGTTAGGGATGAAAGCACATAGGAGAAAGAGATATTCTTGAATAACTTTTTTTGTGAAGGTCGGAGAGACTTGGAAAGTGGTTGCATCTGGACTAATTTGGGTCCTGCGGATCGATTGGTACCATCCCCGAGCTTGTACGACCTTCGGAAGAGGTCCACCGACGAAATTCCCCCAAATCTGAGGAGATATTCTTGAATAACTTTTTTTGTGAAGGTCGGAGAGACTTGCAAGTAGGCTCTACCCCCACTAAATGGGGTAGCGCGCATCGATCGGTACCATCCTTGAGCTTCTCCGACTTTCGGAAGGGTTAGGGTTAGGGTTAGGGATGAAAGCACATAGGAGAAAGAGATATTCTTGAATAACTTTTTTTGTGAAGGTCGGAGAGACTTGCAAGTAGGCTCTACCCCCACTAAATGGGGTAGCGCGCATCGATCGGTACCATCCTTGAGCTTCTCCGACTTTCGGAAGGGTTAGGGTTAGGGATGAAAGCACATAGGAGAAAGAGATATTCTTGAATAACTTTTTTTGTGAAGGTCGGAGAGACTTGCAAGTAGGCTCTACCCCCACTAAATGGGGTAGCGCGCATCGATCGGTACCATCCTTGAGCTTCTCCGACTTTCGGAAGGGTTAGGGTTAGGGTTAGGGATGAAAGCACATAGGAGAAAGAGATATTCTTGAATAACTTTTTTTGTGAAGGTCGGAGAGACTTGCAAGTAGGCTCTACCCCCACTAAATGGGGTTGCGCGCATCGATCGGTACCATCCTTGAGCTTCTCCGACTTTCGGAAGGGTTAGGGTTAGGGTTAGGGATGAAAGCACATAGGAGAAAGAGATATTCTTGAATAACTTTTTTTGTGAAGGTCGGAGAGACTTGGAAAGTGGTTGCATCTGGACTAATTTGGGTCCTGCGGATCGATTGGTACCATCCCCGAGCTTGTACGACCTTCGGAAGAGGTCCACCGACGAAATTCCCCCAAATCTGAGGAGATATTCTTGAATAACTTTTTTTGTGAAGGTCGGAGAGACTTGCAAGTAGGCTCTACCCCCACTAAATGGGGTAGCGCGCATCGATCGGTACCATCCTTGAGCTTCTCCGACTTTCGGAAGGGTTAGGGTTAGGGTTAGGGATGAAAGCACATAGGAGAAAGAGATATTCTTGAATAACTTTTTTTGTGAAGGTCGGAGAGACTTGCAAGTAGGCTCTACCCCCACTAAATGGGGTAGCGCGCATCGATCGGTACCATCCTTGAGCTTCTCCGACTTTCGGAAGGGTTAGGGTTAGGGTTAGGGATGAAAGCACATAGGAGAAAGAGATATTCTTGAATAACTTTTTTTGTGAAGGTCGGAGAGACTTGCAAGTAGGCTCTACCCCCACTAAATGGGGTAGCGCGCATCGATCGGTACCATCCTTGAGCTTCTCCGACTTTCGGAAGGGTTAGGGTTAGGGTTAGGGATGAAAGCACATAGGAGAAAGAGATATTCTTGAATAACTTTTTTTGTGAAGGTCGGAGAGACTTGGAAAGTGGTTGCATCTGGACTAATTTGGGTCCTGCGGATCGATTGGTACCATCCCCGAGCTTGTACGACCTTCGGAAGAGGTCGACCGACGAAATTCCCCCAAATCTGAGGAGATATTCTTGAATAACTTTTTTTGTGAATGTCGGAGAGACTTGCAAGTAGGCTCTACCCCCACTAAATGGGGTAGCGCGCATCGATCGGTACCATCCTTGAGCTTCTCCGACTTTCGGAAGGGTTAGGGTTAGGGTTAGGGATGAAAGCACATAGGAGAAAGAGATATTCTTGAATAACGTTTTTTGTGAAGGTCGGAGAGACTTGCAAGTAGGCTCTACCCCCACTAAATGGGGTAGCGCGCATCGATCAGTACCATCCTTGAGCTTCTCCGACTTTCGGAAGGGTTAGGGTTAGGGTTAGGGATGAAAGCACATAGGAGAAAGAGATATTCTTGAATAACTTTTTTTGTGAAGGTCGGAGAGACTTGGAAAGTGGTTGCATCTGGACTAATTTGGGTCCTGCGGATCGATTGGTACCATCCCCGAGCTTGTACGACCTTCGGAAGAGGTCGACCGACGAAATTCCCCCAAATCTGAGGAGATATTCTTGAATAACTTTTTTTGTGAATGTCGGAGAGACTTGCAAGTAGGCTCTACCCCCACTAAATGGGGTAGCACGCATCGATCGGTACCATCCTTGAGCTTCTCCGACTTTCGGAAGGGTTAGGGTTAGGGTTAGGGATGAAAGCACATAGGAGAAAGAGATATTCTTGAATAACGTTTTTTGTGAAGGTCGGAGAGACTTGCAAGTAGGCTCTACCCCCACTAAATGGGGTAGCGCGCATCGATCGGTACCATCCTTGAGCTTCTCCGACTTTCGGAAGGGTTAGGGTTAGGGTTAGGGATGAAAGCACATAGGAGAAAGAGATATTCTTGAATAACTTTTTTTGTGAAGGTCGGAGAGACTTGGAAAGTGGTTGCATCTGGACTAATTTGGGTCCTGCGGATCGATTGGTACCATCCCCGAGCTTGTACGACCTTCGGAAGAGGTCGACCGACGAAATTCCCCCAAATCTGAGGAGATATTCTTGAATAACTTTTTTTGTGAAGGTCGGAGAGACTTGCAAGTAGGCTCTACCCCCACTAAATGGGGTAGCGCGCATCGATCGGTACCATCCTTGAGCTTCTCCGACTTTCGGAAGGGTTAGGGTTAGGGTTAGGGATGAAAGCACATAGGAGAAAGAGATATTCTTGAATAACTTTTTTTGTGAAGGTCGGAGAGACTTGCAAGTAGGCTCTACCCCCACTAAATGGGGTAGCGCGCATCGATCGGTACCATCCTTGAGCTTCTCCGACTTTCGGAAGGGTTAGGGTTAGGGTTAGGGATGAAAGCACATAGGAGAAAGAGATATTCTTGAATAACTTTTTTTGTGAAGGTCGGAGAGACTTGCAAGTAGGCTCTACCCCCACTAAATGGGGTAGCACGCATCGATCGGTACCATCCTTGAGCTTCTCCGACTTTTGGAAGGGTTAGGGTTAGGGTTAGGGATGAAAGCACATAGGAGAAAGAGATATTCTTGAATAACTTTTTTTGTGAAGGTCGGAGAGACTTGGAAAGTGGTTGCATCTGGACTAATTTGGGTCCTGCGGATCGATTGGTACCATCCCCGAGCTTGTACGACCTTCGGAAGAGGTCGACCGACGAAATTCCCCCAAATCTGAGGAGATATTCTTGAATAACTTTTTTTGTGAATGTCGGAGAGACTTGCAAGTAGGCTCTACCCCCACTAAATGGGGTAGCGCGCATCGATCGGTACCATCCTTGAGCTTCTCCGACTTTCGGAAGGGTTAGGGTTAGGGTTAGGGATGAAAGCACATAGGAGAAAGAGATATTCTTGAATAACTTTTTTTGTGAAGGTCGGAGAGACTTGCAAGTAGGCTCTACCCCCACTAAATGGGGTAGCGCGCATCGATCGGTACTATCCTTGAGCTTCTCCGACTTTCGGAAGGGTTAGGGTTAGGGTTAGGGATGAAAGCACATAGGAGAAAGAGATATTCTTGAATAACTTTTTTTGTGAAGGTCGGAGAGACTTGCAAGTAGGCTCTACCCCCACTAAATGGGGTAGCGCGCATCGATCGGTACCATCCTTGAGCTTCTCCGACTTTCGGAAGGGTTAGGGTTAGGGTTAGAGATGAAAGCACATAGGAGAAAGAGATATTCTTGAATAACTTTTTTTGTGAAGGTCGGAGAGACTTGGAAAGTGGTTGCATCTGGACTAATTTGGGTCCTGCAGATCGATTGGTACCATCCCCGAGCTTGTACGACCTTCGGAAGAGGTCGACCGACGAAATTCCCCCAAATCTGAGGAGATATTCTTGAATAACTTTTTTTGTGAAGGTCGGAGAGACTTGCAAGTAGGCTCTACCCCCACTAAATGGGGTAGCGCGCATCGATCGGTACCATCCTTGAGCTTCTCCGACTTTCGGAAGGGTTAGGGTTAGGGTTAGGGATGAAAGCACATAGGAGAAAGAGATATTCTTGAATAACTTTTTTTGTGAAGGTCGGAGAGACTTGGAAAGTGGTTGCATCTGGACTAATTTGGGTCCTGCGGATCGATTGGTACCATCCCCGAGCTTGTACGACCTTCGGAAGAGGTCGACCGACGAAATTCCCCCAAATCTGAGGAGATATTCTTGAATAACTTTTTTTGTGAAGGTCGGAGAGACTTGCAAGTAGGCTCTACCCCCACTAAATGGGGTAGCGCGCATCGATCGGTACCATCCTTGAGCTTCTCCGACTTTCGGAAGGGTTAGGGTTAGGGTTAGGGATGAAAGCACATAGGAGAAAGAGATATTCTTGAATAACTTTTTTTGTGAAGGTCGGAGAGACTTGCAAGTAGGCTCTACCCCCACTAAATGGGGTAGCGCGCATCGATCGGTACCATCCTTGAGCTTCTCCGACTTTCGGAAGGGTTAGGGTTAGGGATGAAAGCACATAGGAGAAAGAGATATTCTTGAATAACTTTTTTTGTGAAGGTCGGAGAGACTTGCAAGTAGGCTCTACCCCCACTAAATGGGGTAGCGCGCATCGATCGGTACCATCCTTGAGCTTCTCCGACTTTCGGAAGGGTTAGGGTTAGGGTTAGGGATGAAAGCACATAGGAGAAAGAGATATTCTTGAATAACTTTTTTTGTGAAGGTCGGAGAGACTTGGAAAGTGGTTGCATCTGTACTAATTTGGGTCCTGCGGATCGATTGGTACCATCCCCGAGCTTGTACGACCTTCGGAAGAGGTCGACCGACGAAATTCCCCCAAATCTGAGGAGATATTCTTGAATAACTTTTTTTGTGAATGTCGGAGAGACTTGCAAGTAGGCTCTACCCCCACTAAATGGGGTAGCGCGCATCGATCGGTACCATCCTTGAGCTTCTCCGACTTTCGGAAGGGTTAGGGTTAGGGTTAGGGATGAAAGCACATAGGAGAAAGAGATATTCTTGAATAACGTTTTTTGTGAAGGTCGGAGAGACTTGCAAGTAGGCTCTACCCCCACTAAATGGGGTAGCGCACATCGATCGGTACCATCCTTGAGCTTCTCCGACTTTCGGAAGGGTTAGGGTTAGGGTTAGGGATGAAAGCACATAGGAGAAAGAGATATTCTTGAATAACGTTTTTTGTGAAGGTCGGAGAGACTTGCAAGTAGGCTCTACCCCCACTAAATGGGGTAGCGCGCATCGATCGGTACCATCTTTGAGCTTCTCCGACTTTCGGAAGGGTTAGGGTTAGGGTTAGGGATGAAAGCACATAGGAGAAAGAGATATTCTTGAATAACTTTTTTTGTGAAGGTCGGAGAGACTTGCAAGTAGGCTCTACCCCCACTAAATGGGGTAGCACGCATCGATCGGTACCATCCTTGAGCTTCTCCGACTTTCGGAAGGGTTAGGGTTAGGGTTAGGGATGAAAGCACATAGGAGAAAGAGATATTCTTGAATAACTTTTTTTGTGAAGGTCGGAGAGACTTGGAAAGTGGTTGCATCTGGACTAATTTGGGTCCTGCGGATCGATTGGTACCATCCCCGAGCTTGTACGACCTTCGGAAGAGGTCGACCGACGAAATTCCCCCAAATCTGAGGAGATATTCTTGAATAACTTTTTTTGTGAAGGTCGGAGAGACTTGCAAGTAGGCTCTACCCCCACTAAATGGGGTAGCACGCATCGATCGGTACCATCCTTGAGCTTCTCCGACTTTCGGAAGGGTTAGGGTTAGGGTTAGGGATGAAAGCACATAGGAGAAAGAGATATTCTTGAATAACTTTTTTTGTGAAGGTCGGAGAGACTTGCAAGTAGGCTCTACCCCCACTAAATGGGGTAGCGCGCATCGATCGGTACCATCCTTGAGCTTCTCCGACTTTCGGAAGGGTTAGGGTTAGGGTTAGAGATGAAAGCACATAGGAGAAAGAGATATTCTTGAATAACTTTTTTTGTGAAGGTCGGAGAGACTTGGAAAGTGGTTGCATCTGGACTAATTTGGGTCCTGCAGATCGATTGGTACCATCCCCGAGCTTGTACGACCTTCGGAAGAGGTCGACCGACGAAATTCCCCCAAATCTGAGGAGATATTCTTGAATAACTTTTTTTGTGAAGGTCGGAGAGACTTGCAAGTAGGCTGTACCCCCACTAAATGGGGTAGCGCGCATCGATCGGTACCATCCTTGAGCTTCTCCGACTTTCGGAAGGGTTAGGGTTAGGGTTAGGGATGAAAGCACATAGGAGAAAGAGATATTCTTGAATAACTTTTTTTGTGAAGGTCGGAGAGACTTGGAAAGTGGTTGCATCTGGACTAATTTGGGTCCTGCGGATCGATTGGTACCATCCCCGAGCTTGTACGACCTTCGGAAGAGGTCGACCGACGAAATTCCCCCAAATCTGAGGAGATATTCTTGAATAACTTTTTTTGTGAAGGTCGGAGAGACTTGCAAGTAGGCTCTACCCCCACTAAATGGGGTAGCGCGCATCGATCGGTACCATCCTTGAGCTTCTCCGACTTTCGGAAGGGTTAGGGTTAGGGTTAGGGATGAAAGCACATAGGAGAAAGAGATATTCTTGAATAACTTTTTTTGTGAAGGTCGGAGAGACTTGCAAGTAGGCTCTACCCCCACTAAATGGGGTAGCGCGCATCGATCGGTACCATCCTTGAGCTTCTCCGACTTTCGGAAGGGTTAGGGTTAGGGTTAGGGATGAAAGCACATAGGAGAAAGAGATATTCTTGAATAACTTTTTTTGTGAAGGTCGGAGAGACTTGCAAGTAGGCTCTACCCCCACTAAATGGGGTAGCGCGCATCGATCGGTACCATCCTTGAGCTTCTCCGACTTTCGGAAGGGTTAGGGTTAGGGTTAGGGATGAAAGCACATAGGAGAAAGAGATATTCTTGAATAACTTTTTTTGTGAAGGTCGGAGAGACTTGGAAAGTGGTTGCATCTGGACTAATTTGGGTCCTGCGGATCGATTGGTACCATCCCCGAGCTTGTACGACCTTCGGAAGAGGTCGACCGACGAAATTCCCCCAAATCTGAGGAGATATTCTTGAATAACTTTTTTTGTGAATTTCGGAGAGACTTGCAAGTAGGCTCTACCCCCACTAAATGGGGTAGCGCGCATCGATCGGTACCATCCTTGAGCTTCTCCGACTTTCGGAAGGGTTAGGGTTAGGGTTAGGGATGAAAGCACATAGGAGAAAGAGATATTCTTGAATAACGTTTTTTGTGAAGGTCGGAGAGACTTGCAAGTAGGCTCTACCCCCACTAAATGGGGTAGCGCGCATCGATCGGTACCATCCTTGAGCTTCTCCGACTTTCGGAAGGGTTAGGGTTAGGGTTAGGGATGAAAGCACATAGGAGAAAGAGATATTCTTGAATAACTTTTTTTGTGAAGGTCGGAGAGACTTGAAAAGTGGTTGCATCTGGACTAATTTGGGTCCTGCAGATCGATTGGTACCATCCCCGAGCTTGTACGACCTTCGGAAGAGGTCGACAGACGAAATTCCCCCAAATCTGAGGAGATATTCTTGAATAACTTTTTTTGTGAAGGTCGGAGAGACTTGCAAGTAGGCTCTACCCCCACTAAATGGGGTAGCGCGCATCGATCGGTACCATCCTTGAGCTTCTCCGACTTTCGGAAGGGTTAGGGTTAGGGTTAGGGATGAAAGCACATAGGAGAAAGAGATATTCTTGAATAACTTTTTTTGTGAAGGTCGGAGAGACTTGGAAAGTGGTTGCATCTGGACTAATTTGGGTCCTGCGGATCGATTGGTACCATCCCCGAGCTTGTACGACCTTCGGAAAAGGTCGACCGTCGAAATTCCCCCAAATCTGAGGAGATATTCTTGAATAACTTTTTTTGTGAAGGTCGGAGAGACTTGCAAGTAGGCTCTACCCCCACTAAATGGGGTAGCGCGCATCGATCGGTACCATCCTTGAGCTTCTCCGACTTTCGGAAGGGTTAGGGTTAGGGTTAGGGATGAAAGCACATAGGAGAAAGAGATATTCTTGAATAACTTTTTTTGTGAAGGTCGGAGAGACTTGCAAGTAGGCTCTACCCCCACTAAATGGGGTAGCGCGCATCGATCGGTACCATCCTTGAGCTTCTCCGACTTTCGGAAGGGTTAGGGTTAGGGTTAGGGATGAAAGCACATAGGAGAAAGAGATATTCTTGAATAACTTTTTTTGTGAAGGTCGGAGAGACTTGCAAGTAGGCTCTACCCCCACTAAATGGGGTAGCGCGCATCGATCGGTACCATCCTTGAGCTTCTCCGACTTTCGGAAGGGTTAGGGTTAGGGTTAGGGTTAGGGATGAAAGCACATAGGAGAAAGAGATATTCTTGAATAACTTTTTTTGTGAAGGTCGGAGAGACTTGGAAAGTGGTTGCATCTGGACTAATTTGGGTCCTGCGGATCGATTGGTACCATCCCCGAGCTTGTAAGACCTTCGGAAGAGGTCGACCGACGAAATTCCCCCAAATCTGAGGAGATATTCTTGAATAACTTTTTTTGTGAATGTCGGAGAGACTTGCAAGTAGGCTCTACCCCCACTAAATGGGGTAGCGCGCATCGATCGGTACCATCCTTGAGCTTCTCCGACTTTCGGAAGGGTTAGGGTTAGGGTTAGGGATGAAAGCACATAGGAGAAAGAGATATTCTTGAATAACGTTTTTTGTGAAGGTCGGAGAGACTTGCAAGTAGGCTCTACCCCCACTAAATGGGGTAGCGCGCATCGATCAGTACCATCCTTGAGCTTCTCCGACTTTCGGAAGGGTTAGGGTTAGGGTTAGGGATGAAAGCACATAGGAGAAAGAGATATTCTTGAATAACTTTTTTTGTGAAGGTCGGAGAGACTTGGAAAGTGGTTGCATCTGGACTAATGTGGGTCCTGCGGATCGATTGGTACCATCCCCGAGCTTGTACGACCTTCGGAAGAGGTCGACCGACGAAATTCCCCCAAATCTGAGGAGATATTCTTGAATAACTTTTTTTGTGAATGTCGGAGAGACTTGCAAGTAGGCTCTACCCCCACTAAATGGGGTAGCACGCATCGATCGGTACCATCCTTGAGCTTCTCCGACTTTCGGAAGGGTTAGGGTTAGGGTTAGGGATGAAAGCACATAGGAGAAAGAGATATTCTTGAATAACGTTTTTTGTGAAGGTCGGAGAGACTTGCAAGTAGGCTCTACCCCCACTAAATGGGGTAGCGCGCATCGATCGGTACCATCCTTGAGCTTCTCCGACTTTCGGAAGGGTTAGGGTTAGGGTTAGGGATGAAAGCACATAGGAGAAAGAGATATTCTTGAATAACTTTTTTTGTGAAGGTCGGAGAGACTTGGAAAGTGGTTGCATCTGGACTAATTTGGGTCCTGCGGATCGATTGGTACCATCCCCGAGCTTGTACGACCTTCGGAAGAGGTCGACCGACGAAATTCCCCCAAATCTGAGGAGATATTCTTGAATAACTTTTTTTGTGAAGGTCGGAGAGACTTGCAAGTAGGCTCTACCCCCACTAAATGTGGTAGCGCGCATCGATCGGTACCATCCTTGAGCTTCTCCGACTTTCGGAAGGGTTAGGGTTAGGGTTAGGGATGAAAGCACATAGGAGAAAGAGATATTCTTGAATAACTTTTTTTGTGAAGGTCGGAGAGACTTGCAAGTAGGCTCTACCCCCACTAAATGGGGTAGCGCGCATCGATCGGTACCATCCTTGAGCTTCTCCGACTTTCGGAAGGGTTAGGGTTAGGGTTAGAGATGAAAGCACATAGGAGAAAGAGATATTCTTGAATAACTTTTTTTGTGAAGGTCGGAGAGACTTGTAAAGTGGTTGCATCTGGACTAATTTGGGTCCTGCGGATCGATTGGTACCATCCCCGAGCTTGTACGACCTTCGGAAGAGGTCGACCGACGAAATTCCCCCAAATCTGAGGAGATATTCTTGAATAACTTTTTTTGTGAAGGTCGGAGAGACTTGCAAGTAGGCTCTACCCCCACTAAATGGGGTAGCGCGCATCGATCGGTACCATCCTTGAGCTTCTCCGACTTTCGGAAGGGTTAGGGTTAGGGTTAGGGATGAAAGCACATAGGAGAAAGAGATATTCTTGAATAACTTTTTTTGTGAAGGTCGGAGAGACTTGCAAGTAGGCTCTACCCCCACTAAATGGGGTAGCGCGCATCGATCGGTACCATCCTTGAGCTTCTCCGACTTTCGGAAGGGTTAGGGTTAGGGTTAGGGATGAAAGCACATAGGAGAAAGAGATATTCTTGAATAACTTTTTTTGTGAAGGTCGGAGAGACTTGCAAGTAGGCTCTACCCCCACTAAATGGGGTTGCGCGCATCGATCGGTACCATCCTTGAGCTTCTCCGACTTTCGGAAGGGTTAGGGTTAGGGTTAGGGATGAAAGCACATAGGAGAAAGAGATATTCTTGAATAACTTTTTTTGTGAAGGTCGGAGAGACTTGGAAAGTGGTTGCATCTGGACTAATTTGGGTCCTGCGGATCGATTGGTACCATCCCCGAGCTTGTACGACCTTCGGAAGAGGTCCACCGACGAAATTCCCCCAAATCTGAGGAGATATTCTTGAATAACTTTTTTTGTGAAGGTCGGAGAGACTTGCAAGTAGGCTCTACCCCCACTAAATGGGGTAGCGCGCATCGATCGGTACCATCCTTGAGCTTCTCCGACTTTCGGAAGGGTTAGGGTTAGGGTTAGGGATGAAAGCACATAGGAGAAAGAGATATTCTTGAATAACTTTTTTTGTGAAGGTCGGAGAGACTTGCAAGTAGGCTCTACCCCCACTAAATGGGGTAGCGCGCATCGATCGGTACCATCCTTGAGCTTCTCCGACTTTCGGAAGGGTTAGGGTTAGGGTTAGGGATGAAAGCACATAGGAGAAAGAGATATTCTTGAATAACTTTTTTTGTGAAGGTCGGAGAGACTTGCAAGTAGGCTCTACCCCCACTAAATGGGGTAGCGCGCATCGATCGGTACCATCCTTGAGCTTCTCCGACTTTCGGAAGGGTTAGGGTTAGGGTTAGGGATGAAAGCACATAGGAGAAAGAGATATTCTTGAATAACTTTTTTTGTGAAGGTCGGAGAGACTTGCAAGTAGGCTCTACCCCCACTAAATGGGGTTGCGCGCATCGATCGGTACCATCCTTGAGCTTCTCCGACTTTCGGAAGGGTTAGGGTTAGGGTTAGGGATGAAAGCACATAGGAGAAAGAGATATTCTTGAATAACTTTTTTTGTGAAGGTCGGAGAGACTTGGAAAGTGGTTGCATCTGGACTAATTTGGGTCCTGCGGATCGATTGGTACCATCCCCGAGCTTGTACGACCTTCGGAAGAGGTCCACCGACGAAATTCCCCCAAATCTGAGGAGATATTCTTGAATAACTTTTTTTGTGAAGGTCGGAGAGACTTGCAAGTAGGCTCTACCCCCACTAAATGGGGTAGCGCGCATCGATCGGTACCATCCTTGAGCTTCTCCGACTTTCGGAAGGGTTAGGGTTAGGGTTAGGGATGAAAGCACATAGGAGAAAGAGATATTCTTGAATAACTTTTTTTGTGAAGGTCGGAGAGACTTGCAAGTAGGCTCTACCCCCACTAAATGGGGTAGCGCGCATCGATCGGTACCATCCTTGAGCTTCTCCGACTTTCGGAAGGGTTAGGGTTAGGGTTAGGGATGAAAGCACATAGGAGAAAGAGATATTCTTGAATAACTTTTTTTGTGAAGGTCGGAGAGACTTGCAAGTAGGCTCTACCCCCACTAAATGGGGTAGCGCGCATCGATCGGTACCATCCTTGAGCTTCTCCGACTTTCGGAAGGGTTAGGGTTAGGGTTAGGGATGAAAGCACATAGGAGAAAGAGATATTCTTGAATAACTTTTTTTGTGAAGGTCGGAGAGACTTGGAAAGTGGTTGCATCTGGACTAATTTGGGTCCTGCGGATCGATTGGTACCATCCCCGAGCTTGTACGACCTTCGGAAGAGGTCGACCGACGAAATTCCCCCAAATCTGAGGAGATATTCTTGAATAACTTTTTTTGTGAATGTCGGAGAGACTTGCAAGTAGGCTCTACCCCCACTAAATGGGGTAGCACGCATCGATCGGTACCATCCTTGAGCTTCTCCGACTTTCGGAAGGGTTAGGGTTAGGGTTAGGGATGAAAGCACATAGGAGAAAGAGATATTCTTGAATAACGTTTTTTGTGAAGGTCGGAGAGACTTGCAAGTAGGCTCTACCCCCACTAAATGGGGTAGCGCGCATCGATCGGTACCATCCTTGAGCTTCTCCGACTTTCGGAAGGGTTAGGGTTAGGGTTAGGGATGAAAGCACATAGGAGAAAGAGATATTCTTGAATAACTTTTTTTGTGAAGGTCGGAGAGACTTGGAAAGTGGTTGCATCTGGACTAATTTGGGTCCTGCGGATCGATTGGTACCATCCCCGAGCTTGTACGACCTTCGGAAGAGGTCGACCGACGAAATTCCCCCAAATCTGAGGAGATATTCTTGAATAACTTTTTTTGTGAAGGTCGGAGAGACTTGCAAGTAGGCTCTACCCCCACTAAATGGGGTAGCGCGCATCGATCGGTACCATCCTTGAGCTTCTCCGACTTTCGGAAGGGTTAGGGTTAGGGTTAGGGATGAAAGCACATAGGAGAAAGAGATATTCTTGAATAACTTTTTTTGTGAAGGTCGGAGAGACTTGCAAGTAGGCTCTACCCCCACTAAATGGGGTAGCGCGCATCGATCGGTACCATCCTTGAGCTTCTCCGACTTTCGGAAGGGTTAGGGTTAGGGTTAGGGATGAAAGCACATAGGAGAAAGAGATATTCTTGAATAACTTTTTTTGTGAAGGTCGGAGAGACTTGCAAGTAGGCTCTACCCCCACTAAATGGGGTAGCGCGCATCGATCGGTACCATCCTTGAGCTTCTCCGACTTTTGGAAGGGTTAGGGTTAGGGTTAGGGATGAAAGCACATAGGAGAAAGAGATATTCTTGAATAACTTTTTTTGTGAAGGTCGGAGAGACTTGGAAAGTGGTTGCATCTGGACTAATTTGGGTCCTGCGGATCGATTGGTACCATCCCCGAGCTTGTACGACCTTCGGAAGAGGTCGACCGACGAAATTCCCCCAAATCTGAGGAGATATTCTTGAATAACTTTTTTTGTGAATGTCGGAGAGACTTGCAAGTAGGCTCTACCCCCACTAAATGGGGTAGCGCGCATCGATCGGTACCATCCTTGAGCTTCTCCGACTTTCGGAAGGGTTAGGGTTAGGGTTAGGGATGAAAGCACATAGGAGAAAGAGATATTCTTGAATAACTTTTTTTGTGAAGGTCGGAGAGACTTGCAAGTAGGCTCTACCCCCACTAAATGGGGTAGCGCGCATCGATCGGTACCATCCTTGAGCTTCTCCGACTTTCGGAAGGGTTAGGGTTAGGGTTAGGGATGAAAGCACATAGGAGAAAGAGATATTCTTGAATAACTTTTTTTGTGAAGGTCGGAGAGACTTGCAAGTAGGCTCTACCCCCACTAAATGGGGTAGCGCGCATCGATCGGTACCATCCTTGAGCTTCTCCGACTTTCGGAAGGGTTAGGGTTAGGGTTAGAGATGAAAGCACATAGGAGAAAGAGATATTCTTGAATAACTTTTTTTGTGAAGGTCGGAGAGACTTGGAAAGTGGTTGCATCTGGACTAATTTGGGTCCTGCAGATCGATTGGTACCATCCCCGAGCTTGTACGACCTTCGGAAGAGGTCGACCGACGAAATTCCCCCAAATCTGAGGAGATATTCTTGAATAACTTTTTTTGTGAAGGTCGGAGAGACTTGCAAGTAGGCTCTACCCCCACTAAATGGGGTAGCGCGCATCGATCGGTACCATCCTTGAGCTTCTCCGACTTTCGGAAGGGTTAGGGTTAGGGTTAGAGATGAAAGCACATAGGAGAAAGAGATATTCTTGAATAACTTTTTTTGTGAAGGTCGGAGAGACTTGTAAAGTGGTTGCATCTGGACTAATTTGGGTCCTGCGGATCGATTGGTACCATCCCCGAGCTTGTACGACCTTCGGAAGAGGTCGACCGACGAAATTCCCCCAAATCTGAGGAGATATTCTTGAATAACTTTTTTTGTGAAGGTCGGAGAGACTTGCAAGTAGGCTCTACCCCCACTAAATGGGGTAGCGCGCATCGATCGGTACCATCCTTGAGCTTCTCCGACTTTCGGAAGGGTTAGGGTTAGGGTTAGGGATGAAAGCACATAGGAGAAAGAGATATTCTTGAATAACTTTTTTTGTGAAGGTCGGAGAGACTTGCAAGTAGGCTCTACCCCCACTAAATGGGGTAGCGCGCATCGATCGGTACCATCCTTGAGCTTCTCCGACTTTCGGAAGGGTTAGGGTTAGGGTTAGGGATGAAAGCACATAGGAGAAAGAGATATTCTTGAATAACTTTTTTTGTGAAGGTCGGAGAGACTTGCAAGTAGGCTCTACCCCCACTAAATGGGGTTGCGCGCATCGATCGGTACCATCCTTGAGCTTCTCCGACTTTCGGAAGGGTTAGGGTTAGGGTTAGGGATGAAAGCACATAGGAGAAAGAGATATTCTTGAATAACTTTTTTTGTGAAGGTCGGAGAGACTTGGAAAGTGGTTGCATCTGGACTAATTTGGGTCCTGCGGATCGATTGGTACCATCCCCGAGCTTGTACGACCTTCGGAAGAGGTCCACCGACGAAATTCCCCCAAATCTGAGGAGATATTCTTGAATAACTTTTTTTGTGAAGGTCGGAGAGACTTGCAAGTAGGCTCTACCCCCACTAAATGGGGTAGCGCGCATCGATCGGTACCATCCTTGAGCTTCTCCGACTTTCGGAAGGGTTAGGGTTAGGGTTAGAGATGAAAGCACATAGGAGAAAGAGATATTCTTGAATAACTTTTTTTGTGAAGGTCGGAGAGACTTGTAAAGTGGTTGCATCTGGACTAATTTGGGTCCTGCGGATCGATTGGTACCATCCCCGAGCTTGTACGACCTTCGGAAGAGGTCGACCGACGAAATTCCCCCAAATCTGAGGAGATATTCTTGAATAACTTTTTTTGTGAAGGTCGGAGAGACTTGCAAGTAGGCTCTACCCCCACTAAATGGGGTAGCGCGCATCGATCGGTACCATCCTTGAGCTTCTCCGACTTTCGGAAGGGTTAGGGTTAGGGTTAGGGATGAAAGCACATAGGAGAAAGAGATATTCTTGAATAACTTTTTTTGTGAAGGTCGGAGAGACTTGCAAGTAGGCTCTACCCCCACTAAATGGGGTAGCGCGCATCGATCGGTACCATCCTTGAGCTTCTCCGACTTTCGGAAGGGTTAGGGTTAGGGTTAGGGATGAAAGCACATAGGAGAAAGAGATATTCTTGAATAACTTTTTTTGTGAAGGTCGGAGAGACTTGCAAGTAGGCTCTACCCCCACTAAATGGGGTTGCGCGCATCGATCGGTACCATCCTTGAGCTTCTCCGACTTTCGGAAGGGTTAGGGTTAGGGTTAGGGATGAAAGCACATAGGAGAAAGAGATATTCTTGAATAACTTTTTTTGTGAAGGTCGGAGAGACTTGGAAAGTGGTTGCATCTGGACTAATTTGGGTCCTGCGGATCGATTGGTACCATCCCCGAGCTTGTACGACCTTCGGAAGAGGTCCACCGACGAAATTCCCCCAAATCTGAGGAGATATTCTTGAATAACTTTTTTTGTGAAGGTCGGAGAGACTTGCAAGTAGGCTCTACCCCCACTAAATGGGGTAGCGCGCATCGATCGGTACCATCCTTGAGCTTCTCCGACTTTCGGAAGGGTTAGGGTTAGGGTTAGGGATGAAAGCACATAGGAGAAAGAGATATTCTTGAATAACTTTTTTTGTGAAGGTCGGAGAGACTTGCAAGTAGGCTCTACCCCCACTAAATGGGGTAGCGCGCATCGATCGGTACCATCCTTGAGCTTCTCCGACTTTCGGAAGGGTTAGGGTTAGGGTTAGGGATGAAAGCACATAGGAGAAAGAGATATTCTTGAATAACTTTTTTTGTGAAGGTCGGAGAGACTTGCAAGTAGGCTCTACCCCCACTAAATGGGGTAGCGCGCATCGATCGGTACCATCCTTGAGCTTCTCCGACTTTCGGAAGGGTTAGGGTTAGGGTTAGGGATGAAAGCACATAGGAGAAAGAGATATTCTTGAATAACTTTTTTTGTGAAGGTCGGAGAGACTTGCAAGTAGGCTCTACCCCCACTAAATGGGGTTGCGCGCATCGATCGGTACCATCCTTGAGCTTCTCCGACTTTCGGAAGGGTTAGGGTTAGGGTTAGGGATGAAAGCACATAGGAGAAAGAGATATTCTTGAATAACTTTTTTTGTGAAGGTCGGAGAGACTTGGAAAGTGGTTGCATCTGGACTAATTTGGGTCCTGCGGATCGATTGGTACCATCCCCGAGCTTGTACGACCTTCGGAAGAGGTCCACCGACGAAATTCCCCCAAATCTGAGGAGATATTCTTGAATAACTTTTTTTGTGAAGGTCGGAGAGACTTGCAAGTAGGCTCTACCCCCACTAAATGGGGTAGCGCGCATCGATCGGTACCATCCTTGAGCTTCTCCGACTTTCGGAAGGGTTAGGGTTAGGGTTAGGGATGAAAGCACATAGGAGAAAGAGATATTCTTGAATAACTTTTTTTGTGAAGGTCGGAGAGACTTGCAAGTAGGCTCTACCCCCACTAAATGGGGTAGCGCGCATCGATCGGTACCATCCTTGAGCTTCTCCGACTTTCGGAAGGGTTAGGGTTAGGGTTAGGGATGAAAGCACATAGGAGAAAGAGATATTCTTGAATAACTTTTTTTGTGAAGGTCGGAGAGACTTGCAAGTAGGCTCTACCCCCACTAAATGGGGTAGCGCGCATCGATCGGTACCATCCTTGAGCTTCTCCGACTTTCGGAAGGGTTAGGGTTAGGGTTAGGGATGAAAGCACATAGGAGAAAGAGATATTCTTGAATAACTTTTTTTGTGAAGGTCGGAGAGACTTGGAAAGTGGTTGCATCTGGACTAATTTGGGTCCTGCGGATCGATTGGTACCATCCCCGAGCTTGTACGACCTTCGGAAGAGGTCGACCGACGAAATTCCCCCAAATCTGAGGAGATATTCTTGAATAACTTTTTTTGTGAATGTCGGAGAGACTTGCAAGTAGGCTCTACCCCCACTAAATGGGGTAGCACGCATCGATCGGTACCATCCTTGAGCTTCTCCGACTTTCGGAAGGGTTAGGGTTAGGGTTAGGGATGAAAGCACATAGGAGAAAGAGATATTCTTGAATAACGTTTTTTGTGAAGGTCGGAGAGACTTGCAAGTAGGCTCTACCCCCACTAAATGGGGTAGCGCGCATCGATCGGTACCATCCTTGAGCTTCTCCGACTTTCGGAAGGGTTAGGGTTAGGGTTAGGGATGAAAGCACATAGGAGAAAGAGATATTCTTGAATAACTTTTTTTGTGAAGGTCGGAGAGACTTGGAAAGTGGTTGCATCTGGACTAATTTGGGTCCTGCGGATCGATTGGTACCATCCCCGAGCTTGTACGACCTTCGGAAGAGGTCGACCGACGAAATTCCCCCAAATCTGAGGAGATATTCTTGAATAACTTTTTTTGTGAAGGTCGGAGAGACTTGCAAGTAGGCTCTACCCCCACTAAATGGGGTAGCGCGCATCGATCGGTACCATCCTTGAGCTTCTCCGACTTTCGGAAGGGTTAGGGTTAGGGTTAGGGATGAAAGCACATAGGAGAAAGAGATATTCTTGAATAACTTTTTTTGTGAAGGTCGGAGAGACTTGCAAGTAGGCTCTACCCCCACTAAATGGGGTAGCGCGCATCGATCGGTACCATCCTTGAGCTTCTCCGACTTTCGGAAGGGTTAGGGTTAGGGTTAGGGATGAAAGCACATAGGAGAAAGAGATATTCTTGAATAACTTTTTTTGTGAAGGTCGGAGAGACTTGCAAGTAGGCTCTACCCCCACTAAATGGGGTAGCGCGCATCGATCGGTACCATCCTTGAGCTTCTCCGACTTTTGGAAGGGTTAGGGTTAGGGTTAGGGATGAAAGCACATAGGAGAAAGAGATATTCTTGAATAACTTTTTTTGTGAAGGTCGGAGAGACTTGGAAAGTGGTTGCATCTGGACTAATTTGGGTCCTGCGGATCGATTGGTACCATCCCCGAGCTTGTACGACCTTCGGAAGAGGTCGACCGACGAAATTCCCCCAAATCTGAGGAGATATTCTTGAATAACTTTTTTTGTGAATGTCGGAGAGACTTGCAAGTAGGCTCTACCCCCACTAAATGGGGTAGCGCGCATCGATCGGTACCATCCTTGAGCTTCTCCGACTTTCGGAAGGGTTAGGGTTAGGGTTAGGGATGAAAGCACATAGGAGAAAGAGATATTCTTGAATAACTTTTTTTGTGAAGGTCGGAGAGACTTGCAAGTAGGCTCTACCCCCACTAAATGGGGTAGCGCGCATCGATCGGTACCATCCTTGAGCTTCTCCGACTTTCGGAAGGGTTAGGGTTAGGGTTAGGGATGAAAGCACATAGGAGAAAGAGATATTCTTGAATAACTTTTTTTGTGAAGGTCGGAGAGACTTGCAAGTAGGCTCTACCCCCACTAAATGGGGTAGCGCGCATCGATCGGTACCATCCTTGAGCTTCTCCGACTTTCGGAAGGGTTAGGGTTAGGGTTAGAGATGAAAGCACATAGGAGAAAGAGATATTCTTGAATAACTTTTTTTGTGAAGGTCGGAGAGACTTGGAAAGTGGTTGCATCTGGACTAATTTGGGTCCTGCAGATCGATTGGTACCATCCCCGAGCTTGTACGACCTTCGGAAGAGGTCGACCGACGAAATTCCCCCAAATCTGAGGAGATATTCTTGAATAACTTTTTTTGTGAAGGTCGGAGAGACTTGCAAGTAGGCTCTACCCCCACTAAATGGGGTAGCGCGCATCGATCGGTACCATCCTTGAGCTTCTCCGACTTTCGGAAGGGTTAGGGTTAGGGTTAGGGATGAAAGCACATAGGAGAAAGAGATATTCTTGAATAACTTTTTTTGTGAAGGTCGGAGAGACTTGGAAAGTGGTTGCATCTGGACTAATTTGGGTCCTGCGGATCGATTGGTACCATCCCCGAGCTTGTACGACCTTCGGAAGAGGTCGACCGACGAAATTCCCCCAAATCTGAGGAGATATTCTTGAATAACTTTTTTTGTGAAGGTCGGAGAGACTTGCAAGTAGGCTCTACCCCCACTAAATGGGGTAGCGCGCATCGATCGGTACCATCCTTGAGCTTCTCCGACTTTCGGAAGGGTTAGGGTTAGGGTTAGGGATGAAAGCACATAGGAGAAAGAGATATTCTTGAATAACTTTTTTTGTGAAGGTCGGAGAGACTTGCAAGTAGGCTCTACCCCCACTAAATGGGGTTGCGCGCATCGATCGGTACCATCCTTGAGCTTCTCCGACTTTCGGAAGGGTTAGGGTTAGGGTTAGGGATGAAAGCACATAGGAGAAAGAGATATTCTTGAATAACTTTTTTTGTGAAGGTCGGAGAGACTTGGAAAGTGGTTGCATCTGGACTAATTTGGGTCCTGCGGATCGATTGGTACCATCCCCGAGCTTGTACGACCTTCGGAAGAGGTCCACCGACGAAATTCCCCCAAATCTGAGGAGATATTCTTGAATAACTTTTTTTGTGAAGGTCGGAGAGACTTGCAAGTAGGCTCTACCCCCACTAAATGGGGTAGCGCGCATCGATCGGTACCATCCTTGAGCTTCTCCGACTTTCGGAAGGGTTAGGGTTAGGGTTAGGGATGAAAGCACATAGGAGAAAGAGATATTCTTGAATAACTTTTTTTGTGAAGGTCGGAGAGACTTGCAAGTAGGCTCTACCCCCACTAAATGGGGTAGCGCGCATCGATCGGTACCATCCTTGAGCTTCTCCGACTTTCGGAAGGGTTAGGGTTAGGGTTAGGGATGAAAGCACATAGGAGAAAGAGATATTCTTGAATAACTTTTTTTGTGAAGGTCGGAGATACTTGCAAGTAGGCTCTACCCCCACTAAATGGGGTAGCGCGCATCGATCGGTACCATCCTTGAGCTTCTCCGACTTTCGGAAGGGTTAGGGTTAGGGTTAGGGATGAAAGCACATAGGAGAAAGAGATATTCTTGAATAACTTTTTTTGTGAAGGTCGGAGAGACTTGGAAAGTGGTTGCATCTGGACTAATTTGGGTCCTGCGGATCGATTGGTACCATCCCCGAGCTTGTACGACTTTCGGAAGAGGTCGACCGACGAAATTCCCCCAAATCTGAGGAGATATTCTTGAATAACTTTTTTTGTGAATGTCGGAGAGACTTGCAAGTAGGCTCTACCCCCACTAAATGGGGTAGCGCGCATCGATCGGTACCATCCTTGAGCTTCTCCGACTTTCGGAAGGGTTAGGGTTAGGGTTAGGGATGAAAGCACATAGGAGAAAGAGATATTCTTGAATAACGTTTTTTGTGAAGGTCGGAGAGACTTGCAAGTAGGCTCTACCCCCACTAAATGGGGTAGCGCGCATCGATCAGTACCATCCTTGAGCTTCTCCGACTTTCGGAAGGGTTAGGGTTAGGGTTAGGGATGAAAGCACATAGGAGAAAGAGATATTCTTGAATAACTTTTTTTGTGAAGGTCGGAGAGACTTGGAAAGTGGTTGCATCTGGACTAATTTGGGTCCTGCGGATCGATTGGTACCATCCCCGAGCTTGTACGACCTTCGGAAGAGGTCGACCGACGAAATTCCCCCAAATCTGAGGAGATATTCTTGAATAACTTTTTTTGTGAATGTCGGAGAGACTTGCAAGTAGGCTCTACCCCCACTAAATGGGGTAGCACGCATCGATCGGTACCATCCTTGAGCTTCTCCGACTTTCGGAAGGGTTAGGGTTAGGGTTAGGGATGAAAGCACATAGGAGAAAGAGATATTCTTGAATAACTTTTTTTGTGAAGGTCGGAGAGACTTGCAAGTAGGCTCTACCCCCACTAAATGGGGTAGCGCGCATCGATCGGTACCATCCTTGAGCTTCTCCGACTTTCGGAAGGGTTAGGGTTAGGGTTAGGGATGAAAGCACATAGGAGAAAGAGATATTCTTGAATAACTTTTTTTGTGAAGGTCGGAGAGACTTGGAAAGTGGTTGCATCTGGACTAATTTGGGTCCTGCGGATCGATTGGTACCATCCCCGAGCTTGTACGACCTTCGGAAGAGGTCGACCGACGAAATTCCCCCAAATCTGAGGAGATATTCTTGAATAACTTTTTTTGTGAAGGTCGGAGAGACTTGCAAGTAGGCTCTACCCCCACTAAATGGGGTAGCGCGCATCGATCGGTACCATCCTTGAGCTTCTCCGACTTTCGGAAGGGTTAGGGTTAGGGTTAGGGATGAAAGCACATAGGAGAAAGAGATATTCTTGAATAACTTTTTTTGTGAAGGTCGGAGAGACTTGCAAGTAGGCTCTACCCCCACTAAATGGGGTAGCGCGCATCGATCGGTACCATCCTTGAGCTTCTCCGACTTTCGGAAGGGTTAGGGTTAGGGTTAGGGATGAAAGCACATAGGAGAAAGAGATATTCTTGAATAACTTTTTTTGTGAAGGTCGGAGAGACTTGCAAGTAGGCTCTACCCCCACTAAATGGGGTAGCGCGCATCGATCGGTACCATCCTTGAGCTTCTCCGACTTTTGGAAGGGTTAGGGTTAGGGTTAGGGATGAAAGCACATAGGAGAAAGAGATATTCTTGAATAACTTTTTTTGTGAAGGTCGGAGAGACTTGGAAAGTGGTTGCATCTGGACTAATTTGGGTCCTGCGGATCGATTGGTACCATCCCCGAGCTTGTACGACCTTCGGAAGAGGTCGACCGACGAAATTCCCCCAAATCTGAGGAGATATTCTTGAATAACTTTTTTTGTGAATGTCGGAGAGACTTGCAAGTAGGCTCTACCCCCACTAAATGGGGTAGCGCGCATCGATCGGTACCATCCTTGAGCTTCTCCGACTTTCGGAAGGGTTAGGGTTAGGGTTAGGGATGAAAGCACATAGGAGAAAGAGATATTCTTGAATAACTTTTTTTGTGAAGGTCGGAGAGACTTGCAAGTAGGCTCTACCCCCACTAAATGGGGTAGCGCGCATCGATCGGTACCATCCTTGAGCTTCTCCGACTTTCGGAAGGGTTAGGGTTAGGGTTAGGGATGAAAGCACATAGGAGAAAGAGATATTCTTGAATAACTTTTTTTGTGAAGGTCGGAGAGACTTGCAAGTAGGCTCTACCCCCACTAAATGGGGTAGCGCGCATCGATCGGTACCATCCTTGAGCTTCTCCGACTTTCGGAAGGGTTAGGGTTAGGGTTAGAGATGAAAGCACATAGGAGAAAGAGATATTCTTGAATAACTTTTTTTGTGAAGGTCGGAGAGACTTGGAAAGTGGTTGCATCTGGACTAATTTGGGTCCTGCAGATCGATTGGTACCATCCCCGAGCTTGTACGACCTTCGGAAGAGGTCGACCGACGAAATTCCCCCAAATCTGAGGAGATATTCTTGAATAACTTTTTTTGTGAAGGTCGGAGAGACTTGCAAGTAGGCTCTACCCCCACTAAATGGGGTAGCGCGCATCGATCGGTACCATCCTTGAGCTTCTCCGACTTTCGGAAGGGTTAGGGTTAGGGTTAGGGATGAAAGCACATAGGAGAAAGAGATATTCTTGAATAACTTTTTTTGTGAAGGTCGGAGAGACTTGGAAAGTGGTTGCATCTGGACTAATTTGGGTCCTGCGGATCGATTGGTACCATCCCCGAGCTTGTACGACCTTCGGAAGAGGTCGACCGACGAAATTCCCCCAAATCTGAGGAGATATTCTTGAATAACTTTTTTTGTGAAGGTCGGAGAGACTTGCAAGTAGGCTCTACCCCCACTAAATGGGGTAGCGCGCATCGATCGGTACCATCCTTGAGCTTCTCCGACTTTCGGAAGGGTTAGGGTTAGGGTTAGGGATGAAAGCACATAGGAGAAAGAGATATTCTTGAATAACTTTTTTTGTGAAGGTCGGAGAGACTTGCAAGTAGGCTCTACCCCCACTAAATGGGGTAGCGCGCATCGATCGGTACCATCCTTGAGCTTCTCCGACTTTCGGAAGGGTTAGGGTTAGGGATGAAAGCACATAGGAGAAAGAGATATTCTTGAATAACTTTTTTTGTGAAGGTCGGAGAGACTTGCAAGTAGGCTGTACCCCCACTAAATGGGGTAGCGCGCATCGATCGGTACCATCCTTGAGCTTCTCCGACTTTCGGAAGGGTTAGGGTTAGGGTTAGGGATGAAAGCACATAGGAGAAAGAGATATTCTTGAATAACTTTTTTTGTGAAGGTCGGAGAGACTTGGAAAGTGGTTGCATCTGGACTAATTTGGGTCCTGCGGATCGATTGGTACCATCCCCGAGCTTGTACGACCTTCGGAAGAGGTCGACCGACGAAATTCCCCCAAATCTGAGGAGATATTCTTGAATAACTTTTTTTGTGAATGTCGGAGAGACTTGCAAGTAGGCTCTACCCCCACTAAATGGGGTAGCGCGCATCGATCGGTACCATCCTTGAGCTTCTCCGACTTTCGGAAGGGTTAGGGTTAGGGTTAGGGATGAAAGCACATAGGAGAAAGAGATATTCTTGAATAACGTTTTTTGTGAAGGTCGGAGAGACTTGCAAGTAGGCTCTACCCCCACTAAATGGGGTAGCGCACATCGATCGGTACCATCCTTGAGCTTCTCCGACTTTCGGAAGGGTTAGGGTTAGGGTTAGGGATGAAAGCACATAGGAGAAAGAGATATTCTTGAATAACGTTTTTTGTGAAGGTCGGAGAGACTTGCAAGTAGGCTCTACCCCCACTAAATGGGGTAGCGCGCATCGATCGGTACCATCTTTGAGCTTCTCCGACTTTCGGAAGGGTTAGGGTTAGGGTTAGGGATGAAAGCACATAGGAGAAAGAGATATTCTTGAATAACTTTTTTTGTGAAGGTCGGAGAGACTTGGAAAGTGGTTGCATCTGGACTAATTTGGGTCCTGCAGATCGATTGGTACCATCCCCGAGCTTGTACGACCTTCGGAAGAGGTCGACCGACGAAATTCCCCCAAATCTGAGGAGATATTCTTGAATAACTTTTTTTGTGAAGGTCGGAGAGACTTGCAAGTAGGCTCTACCCCCACTAAATGGGGTAGCGCGCATCGATCGGTACCATCCTTGAGCTTCTCCGACTTTCGGAAGGGTTAGGGTTAGGGTTAGGGATGAAAGCACATAGGAGAAAGAGATATTCTTGAATAACTTTTTTTGTGAAGGTCGGAGAGACTTGGAAAGTGGTTGCATCTGGACTAATTTGGGTCCTGCGGATCGATTGGTACCATCCCCGAGCTTGTACGACCTTCGAAAGAGGTCGACCGACGAAATTCCCCCAAATCTGAGGAGATATTCTTGAATAACTTTTTTTGTGAAGGTCGGAGAGACTTGCAAGTAGGCTCTACCCCCACTAAATGGGGTAGCGCGCATCGATCGGTACCATCCTTGAGCTTCTCCGACTTTCGGAAGGGTTAGGGTTAGGGTTAGGGATGAAAGCACATAGGAGAAAGAGATATTCTTGAATAACTTTTTTTGTGAAGGTCGGAGAGACTTGCAAGTAGGCTCTACCCCCACTAAATGGGGTAGCGCGCATCGATCGGTACCATCCTTGAGCTTCTCCGACTTTCGGAAGGGTTAGGGTTAGGGTTAGGGATGAAAGCACATAGGAGAAAGAGATATTCTTGAATAACTTTTTTTGTGAAGGTCGGAGAGACTTGCAAGTAGGCTCTACCCCCACTAAATGGGGTAGCGCGCATCGATCGGTACCATCCTTGAGCTTCTCCGACTTTCGGAAGGGTTAGGGTTAGGGTTAGGGATGAAAGCACATAGGAGAAAGAGATATTCTTGAATAACTTTTTTTGTGAAGGTCGGAGAGACTTGGAAAGTGGTTGCATCTGGACTAATTTGGGTCCTGCGGATCGATTGGTACCATCCCCGAGCTTGTACGACCTTCGGAAGAGGTCGACCGACGAAATTCCCCCAAATCTGAGGAGATATTCTTGAATAACTTTTTTTGTGAATGTCGGAGAGACTTGCAAGTAGGCTCTACCCCCACTAAATGGGGTAGCGCGCATCGATCGGTACCATCCTTGAGCTTCTCCGACTTTCGGAAGGGTTAGGGTTAGGGTTAGGGATGAAAGCACATAGGAGAAAGAGATATTCTTGAATAACGTTTTTTGTGAAGGTCGGAGAGACTTGCAAGTAGGCTCTACCCCCACTAAATGGGGTAGCGCACATCGATCGGTACCATCCTTGAGCTTCTCCGACTTTCGGAAGGGTTAGGGTTAGGGTTAGGGATGAAAGCACATAGGAGAAAGAGATATTCTTGAATAACGTTTTTTGTGAAGGTCGGAGAGACTTGCAAGTAGGCTCTACCCCCACTAAATGGGGTAGCGCGCATCGATCGGTACCATCTTTGAGCTTCTCCGACTTTCGGAAGGGTTAGGGTTAGGGTTAGGGATGAAAGCACATAGGAGAAAGAGATATTCTTGAATAACTTTTTTTGTGAAGGTCGGAGAGACTTGCAAGTAGGCTCTACCCCCACTAAATGGGGTAGCACGCATCGATCGGTACCATCCTTGAGCTTCTCCGACTTTCGGAAGGGTTAGGGTTAGGGTTAGGGATGAAAGCACATAGGAGAAAGAGATATTCTTGAATAACTTTTTTTGTGAAGGTCGGAGAGACTTGGAAAGTGGTTGCATCTGGACTAATTTGGGTCCTGCGGATCGATTGGTACCATCCCCGAGCTTGTACGACCTTCGGAAGAGGTCGACCGACGAAATTCCCCCAAATCTGAGGAGATATTCTTGAATAACTTTTTTTGTGAAGGTCGGAGAGACTTGCAAGTAGGCTCTACCCCCACTAAATGGGGTAGCACGCATCGATCGGTACCATCCTTGAGCTTCTCCGACTTTCGGAAGGGTTAGGGTTAGGGTTAGGGATGAAAGCACATAGGAGAAAGAGATATTCTTGAATAACTTTTTTTGTGAAGGTCGGAGAGACTTGCAAGTAGGCTCTACCCCCACTAAATGGGGTAGCACGCATCGATCGGTACCATCCTTGAGCTTCTCCGACTTTCGGAAGGGTTAGGGTTAGGGTTAGGGATGAAAGCACATAGGAGAAAGAGATATTCTTGAATAACTTTTTTTGTGAAGGTCGGAGAGACTTGGAAAGTGGTTGCATCTGGACTAATTTGGGTCCTGCGGATCGATTGGTACCATCCCCGAGCTTGTACGACCTTCGGAAGAGGTCGACCGACGAAATTCCCCCAAATCTGAGGAGATATTCTTGAATAACTTTTTTTGTGAAGGTCGGAGAGACTTGCAAGTAGGCTCTACCCCCACTAAATGGGGTAGCACGCATCGATCGGTACCATCCTTGAGCTTCTCCGACTTTCGGAAGGGTTAGGGTTAGGGTTAGGGATGAAAGCACATAGGAGAAAGAGATATTCTTGAATAACTTTTTTTGTGAAGGTCGGAGAGACTTGCAAGTAGGCTCTACCCCCACTAAATGGGGTAGCGCGCATCGATCGGTACCATCCTTGAGCTTCTCCGACTTTCGGAAGGGTTAGGGTTAGGGTTAGAGATGAAAGCACATAGGAGAAAGAGATATTCTTGAATAACTTTTTTTGTGAAGGTCGGAGAGACTTGGAAAGTGGTTGCATCTGGACTAATTTGGGTCCTGCAGATCGATTGGTACCATCCCCGAGCTTGTACGACCTTCGGAAGAGGTCGACCGACGAAATTCCCCCAAATCTGAGGAGATATTCTTGAATAACTTTTTTTGTGAATGTCGGAGAGACTTGCAAGTAGGCTCTACCCCCACTAAATGGGGTAGCGCGCATCGATCGGTACCATCCTTGAGCTTCTCCGACTTTCGGAAGGGTTAGGGTTAGGGTTAGGGATGAAAGCACATAGGAGAAAGAGATATTCTTGAATAACGTTTTTTGTGAAGGTCGGAGAGACTTGCAAGTAGGCTCTACCCCCACTAAATGGGGTAGCGCACATCGATCGGTACCATCCTTGAGCTTCTCCGACTTTCGGAAGGGTTAGGGTTAGGGTTAGGGATGAAAGCACATAGGAGAAAGAGATATTCTTGAATAACGTTTTTTGTGAAGGTCGGAGAGACTTGCAAGTAGGCTCTACCCCCACTAAATGGGGTAGCGCGCATCGATCGGTACCATCTTTGAGCTTCTCCGACTTTCGGAAGGGTTAGGGTTAGGGTTAGGGATGAAAGCACATAGGAGAAAGAGATATTCTTGAATAACTTTTTTTGTGAAGGTCGGAGAGACTTGCAAGTAGGCTCTACCCCCACTAAATGGGGTAGCACGCATCGATCGGTACCATCCTTGAGCTTCTCCGACTTTCGGAAGGGTTAGGGTTAGGGTTAGGGATGAAAGCACATAGGAGAAAGAGATATTCTTGAATAACTTTTTTTGTGAAGGTCGGAGAGACTTGGAAAGTGGTTGCATCTGGACTAATTTGGGTCCTGCGGATCGATTGGTACCATCCCCGAGCTTGTACGACCTTCGGAAGAGGTCGACCGACGAAATTCCCCCAAATCTGAGGAGATATTCTTGAATAACTTTTTTTGTGAAGGTCGGAGAGACTTGCAAGTAGGCTCTACCCCCACTAAATGGGGTAGCACGCATCGATCGGTACCATCCTTGAGCTTCTCCGACTTTCGGAAGGGTTAGGGTTAGGGTTAGGGATGAAAGCACATAGGAGAAAGAGATATTCTTGAATAACTTTTTTTGTGAAGGTCGGAGAGACTTGCAAGTAGGCTCTACCCCCACTAAATGGGGTAGCGCGCATCGATCGGTACCATCCTTGAGCTTCTCCGACTTTCGGAAGGGTTAGGGTTAGGGTTAGAGATGAAAGCACATAGGAGAAAGAGATATTCTTGAATAACTTTTTTTGTGAAGGTCGGAGAGACTTGGAAAGTGGTTGCATCTGGACTAATTTGGGTCCTGCAGATCGATTGGTACCATCCCCGAGCTTGTACGACCTTCGGAAGAGGTCGACCGACGAAATTCCCCCAAATCTGAGGAGATATTCTTGAATAACTTTTTTTGTGAAGGTCGGAGAGACTTGCAAGTAGGCTCTACCCCCACTAAATGGGGTAGCGCGCATCGATCGGTACCATCCTTGAGCTTCTCCGACTTTCGGAAGGGTTAGGGTTAGGGTTAGGGATGAAAGCACATAGGAGAAAGAGATATTCTTGAATAACTTTTTTTGTGAAGGTCGGAGAGACTTGGAAAGTGGTTGCATCTGGACTAATTTGGGTGCTGCGGATCGATTGGTACCATCCCCGAGCTTGTACGACCTTCGGAAGAGGTCGACCGACGAAATTCCCCCAAATCTGAGGAGATATTCTTGAATAACTTTTTTTGTGAAGGTCGGAGAGACTTGCAAGTAGGCTCTACCCCCACTAAATGGGGTAGCGCGCATCGATCGGTACCATCCTTGAGCTTCTCCGACTTTCGGAAGGGTTAGGGTTAGGGTTAGGGATGAAAGCACATAGGAGAAAGAGATATTCTTGAATAACTTTTTTTGTGAAGGTCGGAGAGACTTGCAAGTAGGCTCTACCCCCACTAAATGGGGTAGCGCGCATCGATCGGTACCATCCTTGAGCTTCTCCGACTTTCGGAAGGGTTAGGGTTAGGGTTAGGGATGAAAGCACATAGGAGAAAGAGATATTCTTGAATAACTTTTTTTGTGAAGGTCGGAGAGACTTGCAAGTAGGCTCTACCCCCACTAAATGGGGTAGCGCGCATCGATCGGTACCATCCTTGAGCTTCTCCGACTTTCGGAAGGGTTAGGGTTAGGGTTAGGGATGAAAGCACATAGGAGAAAGAGATATTCTTGAATAACTTTTTTTGTGAAGGTCGGAGAGACTTGGAAAGTGGTTGCATCTGGACTAATTTGGGTCCTGCGGATCGATTGGTACCATCCCCGAGCTTGTACGACCTTCGGAAGAGGTCGACCGACGAAATTCCCCCAAATCTGAGGAGATATTCTTGAATAACTTTTTTTGTGAAGGTCGGAGAGACTTGCAAGTAGGCTCTACCCCCACTAAATGGGGTAGCGCGCATCGATCGGTACCATCCTTGAGCTTCTCCGACTTTCGGAAGGGTTAGGGTTAGGGTTAGGGATGAAAGCACATAGGAGAAAGAGATATTCTTGAATAACTTTTTTTGTGAAGGTCGGAGAGACTTGCAAGTAGGCTCTACCCCCACTAAATGGGGTAGCGCGCATCGATCGGTACCATCCTTGAGCTTCTCCGACTTTCGGAAGGGTTAGGGTTAGGGTTAGGGATGAAAGCACATAGGAGAAAGAGATATTCTTGAATAACTTTTTTTGTGAAGGTCGGAGAGACTTGCAAGTAGGCTCTACCCCCACTAAATGGGGTAGCGCGCATCGATCGGTACCATCCTTGAGCTTCTCCGACTTTCGGAAGGGTTAGGGTTAGGGTTAGGGATGAAAGCACATAGGAGAAAGAGATATTCTTGAATAACTTTTTTTGTGAAGGTCGGAGAGACTTGGAAAGTGGTTGCATCTGGACTAATTTGGGTCCTGCGGATCGATTGGTACCATCCCCGAGCTTGTACGACCTTCGGAAGAGGTCGACCGACGAAATTCCCCCAAATCTGAGGAGATATTCTTGAATAACTTTTTTTGTGAATGTCGGAGAGACTTGCAAGTAGGCTCTACCCCCACTAAATGGGGTAGCGCGCATCGATCGGTACCATCCTTGAGCTTCTCCGACTTTCGGAAGGGTTAGGGTTAGGGTTAGGGATGAAAGCACATAGGAGAAAGAGATATTCTTGAATAACGTTTTTTGTGAAGGTCGGAGAGACTTGCAAGTAGGCTCTACCCCCACTAAATGGGGTAGCGCGCATCGATCGGTACCATCCTTGAGCTTCTCCGACTTTCGGAAGGGTTAGGGTTAGGGTTAGGGATGAAAGCACATAGGAGAAAGAGATATTCTTGAATAACTTTTTTTGTGAAGGTCGGAGAGACTTGAAAAGTGGTTGCATCTGGACTAATTTGGGTCCTGCAGATCGATTGGTACCATCCCCGAGCTTGTACGACCTTCGGAAGAGGTCGACAGACGAAATTCCCCCAAATCTGAGGAGATATTCTTGAATAACTTTTTTTGTGAAGGTCGGAGAGACTTGCAAGTAGGCTCTACCCCCACTAAATGGGGTAGCGCGCATCGATCGGTACCATCCTTGAGCTTCTCCGACTTTCGGAAGGGTTAGGGTTAGGGTTAGGGATGAAAGCACATAGGAGAAAGAGATATTCTTGAATAACTTTTTTTGTGAAGGTCGGAGAGACTTGGAAAGTGGTTGCATCTGGACTAATTTGGGTCCTGCGGATCGATTGGTACCATCCCCGAGCTTGTACGACCTTCGGAAGAGGTCGACCGACGAAATTCCCCCAAATCTGAGGAGATATTCTTGAATAACTTTTTTTGTGAAGGTCGGAGAGACTTGCAAGTAGGCTCTACCCCCACTAAATGGGGTAGCGCGCATCGATCGGTACCATCCTTGAGCTTCTCCGACTTTCGGAAGGGTTAGGGTTAGGGTTAGGGATGAAAGCACATAGGAGAAAGAGATATTCTTGAATAACTTTTTTTGTGAAGGTCGGAGAGACTTGGAAAGTGGTTGCATCTGGACTAATTTGGGTCCTGCGGATCGATTGGTACCATCCCCGAGCTTGTACGACCTTCGGAAGAGGTCGACCGACGAAATTCCCCCAAATCTGAGGAGATATTCTTGAATAACTTTTTTTGTGAAGGTCGGAGAGACTTGCAAGTAGGCTCTACCCCCACTAAATGGGGTAGCGCGCATCGATCGGTACCATCCTTGAGCTTCTCCGACTTTCGGAAGGGTTAGGGTTAGGGTTAGGGATGAAAGCACATAGGAGAAAGAGATATTCTTGAATAACTTTTTTTGTGAAGGTCGGAGAGACTTGCAAGTAGGCTCTACCCCCACTAAATGGGGTTGCGCGCATCGATCGGTACCATCCTTGAGCTTCTCCGACTTTCGGAAGGGTTAGGGTTAGGGTTAGGGATGAAAGCACATAGGAGAAAGAGATATTCTTGAATAACTTTTTTTGTGAAGGTCGGAGAGACTTGGAAAGTGGTTGCATCTGGACTAATTTGGGTCCTGCGGATCGATTGGTACCATCCCCGAGCTTGTACGACCTTCGGAAGAGGTCGACCGACGAAATTCCCCCAAATCTGAGGAGATATTCTTGAATAACTTTTTTTGTGAAGGTCGGAGAGACTTGCAAGTAGGCTCTACCCCCACTAAATGGGGTAGCGCGCATCGATCGGTACCATCCTTGAGCTTCTCCGACTTTCGGAAGGGTTAGGGTTAGGGTTAGGGATGAAAGCACATAGGAGAAAGAGATATTCTTGAATAACTTTTTTTGTGAAGGTCGGAGAGACTTGCAAGTAGGCTCTACCCCCACTAAATGGGGTAGCGCGCATCGATCGGTACCATCCTTGAGCTTCTCCGACTTTCGGAAGGGTTAGGGTTAGGGTTAGGGATGAAAGCACATAGGAGAAAGAGATATTCTTGAATAACTTTTTTTGTGAAGGTCGGAGAGACTTGCAAGTAGGCTCTACCCCCACTAAATGGGGTAGCGCGCATCGATCGGTACCATCCTTGAGCTTCTCCGACTTTCGGAAGGGTTAGGGTTAGGGTTAGGGATGAAAGCACATAGGAGAAAGAGATATTCTTGAATAACTTTTTTTGTGAAGGTCGGAGAGACTTGGAAAGTGGTTGCATCTGGACTAATTTGGGTCCTGCGGATCGATTGGTACCATCCCCGAGCTTGTACGACCTTCGGAAGAGGTCGACCGACGAAATTCCCCCAAATCTGAGGAGATATTCTTGAATAACTTTTTTTGTGAATGTCGGAGAGACTTGCAAGTAGGCTCTACCCCCACTAAATGGGGTAGCGCGCATCGATCGGTACCATCCTTGAGCTTCTCCGACTTTCGGAAGGGTTAGGGTTAGGGTTAGGGATGAAAGCACATAGGAGAAAGAGATATTCTTGAATAACGTTTTTTGTGAAGGTCGGAGAGACTTGCAAGTAGGCTCTACCCCCACTAAATGGGGTAGCGCGCATCGATCGGTACCATCCTTGAGCTTCTCCGACTTTCGGAAGGGTTAGGGTTAGGGTTAGGGATGAAAGCACATAGGAGAAAGAGATATTCTTGAATAACTTTTTTTGTGAAGGTCGGAGAGACTTGAAAAGTGGTTGCATCTGGACTAATTTGGGTCCTGCAGATCGATTGGTACCATCCCCGAGCTTGTACGACCTTCGGAAGAGGTCGACAGACGAAATTCCCCCAAATCTGAGGAGATATTCTTGAATAACTTTTTTTGTGAAGGTCGGAGAGACTTGCAAGTAGGCTCTACCCCCACTAAATGGGGTAGCGCGCATCGATCGGTACCATCCTTGAGCTTCTCCGACTTTCGGAAGGGTTAGGGTTAGGGTTAGGGATGAAAGCACATAGGAGAAAGAGATATTCTTGAATAACTTTTTTTGTGAAGGTCGGAGAGACTTGGAAAGTGGTTGCATCTGGACTAATTTGGGTCCTGCGGATCGATTGGTACCATCCCCGAGCTTGTACGACCTTCGGAAGAGGTCGACCGACGAAATTCCCCCAAATCTGAGGAGATATTCTTGAATAACTTTTTTTGTGAAGGTCGGAGAGACTTGCAAGTAGGCTCTACCCCCACTAAATGGGGTAGCGCGCATCGATCGGTACCATCCTTGAGCTTCTCCGACTTTCGGAAGGGTTAGGGTTAGGGTTAGGGATGAAAGCACATAGGAGAAAGAGATATTCTTGAATAACTTTTTTTGTGAAGGTCGGAGAGACTTGGAAAGTGGTTGCATCTGGACTAATTTGGGTCCTGCGGATCGATTGGTACCATCCCCGAGCTTGTACGACCTTCGGAAGAGGTCGACCGACGAAATTCCCCCAAATCTGAGGAGATATTCTTGAATAACTTTTTTTGTGAAGGTCGGAGAGACTTGCAAGTAGGCTCTACCCCCACTAAATGGGGTAGCGCGCATCGATCGGTACCATCCTTGAGCTTCTCCGACTTTCGGAAGGGTTAGGGTTAGGGTTAGGGATGAAAGCACATAGGAGAAAGAGATATTCTTGAATAACTTTTTTTGTGAAGGTCGGAGAGACTTGCAAGTAGGCTCTACCCCCACTAAATGGGGTTGCGCGCATCGATCGGTACCATCCTTGAGCTTCTCCGACTTTCGGAAGGGTTAGGGTTAGGGTTAGGGATGAAAGCACATAGGAGAAAGAGATATTCTTGAATAACTTTTTTTGTGAAGGTCGGAGAGACTTGGAAAGTGGTTGCATCTGGACTAATTTGGGTCCTGCGGATCGATTGGTACCATCCCCGAGCTTGTACGACCTTCGGAAGAGGTCCACCGACGAAATTCCCCCAAATCTGAGGAGATATTCTTGAATAACTTTTTTTGTGAAGGTCGGAGAGACTTGCAAGTAGGCTCTACCCCCACTAAATGGGGTAGCGCGCATCGATCGGTACCATCCTTGAGCTTCTCCGACTTTCGGAAGGGTTAGGGTTAGGGTTAGGGATGAAAGCACATAGGAGAAAGAGATATTCTTGAATAACTTTTTTTGTGAAGGTCGGAGAGACTTGCAAGTAGGCTCTACCCCCACTAAATGGGGTAGCGCGCATCGATCGGTACCATCCTTGAGCTTCTCCGACTTTCGGAAGGGTTAGGGTTAGGGTTAGGGATGAAAGCACATAGGAGAAAGAGATATTCTTGAATAACTTTTTTTGTGAAGGTCGGAGATACTTGCAAGTAGGCTCTACCCCCACTAAATGGGGTAGCGCGCATCGATCGGTACCATCCTTGAGCTTCTCCGACTTTCGGAAGGGTTAGGGTTAGGGTTAGGGATGAAAGCACATAGGAGAAAGAGATATTCTTGAATAACTTTTTTTGTGAAGGTCGGAGAGACTTGGAAAGTGGTTGCATCTGGACTAATTTGGGTCCTGCGGATCGATTGGTACCATCCCCGAGCTTGTACGACTTTCGGAAGAGGTCGACCGACGAAATTCCCCCAAATCTGAGGAGATATTCTTGAATAACTTTTTTTGTGAATGTCGGAGAGACTTGCAAGTAGGCTCTACCCCCACTAAATGGGGTAGCGCGCATCGATCGGTACCATCCTTGAGCTTCTCCGACTTTCGGAAGGGTTAGGGTTAGGGTTAGGGATGAAAGCACATAGGAGAAAGAGATATTCTTGAATAACGTTTTTTGTGAAGGTCGGAGAGACTTGCAAGTAGGCTCTACCCCCACTAAATGGGGTAGCGCGCATCGATCAGTACCATCCTTGAGCTTCTCCGACTTTCGGAAGGGTTAGGGTTAGGGTTAGGGATGAAAGCACATAGGAGAAAGAGATATTCTTGAATAACTTTTTTTGTGAAGGTCGGAGAGACTTGGAAAGTGGTTGCATCTGGACTAATTTGGGTCCTGCGGATCGATTGGTACCATCCCCGAGCTTGTACGACCTTCGGAAGAGGTCGACCGACGAAATTCCCCCAAATCTGAGGAGATATTCTTGAATAACTTTTTTTGTGAATGTCGGAGAGACTTGCAAGTAGGCTCTACCCCCACTAAATGGGGTAGCACGCATCGATCGGTACCATCCTTGAGCTTCTCCGACTTTCGGAAGGGTTAGGGTTAGGGTTAGGGATGAAAGCACATAGGAGAAAGAGATATTCTTGAATAACGTTTTTTGTGAAGGTCGGAGAGACTTGCAAGTAGGCTCTACCCCCACTAAATGGGGTAGCGCGCATCGATCGGTACCATCCTTGAGCTTCTCCGACTTTCGGAAGGGTTAGGGTTAGGGTTAGGGATGAAAGCACATAGGAGAAAGAGATATTCTTGAATAACTTTTTTTGTGAAGGTCGGAGAGACTTGGAAAGTGGTTGCATCTGGACTAATTTGGGTCCTGCGGATCGATTGGTACCATCCCCGAGCTTGTACGACCTTCGGAAGAGGTCGACCGACGAAATTCCCCCAAATCTGAGGAGATATTCTTGAATAACTTTTTTTGTGAAGGTCGGAGAGACTTGCAAGTAGGCTCTACCCCCACTAAATGGGGTAGCGCGCATCGATCGGTACCATCCTTGAGCTTCTCCGACTTTCGGAAGGGTTAGGGTTAGGGTTAGGGATGAAAGCACATAGGAGAAAGAGATATTCTTGAATAACTTTTTTTGTGAAGGTCGGAGAGACTTGCAAGTAGGCTCTACCCCCACTAAATGGGGTAGCGCGCATCGATCGGTACCATCCTTGAGCTTCTCCGACTTTCGGAAGGGTTAGGGTTAGGGTTAGGGATGAAAGCACATAGGAGAAAGAGATATTCTTGAATAACTTTTTTTGTGAAGGTCGGAGAGACTTGCAAGTAGGCTCTACCCCCACTAAATGGGGTAGCGCGCATCGATCGGTACCATCCTTGAGCTTCTCCGACTTTTGGAAGGGTTAGGGTTAGGGTTAGGGATGAAAGCACATAGGAGAAAGAGATATTCTTGAATAACTTTTTTTGTGAAGGTCGGAGAGACTTGGAAAGTGGTTGCATCTGGACTAATTTGGGTCCTGCGGATCGATTGGTACCATCCCCGAGCTTGTACGACCTTCGGAAGAGGTCGACCGACGAAATTCCCCCAAATCTGAGGAGATATTCTTGAATAACTTTTTTTGTGAATGTCGGAGAGACTTGCAAGTAGGCTCTACCCCCACTAAATGGGGTAGCGCGCATCGATCGGTACCATCCTTGAGCTTCTCCGACTTTCGGAAGGGTTAGGGTTAGGGTTAGGGATGAAAGCACATAGGAGAAAGAGATATTCTTGAATAACTTTTTTTGTGAAGGTCGGAGAGACTTGCAAGTAGGCTCTACCCCCACTAAATGGGGTAGCGCGCATCGATCGGTACCATCCTTGAGCTTCTCCGACTTTCGGAAGGGTTAGGGTTAGGGTTAGGGATGAAAGCACATAGGAGAAAGAGATATTCTTGAATAACTTTTTTTGTGAAGGTCGGAGAGACTTGCAAGTAGGCTCTACCCCCACTAAATGGGGTAGCGCGCATCGATCGGTACCATCCTTGAGCTTCTCCGACTTTCGGAAGGGTTAGGGTTAGGGTTAGAGATGAAAGCACATAGGAGAAAGAGATATTCTTGAATAACTTTTTTTGTGAAGGTCGGAGAGACTTGGAAAGTGGTTGCATCTGGACTAATTTGGGTCCTGCAGATCGATTGGTACCATCCCCGAGCTTGTACGACCTTCGGAAGAGGTCGACCGACGAAATTCCCCCAAATCTGAGGAGATATTCTTGAATAACTTTTTTTGTGAAGGTCGGAGAGACTTGCAAGTAGGCTCTACCCCCACTAAATGGGGTAGCGCGCATCGATCGGTACCATCCTTGAGCTTCTCCGACTTTCGGAAGGGTTAGGGTTAGGGTTAGGGATGAAAGCACATAGGAGAAAGAGATATTCTTGAATAACTTTTTTTGTGAAGGTCGGAGAGACTTGGAAAGTGGTTGCATCTGGACTAATTTGGGTCCTGCGGATCGATTGGTACCATCCCCGAGCTTGTACGACCTTCGGAAGAGGTCGACCGACGAAATTCCCCCAAATCTGAGGAGATATTCTTGAATAACTTTTTTTGTGAAGGTCGGAGAGACTTGCAAGTAGGCTCTACCCCCACTAAATGGGGTAGCGCGCATCGATCGGTACCATCCTTGAGCTTCTCCGACTTTCGGAAGGGTTAGGGTTAGGGTTAGGGATGAAAGCACATAGGAGAAAGAGATATTCTTGAATAACTTTTTTTGTGAAGGTCGGAGAGACTTGCAAGTAGGCTCTACCCCCACTAAATGGGGTAGCGCGCATCGATCGGTACCATCCTTGAGCTTCTCCGACTTTCGGAAGGGTTAGGGTTAGGGATGAAAGCACATAGGAGAAAGAGATATTCTTGAATAACTTTTTTTGTGAAGGTCGGAGAGACTTGCAAGTAGGCTGTACCCCCACTAAATGGGGTAGCGCGCATCGATCGGTACCATCCTTGAGCTTCTCCGACTTTCGGAAGGGTTAGGGTTAGGGTTAGGGATGAAAGCACATAGGAGAAAGAGATATTCTTGAATAACTTTTTTTGTGAAGGTCGGAGAGACTTGGAAAGTGGTTGCATCTGGACTAATTTGGGTCCTGCGGATCGATTGGTACCATCCCCGAGCTTGTACGACCTTCGGAAGAGGTCGACCGACGAAATTCCCCCAAATCTGAGGAGATATTCTTGAATAACTTTTTTTGTGAATGTCGGAGAGACTTGCAAGTAGGCTCTACCCCCACTAAATGGGATAGCGCGCATCGATCGGTACCATCCTTGAGCTTCTCCGACTTTCGGAAGGGTTAGGGTTAGGGTTAGGGATGAAAGCACATAGGAGAAAGAGATATTCTTGAATAACGTTTTTTGTGAAGGTCGGAGAGACTTGCAAGTAGGCTCTACCCCCACTAAATGGGGTAGCGCACATCGATCGGTACCATCCTTGAGCTTCTCCGACTTTCGGAAGGGTTAGGGTTAGGGTTAGGGATGAAAGCACATAGGAGAAAGAGATATTCTTGAATAACGTTTTTTGTGAAGGTCGGAGAGACTTGCAAGTAGGCTCTACCCCCACTAAATGGGGTAGCGCGCATCGATCGGTACCATCTTTGAGCTTCTCCGACTTTCGGAAGGGTTAGGGTTAGGGTTAGGGATGAAAGCACATAGGAGAAAGAGATATTCTTGAATAACTTTTTTTGTGAAGGTCGGAGAGACTTGGAAAGTGGTTGCATCTGGACTAATTTGGGTCCTGCAGATCGATTGGTACCATCCCCGAGCTTGTACGACCTTCGGAAGAGGTCGACCGACGAAATTCCCCCAAATCTGAGGAGATATTCTTGAATAACTTTTTTTGTGAAGGTCGGAGAGACTTGCAAGTAGGCTCTACCCCCACTAAATGGGGTAGCGCGCATCGATCGGTACCATCCTTGAGCTTCTCCGACTTTCGGAAGGGTTAGGGTTAGGGTTAGGGATGAAAGCACATAGGAGAAAGAGATATTCTTGAATAACTTTTTTTGTGAAGGTCGGAGAGACTTGGAAAGTGGTTGCATCTGGACTAATTTGGGTCCTGCGGATCGATTGGTACCATCCCCGAGCTTGTACGACCTTCGAAAGAGGTCGACCGACGAAATTCCCCCAAATCTGAGGAGATATTCTTGAATAACTTTTTTTGTGAAGGTCGGAGAGACTTGCAAGTAGGCTCTACCCCCACTAAATGGGGTAGCGCGCATCGATCGGTACCATCCTTGAGCTTCTCCGACTTTCGGAAGGGTTAGGGTTAGGGTTAGGGATGAAAGCACATAGGAGAAAGAGATATTCTTGAATAACTTTTTTTGTGAAGGTCGGAGAGACTTGCAAGTAGGCTCTACCCCCACTAAATGGGGTAGCGCGCATCGATCGGTACCATCCTTGAGCTTCTCCGACTTTCGGAAGGGTTAGGGTTAGGGTTAGGGATGAAAGCACATAGGAGAAAGAGATATTCTTGAATAACTTTTTTTGTGAAGGTCGGAGAGACTTGCAAGTAGGCTCTACCCCCACTAAATGGGGTAGCGCGCATCGATCGGTACCATCCTTGAGCTTCTCCGACTTTCGGAAGGGTTAGGGTTAGGGTTAGGGATGAAAGCACATAGGAGAAAGAGATATTCTTGAATAACTTTTTTTGTGAAGGTCGGAGAGACTTGGAAAGTGGTTGCATCTGGACTAATTTGGGTCCTGCGGATCGATTG